>NC_059078.1:117376950-117680190 GCF_020497125.1 Mauremys mutica | reverse complement strand
AAGCTAAATCTGCGGTTGGAAGCTGCCAGCAAAAGCAAATACATGCATTTGTGTCTTATGTCTGAGTGCTTTGTTTCTAAGAAGCTAATGTGGTATTATTCATCCCACCCCCACACGCTCCCAGGAAAATAGGATCTTAAAATTTCAGGAGGGAACATGTGTGTGTGGAGGGGAATGAATCCAGAGGAATTGAAAGGATCAGAATAAGCAGCTGTTCTGTGTCAGCCAAAAACCTAATGGAATAGAGATCGACTGTTTGGTTTTATCTTGGAAGTCAAATCTGCATTTGAAAGGAGACTTCAGTCTACAAAAAGGTTGTGCTTTTGGCTGCACTGGCCTGTTGGGTTACTACTTATTCAGGCCAAATGTTGCAAAAAACAATGCTTAGAGTGAACCAGCAATATTATATCCCATCCACGGAAGTCTAGTTTGGTTTGTTCATGAGATCGTTTGAATAAAAACACAACAATCTTTTTTTCTCTTGTTCTATAAATAGACCCAGGAGGGTTTGAGAAACCAGCCTGGTAAGCCAGCTCTTTTTGTTGTGAGCCAAGCTAAGAGTAGGTGGTAATTAATTAAAGCTACTGGCTGGCACTTTCAAATAAGCCTCTTCATGCCTCAGCACTGATTTAAGAGGCTCAGACTCAGAGGTTGGGTTTGCAACAAAGCAGTGCACAGTATTAACCATTTTGCTGACATTGTAGTAATGGTGAACTTTATTGGGTATTTTATTATGCTTTCCCATAGTGCCCCATAATGATGATGCTATTTCAACAAAAAATCAGCAGCATGTTATATCAACTGTAAGCTCTTCTCCATCTCACAGAAACACCTGCTCAAGCTGTGTGTTCCAGGTCTGCATTTTCCCTGGGTCTTGGATCCATTTGGTTCAGCCCATTATAGACTAAGTTCAGCTCTGGTTCTAGATCGGAGGTGGGCAAACTACGGCCCATGGGCCCGTCTTGCCCGACCCCTGCTGTCCCCACTCCTCTGCAGTCTCAGCTTGCCGTGCCGCCAGCACACTGGGCGATAGGGCTGTGAGCTCCTGCCGGGCGGCGTGGCTGGCTTCAGCCGGGTGGCGTGGCACAGGGGTGGATTTACCAGCAAACACAGGGTACCCTGGCTTGGGGCCCCCAGGGCCGGGCACTCGGGCAGCTCAGCACCAGGGCACCCCCCGTGGGAGGGGGGGCTGCACTGCGGGAGCAGGGGAAAGCAAGGAGGGAGACTCACCTGCAGCCTCAGGGGAGCAGGCGGGAGGTGTGGGTGGCGGGAGCTTGGTGAACATGGGCCGGAGGACTCGGGAGGAGCACTGGTTGGCCGCACAGCTGGCCGGAGAGAAGCGGCGCTTTGAAGGGGAAACCGCCACTTTTCTCTGGCTGTGTGGCTGCCCCTGCTCCTCCTGAGTCCTCCGCCCATGTTCACAGGGTCGCATTCCGAAAGGGGCTGGAGGGGGGGAGGTCCCGGGGAGGGCGGTCAGAGGGCAAGGAGCAGGGGGCGTTGGATGGGTCAGGGGTTCTGAGGGGGGCAGTCAGGGGCGGATAGGGGGCAGGGGCCAGGCTGTTAGGGGAGGCACAGCCTTCCCTACCCGGACCTCCATACAGTTTTGCAACCCTGATATGGCCCTGAGGCCAAAAAGTTTGCCCACTCCTGTTCTAGATCCACTGACCCACAGTGTTGATGATTTTGGATCCAGGGTTTGGTTCTGGTTCACTTGTTATAACAAGCACATTTAGATATTTGACATGTGACAAAAGACACTTGGGAGTGGGGGTGGTGAGGGCGGGGAAGGGGAAAAAAACCCCTTCACAAATTCACCAGGCTGGATTTTCCAAAACATCGCACACTTAATTTGTGTACTTGATTCTCCTAACTGTAAGCACCAGTTTGGTATCTGTGGGCAAATGACCAGTTTTTACTTAACCCTACAGGCTGCAGACATAGGATTGCACGCATACAGTTTTGAAAACCTGACCATACACTGCAGGGGTGGCCAACCTGTGGCTCCGGAGCCACATGCGGCTCTTCAGAAGTTAATATGCGGCTCCTTGTATAGGCACTGACTCTGGGGCTGGAGCTACAGGCGCCAACTTTCCAATGTGCCAGGGGGTGCTCACTGCTCAACCCCTGGCTCTGCCACAGGCCCTGCCCCCTCCCCTGAACCTGCTGTGCCCTCACTCCTCCCCCGCAGAGCCTCCTGCACGCCACAAAACAGCTGATCGGGAGGGAGGGGGAGGGGGAGGCGCTGATTGGTGGGGCTGCCGGTGGGTGGGAGGCGCTAGGAGTATGGGGGGGAGCAGATGGGGGGCTGCTGACGTATTACTGTGGCTCTTTGGCAATGTACATTGGTAAATTCTGGCTTCTTCTCAGGCTCAGGTTGGCCACCTCAATACACTGTTTTTACACCAGGGAAGAAAAACTAAAGGCCTTTTGCTCCCACCCACTTCCCAAGCCAACACACCCTCTGAAGTTGTTTGACTGATGCTAATCTTGGAGCTGACATTGACAAGCATTTGCTGACTAACTGCTGCTGAGCCCACGAGTTGTTTTTCAAGTTCATTTTCTCCCAGCAAGAATCAGGCTGGGCACTGGAGAATTAATTCATTTAAACCTGAGGTAAGACAGTGTCATTGAAACATTTTTGTCTGTACTCTGTACTGAAGCAACCTGGAATATCCCCTCACCCCCCGCACACCTGTCACATCTGGTAGCAAGTTGGGTCTTGTCCTAGTTTTCCATTGTTGTCAAGTCACGTATGCTTTGGAATTAACTTGAAGTAATCATGCCCTTGGGGAAGCGCAAAAACATAATCTTACCTTCCTGGCATGTACTGGGGCAGGAAGCTACTGAGGGACATCACAACTTCCTTGCTGAAGTAATGGTTTGCGTTTACTTTCTTTTATTTAAGCATACTTTGGACTTGCTAATTTGGCAATGCCACATGCGGCAGGGAGGATTCATTACACCAGTGGCTCTCAACCTTTCCAGACAACTGTACCCGTCTCAGGAGTCTGATTTGACTTGCGTACCCCCAAGTTTCACCTCACTTAAAAACTACTTGTTCACAAAATCAGACATAGAAATACAAGTGTGTCACAGCACACTGGCACTGAAACATTGCTTACGTTCCCATTTTTACCATATAGTTATAAAATAAATCAATTGGAATGTAAATATTATACTTGCATTTCAGTGTATAGTCTATAGAGCAGTATAAACAAGTCATTGTCTGTAATGAAATGTTAGTTTGTACTGACTTCAGTAGTGCTTTTTATGTAGCCCATTGTAAAACTAGGCAAATATCTAGATGAACTGATGTACCCCCTGGAAGACCTCTGTGTACCCTTGGTTGAGAGCCACAGCATTAGGCCATGTTTGTAAAGCACTCTGACATCATGAGCAGCACTAGAGAAATGCTGGGTATGATTAGCAGTGGGGTGGTATTAACTTTAATTCTGCAATTCCACTTTTCACTCTAGAGCCACTCTCTCTCTCTCCAGGGACTCAAAAGCACTTTTGCAAACATTAACTAGGCTCACTCCTGGGGCTGGCTGAAAAACTTCTGTCAAAACTGTTTTTTTGATGGAAAATTGGGTTTTTAGGAAAAGGGAAATTTTGGTGGCAAGTGTCTGATTTCTGCAGAAAATCTTGCTTTTTTTTTTTCATGTCAAACATTAAAAATTTTGATTTTTTTCCTCAAAAAAACAAACAAACATTTTTTTCTGCAGCAGAAACTAAACCCTTTTCCCAACCTGTTGTACTCCCATCATGCCTGGGCGGGAAGTGCGGAGTACAGAGAGATTATCACACTGAAATGCAGACACTTCTGGGGTGGAAACCAGGCAATATTCAAAGCACGCTCAAAGCTACATGGGAATCTGGGGCCACTGAGCCTGTCTCCAGTTGTATTTGGTAGAATGTAACCATGTGAGTTTGAGTCCTGGTCTACACTACAAATTTATGTTGGTGTAACTATGTCACTCAGCTGCCACCCCCACTGTCTCCTGGGACCCCAGGCCTTTGACATGCTGATCCTGAGAGTTGTCCTGACCAGATAAGGGCCAAAGAGAGGGACCCAGATGACATTGCCACCTCTGCTGGCTCCAGATGAATCCCAAACACTACCTGGGATGAAGCGGGATCAGACTTTAACAGCAGCACCAGCCCATCTCAGTTAACTTCTCTTTTCTGCAAAAGGGCAGTTGGTAGCACCTCTGAAACTATCTAAGAGACTGACAAACACGGAGGCTTTTCAGCCAAAACACTCTTCGGCCAAAGGGAAAGGGAACAAGGGATGCTGTTAATATGAAAGCCTTATATAATACTTTGCATTTCAAATGTTTTTCCTTCTTTTCTTCATAAGAACGGCCGTACCGGGTCAGACCAAAGGTCCATCTAGCCCAGTATCTGTCTACCGACAGTGGCCAATGCCAGGTGCCTCAGAGGGAGTGAACCTAACAGGCAATGATCAAGTGATCTCTCTCCTGCCATCCATCTCCATCCTCTGACAAACAGAGGCTAGGGACACCATTCCTTACCCATCCTGGCTAATAGCCATTTATGGACTTAGCCACCATGAATTTATCCAGTTCTCTTTTAAACATTGTTATAGTCCTAGCCTTCACAACCTCCTCAGGTAAGGAGTTCCACAAGTTGACTGTGCGCTGCGTGAAGAAGAACTTCCTTTTATTTGTTTTAAACCTGCTGCCTATTAATTTCATTTCTAGTTCTTGTATTATGGGAATAAGTAAATAACTTTTCCTTATCCACTTTCTCCACATCACTCATGATTTTATATACCTCTATCATATCCCCCCTTAGTCTCCTCTTTTCCAAGCTGAAGAGTCCTAGCCTCTTTAATCTCTCCTCATATGGGACCCGTTCCAAACCCCTAATCATTTTAGTTGCCCTTTTCTGAACCTTTTCTAGTGCCAGTATATCTTTTTTGAGGTGAGGAGACGACATCTGTACAGTATTCGAGATGTGGGCGTACCATGGATTTATATAAGGGCAATAATATATGCTCAGTCTTATTCTCTATCCCCTTTTTAATGAAGCTTTTTTGACCGCTTCTGCACACTGCATGGACATCTTCAGAGAACTATCCACGTTGACTCCAAGATCTTTTTCCTGACTCGTTGTAGCTAAATTAGCCCCCATCATATTGTATGTATAGTTGGGGTTATTTTTTCCAATGTGCGTTACTTTACGTTTATCCACGTTAAATTTCATTTGCCATTTTGTTGCCCAATCACTTAGTTTTGTGAGATCTTTTTGAAGTTCTTCAGTCTGCTTTGGTCTTAACTATCTTGAGCAGTTTAGTATCATCTGCAAATTTTGCCACCTCACTGTTTACCCCTTTCTCCAGATCATTTATGAATAAGTTGAGTAGGATTGGTCCTAGGATGGACCCTTGGGGAACACCACTAGTTACCCCTCTCCATTCTGAGAATTTACCATTAATTTCTACTCTTTGTTCCCTGTCTTTTAACCAGTTCTCAATCCATGAAAGGACCTTCCCTTTTATCCCATGACAGGTTAGTTTACGTAAGAGCCTTTGGTGAGGGACCTTGTCAAAGGCTTTCTGGAAATCTAAGTACTTTAAAAGGTTACAAGGATGTTTAATGGTGTGTTTGCCAGGGTTCTAAGCAAGCTGAGGTCTCTGTACACCAAACCCCGAACCTTGTTTAACACTGTTTAATTTTGGACAGTGACTGGGTTATGTTAATACTTTTAGCCCATATATTCTACAACAGTCCATCTAGTCTCTGATCCTTCCTCTGACAGTGGCTGGTATGAGACATTCTGGGGGAAGGTGCAAGAATCCTGAAGTGAGCAATTATGGAATAACCTGCCCAGAGGAGAGGTTCCTTTCCTAATCCTCCCCATCAATTAGAGGGTGCCTTATGCCCTGAGGCATGAAGGTTTATATCCCTACAAGCCTCTTGTGTATGTGCGCACATAATGTTACTGTCCTATTGTGGATATTCTCTTTATACACTAAATGTCAAGTCCTGGTTTTTGGTTTTTACTCCTGCTAAGCTCTTGGCTAGTTCTAATTTGCAGCAATCATTCTACAAGCTAATTATGTGTTTGCATTTAAACAAAAAAAATTTCCAAACAAAAAGGAAAAGAAAGTTCCTCTCAGTCCAGCTCCTAAAGACCAGGTGTTCCCATCACAGAAACAACCACCACCCTCTCACTCATCAGTAGAACTGCTGATCTTGAAGCTGATTCCAAGAACATCATTTTGCTTCACAAGACAATCCCTGCCCAGGTAGCTATTTCCTTTATCTACTCCCTGATAACTGATGTATGTGACAGTTCCCAGACAGCTACGGAGATGGGCAGTCAGTCAGGATGTGGCTATCACTGCCTAGTGGAATAAGCCTACAGGAATGGCAGACCTTAGCTACCTGGTCCTCCATTAGTAAGGTCCTTCAGATAAGACACTTAGTACAGCTATTAGTTGTATTGCAGTGAGCCCAAGGCCCTCAAGTGAGACCAGAGCCCCATTGAACTAGTTGTACAAACATGTAGGAAGACACCACCCCTACCCCATATAGTTTCAATAAGATGGACCAAATAAGTGACAGAGGAGAAAGGATGGTCTGGGGACGGGTGGAAGGAGATCTGGGTTCAGTGACTCACTCAGCCAGAGCTTTGTTGCAGTAGTGATGGTGGCATCTGAAGCCGATTTGCAGTCATCTATCACTTAAGGTCAAAGTCCTGGATTCCCTCTGGCTCTGATAAGTAATGGGTTGAAAGCTGAGGAATGGTAAAACCAACTGACATTTGACATGCCCTCTGTTTATATCTTTGTCTTCGTGGGTTACATATCAGTTTGGAATCTTAACCGTTTCAACCTGCATGTGACCCCCGTAGGGTGTATACTATACCCCCTCCCTCCCAGCTGCTAGGAAGGCAAGATCTGCTGCAAAAAGGACAGTGTTTACAAAAGGAGCTAAATGTTGATGTTAGTTTGTTTACTTGAGTGAAAGCAAGTGTCCGGGCTAAAAATATGTAAAGGCTTTTGCCATCTGCTCAGTCTCCGTGATTGAGCGGTTGCATTTGGATCTGAGATTTACATTCCTGCAACACTAAATGTGGTGAACTAGAAAACTACAGAAATAACAGTGGCAGCCTCATACTTGTGCTACCTGGGTAGATGCATTTTTACCCTTGCATGCAAGAGACCCGCCAACTGTCCAGCAGCTGACAGTAATAGATAATTCAATACTAGCGCTGCCAAGGCCGTGACCCTCTTTTCACTCCTTGTCCCTTTGTGATACAGTGTCACTGGGAAGCAATGCACCACACTAGGGATCTTTTCCTACAGTCTGCTCCCTCCCTGTTTTGCAGTGGCCAGCTTTTGGTATGCAGAAACTGGGTGTCCATACCAAGAGAACTGCAAGGAGCCCTGCTTGTCTTGCTTTGCTTAGGATCTTCCACATACTGTGAGCAGCCTTGAATTACAATACATGCCTTTGCTGTCTAGAGATGGTTAGGGAGCAGCAGTACAGTCAGAACTCTTGAGAGTTTTCATTGTTAAAGTAGACACAGCCTGTCATTGGTTAGTAAAATCTATCAAACGTTTTGAGATCTTTGGTGAAAGGTTGCATGTTATGAGTTGGACTAAGAAAGGGGCAGAACATCCAACCCCCAGAAGATCCTTTACCCTCCAATGCACCAAGTGATGACCCTTCTTCTCCACCTCGCCTCTCCTGGCCCTTGCTATCCCCATGATGATCAGCTCTAAGGAGAGAAAAAGCAATATTCCATCAGTTGCAAAGGTCTGATCTTTCTGCTGTCTCTCCCCTGGTTTTTTTTTTTTCCTTTCTAGTGTCACCCTAAGCCGAGCCATTTTGTAAACATCAAGGTATGTTGCTGTTGGGTAACCCTCAATAAAATGTTTGTGTCCTTTTCTCATCACCCACTGTATAAACACAGGCCTCTCTGTTCACTGCTGTTTGCTCCACGGTATAATTAATCAGGACAGATCTAATTAACCGCATCGTGCCTTCTGAGACCTTTTTTTGTTTACAGGTCTGTTTAGGAATGCTACATAATGAAGCTGTGGTCAGGTCCTGAGCATGTGGGATGTGAGAGGTTAGGGTCAGTGCCTGCCTTTGTAATGAGGTTAGTGTTTCTGGAGACTCTAGTGTATGTAAAGGGTGGGTTTTGTTTTTGTATTTGTACCTCCTGGCAATGAGGATAATAATCTGACCCCTTTTGTTCCTCCAGCTGTCAATTGGATGTGCTCCCACTTACAAATGTAACTCAACCTGAGGTTATGTGGGAGAACACGGAGTCTGTCATTCAAATGAGAGACGGTTCTTGCACACCTCACTTGATAAGAGAATCCCGTTTCCATGACACCCGTAGGTTGGATAATGCTAACACTTAGTGTGTCTGGAATATCACTACCTTCCATCCAGAGATCTCAACATAATTGAATGTAGACTGAGGAGTCTAACTGCATTGCACTCTGTATATGAGGAAATTGAGGCACAGGACTTACCCAAGGTCACATAGGATTTTAGGGCCAGATTTCCAAATGGATTTAGGTGCTTAAGGATGCAGCTTAGGCACCTAGTGGGATTTTCAAAAGCACCAAAGCAGATTTGGTGCCTCAGTCTGGTTTCAATGGGACTCAGGGACCTTGCTACTAAAGGTACGTCTACACTGCAAAGAAAAACCTGTGCTGTTGAACCTGAGCCTGGGTCAATTGACTCAGGCTTGTGTGATTGGGCTGTGAGGCTAAAACTAGCAGTGTAGATGTTCCCGCTCGGGCTGAAACCTGGACTCGGACACCCTCCCTGGATTTCAGAGCCCAGGCTTCATCCTGAGGTCCAAACCTGTTGGAAGAGATTTGTAAGTGCCCATAAATTCAAAAGGCAGATGAAGTGCAATGGAAAAAGAGACATGTTTAATTCTGGGGATGTTCTGCACAACCAGCAATCAGTTAACTCTGGCATTCTGCATCTTCAAGGGCAATTTCAGCCTGCCCCAGTATATACAGTGCATCCATATACACGCTTCAGGCAGGACAAACATCCAGCATTATTCCAAATGGAATGCACTCCTAGAAAGTAGAGACGTGCCCTGGCTGAGAAATCTAGACCCTAGCCTGCTTAAGAGGTCGGTTGCTGATGTTGATAGGAATGGGCAATCCAAGTCAGCTCATAACTGCTGTATGGCAGGGATTTTCTGCATCCTCGTAATCCTGATTGCTATTATGGTAGCGCCCAAAGGCCACAATGTGTCTGTTTTTATCACTTTAACCAAGGGGTCTTATGTTATGACCAAACAGACAGGCTTTGGAAAAAGTCTGGTCCCCTTTTTTCCTCCTGTCTTTTCGCCCAGTGCATTTCTTCCTTTGTCATTTCTGTCTGAGAGCAGAAGGAGAAGGGCCAAATCGCATGACAGAGGCTTTATTTCCATCCTGATTTTTGGACCTCTCCTCCCATGATGGTCTGGCCTATCCTGAGTCTGTCAATCCTTATGGTCCGGTGCAGTGACTGTCCACTTATTTACCTATAACCTTTGCCTGAGAGGGGTGTGTGATCGGGTTATGTATATAACACCTAATCAGAGTGAACAGTGTCATGGCAGCAAATGTCATGTTAGTTCCATGGTGGTTTTGGAACCGGTTAGTTAGGAAGGGATCAGCTAAATAGGAAGAAAAGGGAAGGGGGATGAGGGGACCCCTGAATCCTAGTGTCCCAAGAGTTGCACAGTTCTCGGTCTGGAAGGAAGGGGTGGCCCCAGCAGGGCCCCATTTTCCCCTTCCCCCAGTTCAGCAGTCCCTGCTTACAGGGAAACAAACATAATTATAAGATTTTTTTCCCCCTCCTATTTCTCTCCCTCCATTTACATCTTGATCTCTTATTCTCTCTTCCCACCAGCCCCTTTTCCCAAGTGTCTCTGTTTGTGTATTATATATATGCGTCTTTAGGGCAAACAAACTTTCTCAAGTGATGATGTTAGACAGCTGCAAAGGAATGGAATACATCTCCCCAGTGAAAGTTATAACGTGAGAATTGTATTTTAGGGAGTTTGTAAAAATTAATGTTTGTTCCTTTCTTTTTAAATTTCAGTTTGTCACCATGAGCCTCTTACTGCCATTTGACTCCATCTGCATTTTCCTCTGTGCCCAAGGTACATTTTATTTTAACATTGTCTTCTCATACCAAAGGAGCTCAGGCTCAGACGCCCCTGTTTCCTTCAGCTGTGGCAATGAGGTTGAAGTTGGGTCCTTACTCCAATGTTGAAAGGCTGGTTTTTAAAAGAATAAATACATCATCTGTGTAAATTTAAACTTTTAAGAATTTCCCCAAAATACTGGAGGTTGATTTTGACTTTTATAACAAAATATAGTAACGTTATCAGAAGCCCCTGGAGTGCAATTTCCTCTCAATTAGAATAAGTAACTTGGATTTGAGGGTGTGTAAAAGACAGGTGACGTGTCCTATGAGCATTGAAGCTTTCTGAGGTAGCTGGGAAATGCCACACCATGACCCAGTTTTGTTTTTTTTCCTGTACAAAATGCTGCCACCTGTTACACCCCCACACACATGCACCTTCCTTGAATAAGGACCTGGGTTTGACTGACTGTAAATGACAAAATACCCCAAATGACACCTCCTTGCAACTGTTAGAATACACTAAAGTACCTTCAAAATGCCACCCCCTGACCTGAAACTTTATTTTTGCTGCTGGCACATGTTACACCCCAATTACCTTTTGGGTCACCACAAGTGATATGTACTTATCCCCATTAAACTGTTATGAAGAGACCAGTACCTGCTACTCTCCAACCCAAAGCTTCATTGCTATGCCAAACACTCCTTTGTATTACACCCCCCTGCCTTTTCCTTTTTGGAAATGGCCCTTAATTAACTACCTGGGGTTTCAGTGTATGAAGATGGCAAAATACCATATGTCCCTTCATGCGTTATGAAGAGATAAGGGCATGTCACTCCCCAATCTAAAGTTTAGCCCAGAAATTAATCCCTGACCAATGTCTCACTCACACTCTCTCACTGCTTTTTCTTTGTGAGTAAGCATGGAATGAACATGTAAAAAGCAACTAAAACCACATTTAATCATTTAGTTGAGAATCCAGCTGTGACGTTTTGAAAGAATTACTATCTAAAGCAACAATCCGATGAAGTGGGTTTTAGCCCACGAAAGCTTATGCTAAAATAAATGTGTTAGTCTCTAAGGTGCCACAAGTACTCCTGTTCTTTTTGCGGATACAGACTAACACGGCTGCTACTCTGAAACCAATCACAAATAAAGAAGCTCAATAGATATCCTGGCTTTTTCTGTGACAATGTAAGCACAGGAAGGCTGAGGTAAGTAGATCAGATTTTATTTTCAGTGTAAACATATTCGTTATGAGTCGTCCAACCAGCTGGTTGGTCTAATCTTGCTGTGAGAGCCAGACAAGAACAATGTGTCTTATCAAACGTTCCTTTTGAAGAACATCTTGTCCACTTCCTTTCCTTTGGAATTGCCAAATAGCATCACAGAAACACCAGTTCTGAGTGTTTCCAAGTTTGTAGAAATAAAAATCAATGGTTTCCAGAGGAGAGGAGCGGAGAGAAGCCAACCCATTTTTCAGAAGGGGTGGAGAGAGGAGCTGGCCTGAGCTTCTGGGCTCTTTCTGCTTCCTTCTTCCCTCTTGTGAAAATGGTGTTGGCTGATCCCTCTCCACCCTCCTTTATCTAAAAACTTCTCTCAGCTTCTGAGGGTTGGGAGATAGACCTTTTGCCTGCCTCTTGCAGCAGCTCTGATAGGCTGCTATTTCCCAGGAGGCGGAGAAGTTGAGAAGGCAGTCAATCAGTTGTTCTCCACCCCACCTGGCAGTCCAAAAATTTTGAAGGCTGGAGTTTCTCCCCTCAGATTAGCTCTAGCAAGGGCCAAAATCACATTATTCACAGTACATTGGCAAGAGTTGGCAACACCAAGCACATGTGTTTTGTGATCACATGACAAAGGCATGGATGACAGTAACAAGATTTGTGTCCAAGCAACATTGCCACAGAAAAGCCACCTGGCTGTAGCTGTTGCCTGAACTCCAAGTAGCAGCTGTGAGTCTAAAGAGAACCTCAGATTGCAAACCCAGCCAACGAAAGGATGCTGCACAACCTTAATCAAACGGGCAGCTACTGTGCTTGCCAGATCTGGGTATAATACACGTTCAGCTGCACTTTTCTCAGACGGCCGTGACAGGGTCTCTTCAGCAGTCAGTGGAAAAATCGGCCAGGTACTTCACATTCCTTAACAGTAAGAAGGAAAAAGTGCAGGGAAGTTGAGAGGAGGGAATTGGCCATGTGCAGCAGACTGAGAGGAGGTGCCTTGCTGCAATGCTCTCCAGCAGCAGGTTGAACCTGCAACAGTCTCTAGGCTTTTGCTGCATCCATAACCCAGTTCTTCAAGCATGTTCTATAGCTTTGCTGCAGCACTGAAGTGTCAAATGTATGCAAAAATACCATCGCCGTGCAAGCACAGTGCAATGGTCCAGATCCAAAGCCCAGTCAAGTCAATGGGAGCCTTTCCGTCTATTCAGTGGCCACTGGATCAGGCCCAGTGTCATTAAGAAACTAGCACTCTTTTAACGGCACATACAAAATAAAAACCATGAGTGGGTTTGGTTTTTTTTTTAATCTACATTTGTTACTTCTGAGTCTGGTGGCAGATCAGTGCCCGTGAAAGAGCCCCGTCAGGTTGGTTGTTAGTCCTGAATTTGGCACAAAATGAAGGATCGGATTCTGCTAACGACTCTCATTACTGGAGGCAGTGCTATGCACTGAGTGTGACCCATTGGCTTCAGTGGAACTTGAGCTCTTGCTTGACTCAAAACAACTATTCCCAGGAATATGATGATGATGATGTGTCACTGTAGAGCTTAGGAACCCTAGTCATGGACCCCATTGTGCTGGGCGCTGCACAAACACAGAACAAAAAGCTGGTATTAAGCACTACAGCTGGTATGAAGCGTTTGCACAATCAGTCTCTAGGTAGAGACATTCCCCTGAATTATTCATCCCTGTTATTGCAAGCTGCAGTGGAGGCTGGGACAAGACTTTGAGGATCAGTGCTCTGCATAGCACTTATAGCTTATTAACTAGTGCAGGGGTTCTCAAGCTGCGTCACAGATGCTTTTCTGCAGACAAAAGGCAGGACCAGCGTTAGGGGGTAGCAAGCAGGGCAGTTGCCTGGGGTCCCATGCCACAGGGGGCCCTGCAAAGCTAAGTTGCTCAGGCTTCAGCCCTGGGTGGTGGGGTTCAGAGCCTCGGGCTTCACCAGTGGTGGGGCTTCAGCTTTCTGCCCTAAGTCCCAGCAAGTCGAATGCCGGCCCTGCTTGGCAGAGCCCCTGAAACCTGCTCGCAGCCCCCCAGGAACCCTGAACCCTTGGATGAGAACCACTGAAGTAGTGCACCTAGTAAAGCCAGATATTAGCTAATGACACTTTGCAGCTGTAGGATCTTCCAGATGTAAAGGGGAAAGAGCTGTGTGTTACTAACCATCCTGTTTGTGAGGATCCACCTTGCGATAAGCCTGTCCCATCTCCAAGGAGCAGGAGCAGCGTTTTCAGCCTGGCTGGAAAGCTGCAGGGATATTGACAGCTTGGCCTTGCCTCCAGTGGCATGTCGTGCCTCGTGTGAATATGAGCACAGTGATAACTATTCCTACAGCTGAACTCAGTCTCTAGCAGCGCTAAAGAGGCAGTTCAGCAGGAACAAGTTATACTCTGTGTTTGTATGTTATGAGTAGGGCCCTACCAAATTCATGGTCCATTTTGGTCAATTTCATGATCATAAGATTTTAAAAATCGTCAATTTCGTGATTGTAGCTATTTAAATCTGAAATTTCAGGGTCCTGTAATTGTAGGGTTGGGGGCAGGGGGGTCACAAAGTTATTGTAGGGCGGGGTGACTGCTACCCTTACTGCTGCGCTGCTGCTGGTGGCGGCGCTGCCTTCAGAGTTGGGCAGCTGGAGAATGGCGCCCGCTGGGGAGCTAGGCCGTCAGTCAGCAGCTGCCACTCTCTGGCCACCCAGCTCTGAAGGCAGCGCAGAAGTAAGGGTGGCAATACTGCGACCCCCCTAAAATAATCTTGTGACCCCCCCTTGCCCTGCAACTCCCTTTTGGGTCAGGTGGCCCTTCATTCTCTTGTGCGTGGCCGCCCAGGCGTGCACCTCAGAGAGGACGACCCGCGGACCACCTGAGTGGAGTTCACAGACCACTGGTGGTCCCCGGAGTTTGAGAACCTCTGCTGTAGAGGGTTGAGACTCTGCACTGCTTGAGCCCCATTTTGAAGGCTCAAGTGGGCTTTAAGTGGTGTATGGTCTTTGCGGTGGCCCTCAACACGGGAGAATTTTACTATCCTTAAATATTCACAGTTGGGGCGAGGAGGGAGGCGGCGAAAAAGGGATGAACATTTTCGGCTAAGCGATGAGTGCAAATGTAGATGGCAATAGCTGTCCAATGTATGACTGGGCTGCAGAGTTCATACAAATCTTATGTTACAACCTGGGCCAGTCCCCCACTGGACAGTCATCAGGCGAGGGGTCTTCAGTGCTTCTGAGCCCATTGGCTCCGGATAGAGTGTAATCGCTATTTCTAGCGCTGGGACTATGGGGTAGGTTCAAATAGCCTGTTTAACACCCTTCTTTGGGACACGAGGCACTACTGCCCAGCCACCCTAGACGCTGAAATCAGTGTCTGAAACCTCTTGAGCCCTCGCAGTTGCTAATACGTACTCACCCCTAGAGGTCCACTTAGGCTATAGCCTCTGGACTTCTAGTTTAATCCCTCTGGAGACATTGTGGTAGGAAAGCCGGGAATACAGGCTTAGCAAAGGAATTTCTTACCCACAGAAACTTTGCTCTGAAAGCACTCGAGAGTTACAGGTCTCTGAAAACAAAACACAGGTCCTGAGACCCACCCAGTTGGATATCACCCTTTCCTGTGAGATTTGTCAGAATTTCAGGTTGGACCAAGTCCCTCCTGCAAGTCCTTCTCAGATGTGTTCGTGGTCAGCCTCCATGCCCTGCACGCAGCAGCAGCCCACTCATAAGTCTCTGTCTCTTTGCCATATGGCGGAATTATCTTTTAGACCTTGTCCTAACAGATAAAAAGGAACTGATCACAGAACTAAAAATTAATGGTAGCTTAGGTACAAGCGATTGTGACTTGATCACACTTATAATATGCGAGCAGAATGAAGGCCAGACCAGTAATATATACACTTGGTGCTGTAATAGGGCCAATTTCACAAAGCTGAAAACAACTATGAGCCCAATCAGCTAGGAGGAAGAATTAGAAAAATATGAATAATTGGGAATAATTTCAGAACACCTTATTAGATGCCCCAAAAGCCACAATGCCACAATCGAGGAAGAAGACTGTGCTGGTTTAAAAAAAGACTTGGTTTAGAGGGGAAGTGAAGTCAACAATAAAAATATATATATATATATATTACAACTTGAGGAAAGGGGAAGTTGATAGTAATGAATATAAATTAGAAGGTAGAAAATTGATAAGGGAAGTCAAGGTACACAAAGAGAAATCTATGACCTCCAGAGTTGAGGACAATAAGGAATTTTTTTTAATATATTAGGAACAAAAACAATTCTGATAATGGTCCATTATTAGATGGAAATGGTAGAGTTACAATAATAAGGCAGAAAAGTGTTCAATAGATATTTCTATTCTGTATTGGAGGAAGACACAGATTATGTAGTCTCATCATATAGTGATGAGAGAACACTTTCCATTCCACTAGTTTCTCTGTAGGATGTTAAATGGATTGCACATTTTAAAATCAGCAGGTCCAGATATGTTGCATCCAAGAATTTTTTAAATTGAGGTTGAGTACCTCACTGGACCATTGATGTTGGTTTTCAATAACTCTTGGAGCACTGGGGAAGTTCCAGAAGCCTGGAAGAAAGCTAATGTTATGTCAGTTTTTAAAAAGGGTAATCAGGATGGCCCAGGTAATTATAGGCCAATCATCTTGACATCAATCCGAGCTAAGATAATGGAGCGGATGAGAGGGGACTCGATTAACAAAGAACAAAGAAGGGTATATGTAATTAATGCAAATCAGCATGTGTTTATGGAAAACAGATCCTATTAAACTAACTTGATAGCTTTTTTGATGAGATTACCTTTAATCAGCCAAACTGGTAATAGTGTTGACGTAACATAGTAGACTTCTTTAAGACACTTGATTTGGTACCACATGACATCTTGATGAAAAAAACTAGAACAAATAAAATTAACATGACACATGTTAGCCAGTTTTTAATCTACTTAACTGAGAGGTCTCAATGTAATTGTAAATGGGAAATCGTCAGTGAGGGGGTATGTTTCCAGTGGGGTCCCTCAGGGATCAGTTATTGACTCTATTCTATTTAACATTTTTATCAATGACCTGGAAGAAAACCCAAAATCATGACTGCTAAAGTTTGCAGATGACCAAAAAATTGGGGGAGTAGTAAATAATGAAGAGGACGGGTCACGGATTCAGAGCGATCTGGTTCTCTGGGCTCAAGCAAACAATATGCATTTTAATACGGCTAAATGCAAATATATACATCTAGGAACAAAGAATGTAGGCCATACTTGCAGAATGGAGACTCTATTTTGGGAAGTAGTGACTGAAAAAGATGTGGAGGTCGTGGTGGATAATGAGCTGAACATGAGCTCCCTGTGTAATGCTGTGGCCGAAAGAGCTAATGCAATCCTGGAATGCATAAAGGGAATCTCAAATAGGAGTAGAGAGGTTATTTTACCTCTGTATTTGGCACTGGTGCGACCACTGCTGAACTAGTTTCCAGTTCTGGTGTCCACAGTTCAAGAAGGATATGGGTATATTGCAGTGTTCAGGGGAGAGCCATGAGAATGATTAAAGAATTAGAAAATGTGCCTTATAGTGATCTATTTATTTTAAGAAAGAGAAGGTTAAGGGATGACTTAATTACAGTCTATGAGTACCTAGATGGGGAACAAACATTTAATAATGGGCTCTTCAATGTAGCAGAGAAAGGCCTTAACCTGATCCAATGGCTGGGAATTGAAGCTAGACAAACTAAGCTTGGAAACAATGCATACATTTTTAAGGATGAGAGCAACTAACCTTTGGAACAATTGACCAAGGGTCGTGGTGGATTCTCCATCACTAACCATTTTTTAAATCAAGGTTGGATGTTTTTCTGCAAGCTCTGCTCTAGGAATTATTTTGGGGAAATTCTATGAACTGCGGAATACAAGAGGTCAGAGTAGATTATCATAATGGTCCCATCTGGCCTTAGAAGATATGAATCTATACATCAAATAAAGCCTAGAAATCCACCAAATGTAAGGTGTGTCGTAGCAGTCAGAAAGGTGGCACTGTACGCTGGCATGCTGCTATAACACGTCAGCTGTGTTTTTTACTTCACAATCCTATCTCCTAGTGCTACTGGATTAGTGCATCCTCTGCATCCTGCTATGCTCCTTCTGCAGAACAGAGTTCTGGTGATCTCAGCATGTTCACTGTTCCTGTTGAGGATACTGGAATCAAAACACTACTTGATTTTTCAGATCCCAATCTGAGCTGGCAACCCTAATTAGAAAATATTTGGAGTTATCAACTTGGCACGTTTCAGAGAGTAAATTAGCACCCCAAGAAACATTGTTTTTGCAAATTCTTTACTGCTTATACCCACCCACTTTAATTACATCGTAGTTGGTGTCTGGGTCACTAGCATGAATGAATGCTCTGCAGAAGTATTTTTAAATAGTTTAGAAATAATCCGATTAATGGGTTAATATATATTTGATCCCACAGTGCTGCTCACATGGGGTCTACAAGAACTTCATGCCAACCAGGAGACAATTGTCAAGATTTCTGCTGCTGGCCAACGTAAGTTTGTTTTTATAAACTAGAAATTCAAACTCGTAATCCTTACCTTCAAGCAGGGCCGTCCTTAGGCATACGCGGCTGCAAAGGGCACCCGGAAATTTGGGGCACCCTGGGGTCTTATGTCCACCTCTTCCTATCCCTGTTATGACCCTTCCTGCAGGCTCCCACCAGAGCTGGCTGCTGCAGCCTGGTGAGTCTTCCTCCGGAGGGGATCTAGTTAAAAGTGAAAAAGCTTCCAGCCTGCCAGACCTATTAGCACAACATTGAAACCATTAAAGAGCCATTCAAGTGGTAATGAAGCCATTTAACAGGCAGGACCGGCTCCAGGCACCAGCAAACCAAGCATGTGCTTGGGGCGGCACGTTTTCAGGGGTGGCATTCTGGCCATCTTTTTTATTTTTTTTTTCTTGCTTGGGGCAGCAAAAGCCTAGACCCGGCCCTGGCACCAGCAGCACGTCCTGCACGGGGGGTGCCTTGGGGCCACTGTGGTTCGTGTCAGAGAGCAGTGCCCGCACTTATAGCCGGGCGGGCTCTGAGCGGGGACACTTGGGCTGGGGGCTGCCCCGTGGGGCGCACAGAGCCGCCTGTAGGTGCCGCGTGGTGCAGGGGCGGCTCTAGACATTTTGCCACTCCAAGCACAGCGGCATGCCGGTCCCGCGGCTCCGGTGGACCTCCCGCAGGCATGCCTGTGGAGGGTCCGCTGGTCCCATGGCTCCACCGGAGCCCCAGGACCAGCGGACCCTCGGAGGTTCACCGGAGCCGCGGGACCAGCGGACCCTCCGCAGGCATGCCACCGAAGGCACCCTGCCTGCCGCCCTCCCGGCGACCAGCAGAGCGCCCCCCGCAGCATGCCGCCCCAAGCACACGCTTGGTGTGCTGGGGCCTGGAGCTGCCCCTGGCATGGTGTCTGCCCCCCAGTGCCACAGCTGGGGCTGGGCGAAGTGGCCTGAGTCACCCAGGGACTGCGGTAGGGCGGCCAGGAGCAGCAGCAGCAGCGGGGCCATAGAGGGGACCGGTGCCCAGGGCGCTGCCGTGTGGGGCCTGCGTCCCGCTCTCCGGGGCTCCGCTCCCTCTGGGGCTGCCCTGCCCCAGCTCCTCAGCTCTTTGCCTGCCGGTCCCCCCAGCTCTGCCCTCCTGGGTCCCAGCTGGTCCTGGAGGCAGGAGCCCCGGCTGGAGGGACCCTGGGCTAAGGTGCGGCCCAGGAGCCCCTCTGCTTACCCCGACCCTGCCAGCGCCGGACCAGCTGGAGGCGAGGGGGGAGTGGGCGGAGTCAGCACTGGTTGGGGGGAGCCCAGGGCTGGGGTGGCAGGGGGTGCAGGTGGGGTGGGGGGAGAGCCCGGGGCTGGGGTGGGGCCGTGGGGGGCAGCCAAAAATTTTTTGCTTGGGGCAGCAAAAAACCTAGAGCCGGCCCTGTTAACAGGCATTTGCCAACCCCCGGGTATATACTGTCCGTTTCTGAATTTGCTGACAAAAACAGTTGTGCACTAATGTAATATTTACTCAGACCTTAGTTTAAAATTTGCTTTAAATATATTTCATTTGAAGATTGCTAAAGCTTATAAAATCACCTCTCTCAAAAATCCGTGCATAGATTTTTAGATGCACAATCTGAGTATTCATCTTTAGCCTTAAATGCTGGGAGCTTTGGACACACACAGGTTTTAAAATAAATCCCTCAAAGGGACCCCCCTTATCTAAAATACACATTTTAATTTCAATTACTAAAGTACAAAAACCTTGCTTCCAAAGTCTTCC
The DNA here is from genome assembly GCF_020497125.1 of Mauremys mutica. Lineage (NCBI taxonomy): Eukaryota > Metazoa > Chordata > Testudines > Geoemydidae > Mauremys > Mauremys mutica. Next base: position 117,660,517 of record NC_059078.1, on the reverse strand, counting down.
TGTCCTTTCTGTCTATCTCTTTCTCTCTTCACCCCCCTGTTGAAGAGAGCCCTTAAAGGGACAACACCCCTTTTCTTCCCGATAGCTGGACAAACGGGTTTCCATTTCTTTACTTCTGACTATTTGATTAGTTTTAAGAGACCCCTCCAGCAAAATCAGTACCTAGTAAGTTATAAAATCCTTTTGTTATGCCTAAAATCTTTGGAAACACATTTTTTAAAGTTGGTGAAATTTCATAAACATGTCTCTTGTTACGGAGATCACACAAAGCAAGTTAGTGTTCCCTTTTTCTAAATGCAATGAACATTGTTATGAATACACTAAACCTCTGTGACTGATTAATTTAAAATAATGTCTTTGTTTCAGTGAGTTAAATATGTAGTAATCTGGAATGATTGCTTTATGAAGGTTTAAGAGTACATTTAAAATATAAAATCAGCTTAGAAATACTGTTTAAGAAAATGTAAAACGGAGAAGAGCTGCATCATTTATTCCATAATATTTAATGCTGTATTCAGCAGGACAGCTGACTTGCCCTAACTACAAAGTCTTTGCAAATAAATCTCTGACAAACTTCAGGGTATATCAAAATACCTGTGACTGACATTTTTATTCCCAAATTTAGTGCTTTTAATTAGGTGCCTTCTGCATGTCCAGTCTTCACCACCTGGCATGCAGTAGGAAACATGCTCCATTTTCTTTTGAAAAAATCCTCTCTGCAATTTCTTTCTAATGTCATTTGCTTCATGTAGGTTCAGGGATTTGGCTGCAAGGGGGTGAGCAGGGAGGGGGAAGGAAGAGAGGAGGGAGACAGTGGGGAGAGGGCGGGGCCTGGGGCACAGTAGGGGTGGAGTATGGGCGGGGCCACAGGCAGAAGAGGTGGGCTGGGGAGCTGGCCTCCCCAAGTGGCAGCTTCACCTCCCCCCCATGACAGCACATAAGAGCGGGTTGGCCCCTGCACACCCGGTGCGCGCTGCAGCCTCCTTAGGCAGGGGCCGTATTCACAGAGCCGAATGCGCCGGCGCTGCGCATTCTGCGTTAGGGGGAGGGTCTGGGGGTCTCTGCGGGGAACTGTGACTCTGTGGGGTGGCTCGCTAGCCTTTGCTGCCTTGTCCCTCGCCCTTCCCCTGCGGGCTGCGAGCCCAGGCTGCAGTCGGGCACAGGGGCGCCAGTTTAATAATACTGCAGAGGGCCCCATAAATCCTAAGGACGGCCCTGCCTTCAAGGCTTTTCCCAGCTCTGCTACTGCTGCCTACATCACCACTCCCCGTTCCCCAATGGGTACTTACATCAGTGTCCCCATGCCAGGAAGACTCCCCCAGATGCTATGTTCCTTGCAACCTCAATCTACTCTTTCAGACGTGAGGCTCATTTATTTCAGTTGTTTCTGTTCCACCACTTCAACCTTCTTGCCTAAATTTGTTCCCTCAAACCTAAATGTACTATTTCGGCATATTAACCCCTGGTTCCCCACTCAGGTTAGTTGTGTTTAACAGAGGAATCAACAGGATACTCTGAGCTAGGATGGTCTTGTAGTTAAGGTACAGTGCCTCAGAAGACCTCAGTTCCGTTCCAGGTTCTGCCGCAGGCTTCCTGGGTGATCTTTGGTAAATCACGTCATCTCTCTGCCCCTCAGTTCCCCATGTGTGAAATGGTGATAATGCTTCCCCACAGAGAGGTGTTGTGAGAATCAATTTGTTGTTGTTTGTGCGGCTGTGGTGGTGGGGATCATATTAAGTACCTCGATAGTCAGATAGAGGTGTATGTAACAAAATTATATTGCATGATCTTTTACCGTGACCTTCATTTTCCAGTGTCCATTGTCCAACTTAAAGCATAAGCGCCTGTCGGTTGGGACCTGCCTGGTTTTGAACTTGTCTGTAACACACAATTCATCCTTATCATATTAGAGACTTAAAGAATGATGGAAAAGAGACTTCCTCCTCATTCTGGGTGTTTATTTCGTAATTACGTTCATTTGAAGTCTGCAACAGCTGTAGAAACAGCAGTCCAGGAGGACTTAGTTATGCAGCAAAAGAAAAACAATCAGATAAGATGAGGTTGCATTGAGCTATCTCTATATCATACACTTGCCAAGCTGTAACAGCTGCAGCCCGGGTGTGTCCCTAGCCAATGCTAGTGGAGCAACTGAAAGTGACCTGGAGGGAATCCAGTGAGCACAAGGAAAACAAAAAAATGAGTTGACATTATTCTGCAGATACATTGGTGCTCTTGATCTGTTTGTTACTCATGGTTATAACACGCAGGGGCATGGTGTTCCATAAAGATGTTACCTCATAGCTCTAATATCTGTATCTGGTTGTTTAGGATATGGAGCAGCTAATGGTATTAATATGGCTACTGAAGTTCCTAGCAGTGTTCTGGGAGGCTTTGTAATGTCCTGGAGACATGTCTTCCAGATTCTTTCCCCAGTAAGACAGAAGAGTCTCCAGAGAATCCTTACTGGGTTTGTCACTGACCCCAGTACGGGTTAGGACAGGATTTTGGGAGTTTAATCTGGGTTGTGTGAATACTCGTGCAGAGCAGACATGTCCAGCGAAGCTCATAGTTACACACCTCACTGGTGGGTCTCAGTGCTTTGATTTCAAACATGAAGGCAGAGCTGCTGAAGTGTGAACAGCACTAGCAACGAGGCCCTGTTTGCCTGCTATAGCTTGTCTGGAACTGTTGTCTTAATTTTGGTGTTCCAGCCAATTGGGGAGTGGAATAAACTTGCAAAGTACAGGACTTCTGAGAGAATGAGGTTACCGTATAACAATACCCACTGACCCAGAATGGAATGCTTTAAAACTTTCAATCCTTTATAATCTGGCATTAGAAAATCCTAATTATAAACCCACTCTCTCACTACTAGTGATGATAAAATGTGTCTGGGGGGAGAGGGGCACTGGCCACAAATTCTTTTTTATAGCTGGACCATTATAAAGGACTCCAGTTATAGATGGAACACTCTTTACACCTTCTTTTGTCTTTACTGCTTTCTGATATTGCATCTCAGTTTCCCTCAAAAATGCTGCAGGGGTCTTTAAAATTTGCTCTGAACATAGCACTGACATTAAGGACACAGTGAATTTTTTTCCCCCCTCTTAAAATTTCTCCTGGTGTTACCTGGCAGAGGAGCAACTTCACATGTATTTCAGGATGGAGCATTGTCTAGTAGTTACTGCTAGACTAGAGATTAGGAGTCAGGACTTCTGGATTCTGTTCTCGGCTCTGCTGCTGACTTGCTGTGTCAAAACACTCGTTTTAAGGGATTTAGATAATTGGTTCCCATTAGGAGCCTGTGAAGATCACAGGTAAACTGAAGGCCAGAGAATCTAAAGCAATCTGGCATTATAATACAGGCTGATATTTTTGAATGCTAACATATCTCTAGGCTTAAGCAATTCACCATTGTAAAGCACTTTCAGATCCTCAGCTGAAGGATGTCCTGTACGTTCAAGCTGTTATAGTAGTTGCTTATCGGTTCCAGCGCAGTGGGAGGCCGTGGTTTATGCCAAGATTCCATTTCATCTCCTGGAAATTACAGGGTGGGAGAAAATTTGCATGAGGGGTAGGAGGTGCCTTTTGGTTTTCCATCCATTTCTCTGTAGCCACTACATAGCCATGCTTCCTTAGGGTAATTCCACTCCCCTGCTTCGAGGAGTGAGGCTCCAAACCAGCGTCCCCTACGCAGCAATGTGATGCTGTGCTTCCTGAGCTGAATGTCATGCTTGTGACCGGCTGCTGAAAAACTGTAAGGATTTGCAGCTGCTCTGCTAATGTCAGGGGCGTGTCCTCTTCCCTATTACCCAGCTTTTTCCCAAATTCCCAGGAAGTGTTTTGGTTTGAGTGTCTCTGCAGAGACTGAAGAAGGAGCCTCGGTTTAATCTTTGTCAGTGAAAACCATCAGCTTCCACCTTGGCACAGGCACTCCCAGCAGCTAGTAATTACTGAGCAAACCTGTTCACACATGCCTAGGTGACACCAGGACATCATCTCAGTGCAGCCTGAAGCTAGGCTGATCTAGCCAAAGCCTCAGAGCTGATCAGATAGTTTGTGGTTTTTAAAATAGCGTGTTTGAAAAAAGGCTTTTCTGCTTTCTACAGAGACAAAATATGTCTGATTCAACTGGCCACTGGATATGTTGCAAGTTCTGACTGTGTGTGTGGTGGTGTTGGGTTGGGGAGCGGTTCTGTAACTTGTTTTTTGTTTGACATCTCTCATGTAGGGCTGCAAAATGCTGAACATTCCAATCCAGGAAAGCACTTGTGCATGTGCTTAATTTTAAGCAGTCCTATTTGAAGTCAGTGGGCCGGGTCACCTGACCACATGCCTAAAGTTGACCACATGCTTATTAAGGGCTGGATGAGAGAAATTGATAATCAGCTGAATTTTCCTTCTTTTTTTCCTGTAAACCTGGCTCACTGAATTCTGTTGTCACCTGTGACCTAAGTATAAATGTGCATCCTGACAGCATGTATCTTGTTCTCTTCCAGTGATGCAGTGCTCTGCTTCAGTAGATATCCTCCTTCTGTTAGATGGGTCATACAGCATTGGCAAAGGAAGCTTTGAGAGGTCTAAGCACTTTGCAGGCAAACTCTGTGATGCCTTGGACATCAATCCGGATAGGGTGAGTGTGGCAGCAAATGTCTTGTTTTAGTTGCAAACAGCACGGTTCTACCTGACACATCCAAAGACAAAATGTGTAGAGTGAAATGAAAAACATTAGGGTTGCTGGGAGGGAGGGATCCAAAGGTTACCCAGAATAGGATGCGGCAAGGTTCTATGAATATGCTGGATCATATGTATACATTGTAAATGTTTCAAAGTTCCATTTGGCATTTAAAAACATGGGACAAGATCTTGCAGACAAAAGGTTACAGCCAGAATTTTAAAAAGTGATTAGTGGTGCTTGGATGCCTAAGTTGAGACTAATTAAAAGAGCCTGATTTTTCAGAGGACAGGTGCTCAATGCTTTCTGAAAATCGGGCCCTTGAATTTGTCTCAAGTCAGGCACCCAAAAATCACAATCACTTTTGGAAATCATGGCTGCAGAATTTATCCCAGGGAAGTTAACCAGCTATCTGTATGGATATAAGTGGTTATGAAGCCTGCAGAGGTCCTGTTTATCCTCTCTCTTTTAAAAAATATTCTGTATTGCAAAATGAAGGGGTAGAATGGAAGGATTTCACTGCAGGCCATCAACAATGTAGTAAGGTGACTGGTGGCCTCTAGGTGCCTGCTTGCAATAAGTATCTCAGATTTCCCAGTGGTGTGTGGTGTTTGCCAGTTGGTTCTGGAACTGTGCCTTTCATGGCTAACCTTAACACTCAGGAACAGCTGTCAGATCCCGCAAAGAACAAGTGAGGAGCTTCCAGTTGGATTTCCTGTCTCTGCATGATTAAGAGCGATTTGTTCTTAATCAACAATTATTGCCCTGTTCTTGCCCCCAACCTCTGTGGAGTTCTAATTTTTTGCTTGACAAGGTACCAGACACTTCCTGTTTCACCAAACACACGGGCGTGATCTGTCATGCTACTGTATAGCTGGAGCAGTAGCACAGTGTGCTCTAGGAGCAGATGTCCTGCAGGTGTCTGGCTGGGCAAGACATTCTGATTAGAATCCAAGTAGCTGGCATTTGGAGGGATCCATCCAGTATAAAATGAATTAAAATAAATGGGAAGGGAAGGGATCCAGCTCAGCTCCTCATTATTTTCCTTTCTTATTTTGGATGTTGGCTTAAATTAAGGTCTAACTGTGGGGTTAGACAACTAGGAAGATTTCCCATAAAAACTGAAACTGAATATACAGCGATGAAGCAGTTTTGACTCTGCAGTGCCATAGACCCATGGAAAACCCTACAGCTCCAGCTTTTAGGATTTTTTTTTAAACACCCCATGGCTCCTTTTGGGACTTGCATACGTGTATCCCCAGATCTTATCTGCTACCTGGAGCCTCCTGAGACCTTACATGCTTGAATGAACAATAACAGCCTTGCCTAAAATGTTCCGAGGGAAGGTTCGTGCTGTCTCCAGCTCTGGTCCCTACCTTGCATACAGTCCCATGTGCCTAATGTCAAGTCAGATTTGGTAACTGCCTGGGAGAGGTTGACTACTGTTCCCGTCTGTAACTAGGGAAAATGTTAGCTGCGCTGGAAATCTGTTCAGGTGGCTACTCCACTCCCTCCTCAGGCCAGTCAGACACTGGACAGACTGGGAGTAGATGAATACAAGATAGGAACCCGGTAAGGAAGGAAATAGTGGGACTTAAGGCTTTGCGCCCAGCCCTACAATGTAATGCTCTTCTATTTAGTCTACTCCACTCTCTAATCAAGCGACACTGTAGGGATCCAGAGAATAAACCTGCCTCTTTCCCATATTGCAGCAGGCTTTAAAGTTAGAGAGACAAAGCCAAATTTCACCACAGAGCCATGTATACGTGAGGCTTTCCATAGTTTGCAGAATGCTGGAGGCAGGCGTTGTAGGAATGTGTGTGTCACTTCAATGGGCATAAGGTGAGTTGGGCTGATCAGGCATTTCAGTCAGTGGCTTGTCGAAGAGAAGAAAACAGACACTTACCTCTAGCAATTAACCACACTGCAGACTTGGGCAACGTGCGGGAATTCAGGTGCTGGACATCTCGGAGTTTAGCTGTAGCCTGCTGTCGGTTTTTTTAGTCCATTATCCTTCCCTTAGCCCAGTGGTTCTCATCCTATTTACCACTGTGTGCTGCATATGTGGCCCACAATGTGTTATGTGAGCCACATTCAATACTACTTGTATAGCCCTGAGCATGTCACATGGGCAGCAGCTGTGTGCTGATTGGACCGCGGATTGAGAACAACTGACTTAGTCATTATGATATATGCTTTCTGCCATCCCCCTTTTAGATAAGATATAACATTATATGAACATAAGAATGGCCCTACTGGGTCAGACCATGGTCCATCCAGCCCAGTATCCTGTCTTCTGACATTGGCCAGTGCCAGGTGCTCCAGAGGGTATGAATAGAACAGGTCATCATTGAGTGATCCATCCCCTGTCACTCATTCCCAGCTTCTGGCAAACAGAGGCTAGGGACACCATTCCTGCCCATCCTGGCTAATAGCCATTGATGGATCTATCCTCCATTAATGTATCTAGTTCTTTTTTGACTCCTGTTATCCTCTGGCAAGGAGTTCCATAGGTTGACTGTGCGCTGCGTGAAGAAGAACTTCCTTTTATTTGTTTTAAACCTGCTGCCTATTAATTTCCTTTGGTGACCCCTAGTTCTTGCGTTATGAGAAGTAGTAAACAAACAACACTTCCTTAGCTACTTTCTCTACGCACTTTCTCTATATAAAATCAAGATCTCAACTACTTGTGGCTGTTAAGTATTCCATGACACTCCTTGTAAGAGTTAAGAGAACTAGCCTGGTTGTCGTGGCCAAATTCCAGTCCAGGTCATTTACTCTGTCTGCCTAAATTTCAGTTGGAAACAGTTTTATCTTTCACTTCCCTAGCTGAGGCCCGTGTTTTGTCTTCTTGCTGCTGCTGTACGCCCCCAAGGTGGCTGCTTTCAGTGGTGGGGGAGTGATCCCTGCATCCACCGCTGGTACAGTGCTTTGGGATGAAAAGTGATGGTATAAATATACATTCAATACTATTATCAGCTCACGCTGACGGCTGCTGCCTGCTTTGTGTAGGTAAAACTGAGCTGCTAGCAACCTCTCCTGAGGCTCTGAGCGATGTTTGGAAGTGAACTTTGGCCTCATTTATATCCAGGATGGGCACGTAGAGGAGCTTTAGCAGAGGTGGTGGAACTGGGGGTGGTGGGGAATGTTTCTGCCCTCACAAACTCTTGCGGAGGCAAGAGAAGGGGCTGGAGCAACTGCTGTGACGCATGGGGACGGGACGGCTGCTGGGCAGCAGGGAGGAACTGTTCTCCTTTCCCCGTCTGCTTTCACTTGGCCAATCGTCGCAGCCACGCCAGCTGGGGCGGGTGTGCAGGTACTGCACAGGGGTGACAGAGTATGGCCCCAGCCAGCCAGGAGAGGTGGCTGCTCATGTGACTCTCCAGCCACCGCAGGACCCAGTAGAGAGATCCAGCCTGGTGGAGGGGCAGGAGCATATGCACCAGCTGCTGGGGTGGGGGCAGGGCACAGGCACCAGGGCAGAGGGAAGGAGTGTCAGCACACAGCTGTGAGGAGTGAGGGAGGCACGGGGCGCCATCCGCCAAGGAACTGCTGTTGGAATGGCAGTAAGAACTGCCAGGGCACCTGGAGCCGGCTGCCTCGGTGGCACTCAATAGGTCGCCTCACTCCCACTCTTATCCCCCCAGCTCCCCCAATCATAGTGAGCTTCTGCCCTCCCTATCTCCATTCCCACCCCCCACCCCCCAGCTTTGGAGTGTGAGTGAATGGTATTTATTGGAGGGCCTTAGCCAAGAAGGGCAATGAGAAGAGTGTGATTTATCCTGAAACAATTCAAGGTTCCTAAATCTGTCACACAATCGAAATAATACAACCCTCCCAGCCACCTGCTCCTTATGCTATTTAACCTTTTCTTTCAGGTCAGAGTGGGAGTGATACAGTTTAGCTCAACTCCCCAGCTAGAATTCCCCTTGGATTCGTATTTAACCAAGCAGGAAGTAAAGGAGAAAATCAAGAAGATTGTGTTCAAGTAAGTTCTGTTAGACAGCCCTGTTCTCTTTGAGGGGGTGCACATTTTTCTGGCAAGGCCTTGTGTCCTGTCCTTCACTCTGCTGACTAGGAAGGAGTGAACAGGATTCCCTAGAGCTCATCAGCACTGCATGTGGTAGCCAATGATTTTAGTTTAGTATCAATTACTGTGTGATGTTATGATTAATCAGTGTATGTTGCATATATTCATTGTATGTTAATTAGTTAATTTGTAGGATTATAAAAGCGTAAGATTTATCAATAATTAGAGGAACCAAGTATTAGACAGGAGTAAAACAAGCTGAAATGCAAGACCTGTAGGCTGAGGCCTGCAAGACTTTAATTTAGCTATTTTAGGCCTTGGAGACAAGAAGCGATGACATAAGTGGCCGAGAAATAAGCTGATGCCCTAAGATTATGGGAAAAGAGGTAACAAGTGATAATATTGCAAAAAATTACCAGAAGATCATGGTATTTTTATGATCTAAAATTAAAGGCACATCTGTCTCACACATGTCTTAATCATGGGATACAGGTTTTGCATCAATGCTAATGAGAACAAAGGGAATTTACACAGCCTATAGAAAATAGGGGTCACTTAAGTTTCCAGGGGACACAGACCAATAAGAGAAAAGAGGGTGGACAATTTTATGGACACGCGCAGAATGTAGATGTAGACAGAATCACATTATAAAAAGGAAATGACCAAAATTGGAAAACTGAGCTCCCTCTGGGAGGCTCCAGCAAGAACCATCTCTCTACTGATGATCAAGCCATGAGAGACCCATCAGACCCTAACACTGGTGTTAAGGATGTGAGTATAACCATCGTTGTAACTTGTGCATAGGTCTGTATAGAACTTGTACATGCTTGGGTAATCAAACTTTAACTGTAACTTTAATAAAACTTATAAAAGAGAATAGACTTTGTATTGGTAAATATGTGTGGTCACTACCCTTGGTCTTTGTGTTCCTGGAGACTCTAAATCCGAAGCAAGTAGCAGAGTTAACTTTCACTCTGTTAAGCTTGAAATTGTAGTCGCCAGAGCCGAACCCATGGTGGCGTAGTACCATATTACAAAATTCACTTTAAATAAAATAAAAGGCTACACTGTCAATCAGTTGTAGGGGTTACTCTGTAGAAAGACACTCTCAGTCCTTGCTGGGTTGGCCAGTTAGAATGTGGGGCTCCCATGTGGCAGAGCAGCGGTCTAACTCTAAAATGGCCTTTTGAGTCTGTGATTGCATCCAAGTCCAGATGATTAGCTCCTTTAAGAGCAGTGCCATGAATTCTTGTAGGTCCCCATGAAACTTGAAGGGAAAAGAAGAAGCACTGTAAATTTGACACAGAGATAAAGATCACGCACAGATTGTAACCACACATGCCATTTTGTTACTACTTGCACTTCACACAGCTTGTTCCCTGCAACTAGACTTGGTTGGTTTCTATAGTTGTCAGTTTCATTTCTGGTCTTTTTCTTATCACACTGCGGTTGAGTTTCCATTTCCACAGTCTTGTCAACCCATGCATTCAAAAGGCTCCCAGAATCATAAGCTCACCTTAAAAATCATGATTAAAATAAATAAATAATTAGACATCGGGTTCTTGTTGTTTGGCTTCTGGTCTTTGAGTGTTTAGGGTTCATATTTTCAAGCTGTTCTCCCTAGTCACAAGAGATAGTGGGAGCACCTATCCCTGTTGAAGTCAAAGGCAAAACTCCTATTGATTTCAGCAGGCCAAGATTTTGTCCTAGAAACTTACTTTTTAATAAAAGTTGAGATTTTGATGTATTCATGTAGCTCTAGGACAGGGGTAGGCAATCTATGGCACGCACGCGAGCTGATTTTCAGTGGCACTCACACTGCCCGAGTCCTGGCCACTGGTCCAGGGGGCTCTGCATTTTAATTTAATTTTAAATGAAGTTTCTTAAACATATTTACTTTACATACAACAATAGTTTAGTTATAGAAAAAGATTAAAATGTATTGCCGACACGCAAAACCTTAAATTAGAGTGAATAAATGAAGACTCAGCACACCACTTCTGAAAAGGCAGCAAAGAGTCCTGTGGCACTGTATAGACAAACAGACATATTGGAGCATGAGCTTTCGTGGGTGAATACCCACTTCGTCGGATGGATGCACTTCTGAAAGGTTGCCAACCCCCGCTCTAGGAAATGGAGCTGGAGTTTCAAAGAAGCCTGTGAGTTGAGATTCGTGCTTCTGTCTCCTTCAGGCCTCTGAAAATCCTAGTGTAATGGTATGCCTATACCATCATACCTAGGGTGACCAGATGGAAAGTGTGAAAAATTGGGTGAGGGGACATAGGCTCTGTATAAGAAAAAGCCCCGAATATTGGGATTGTCCCTATAAAATCAGGACATCTTGTCATCCTAATCATACCTATGTCAGTGTAACTGTGCTGGCATAACCCCCTAGTGTAAACACACTGTACCCCAACAAAAAGAGTTTTTCTATCCATATAGGAATCACCTCCCCGAATATTAGTTACATCAACAAAAGACCTGTTCCATCGACACAAATGTGTCTACACTGCATGCTTTGTCAGCATAGATAGACTGGTCAGGGGTGTGGTTTTTTCACACCCCTGACTGACGTAGTTATGCTGACATTACTCTTAAGTGCAGAATGAGCCTTAAACTGTAAAGAAGTTGGAGCCAAAATCATCTCCTCCTTTTTAAAAAGTGCACCTTTCTTTTGTTTGGGTGGTAGGGAAGGTCATATTGAGCCGATGAAAGTAAGTGGGGACAAAATATAGGAGTATCTCCCACAGGCTGTAGAATTTCAGCAGAAAAGGCATTAGGGTTAAAGGATCCGCTCATTCAATAGTCAAAGTGTCTAAACCAATTCTGAATATGGCCCAGAGTCTGCAAACAAACTCAAGATCCTCTTCAACTTCTTCAAGCGAGCAAAATCTGTAGCTTTTTCAGTGACAACTTAATTATACAGTCTAGAAAACCTTTTGTGTAATGTTCCGGGGGAAGTATAGCAGACAGATACCAGCTCCTCTTTGGCTATTGTTTCAAAGCCACTGAGAGCAGAGAAAATGAAGCCACATTGGATATCTGGAATTTGGCTTGGCATTGAAAATGTCTTTTAATGATGGCAGATGAATGTTGACAGATCTAACAGAAATAATGGCCTTACATGTGTCCATTTCATCTAGTTTTAGAAGAAAGGCTGAAATATAGGAATGAACAAAATAGTTATGGATGGATTCCAGCTACCAAGTGAGTTATGTGACTAATAATATGTTTGTTTTATACATGGGAAAACCTGATTAATAGAGTTTAAGGCCAGAAGAGACCACATATATAACATAGGCCATAGAATTTCATAGTTATTCAAGCCTATATCAAGCCTATATTTTGTAGTTCAGCTAAAGCATCTGAGAGGTTGCCCAGAGTTACCCAAGATCACACCAAGATTGGGATTACCCACTGACTTCAATTTTCACTAGCTGAAACTCTCCCACTGTTATGAAGTAGCATTATAATATTTTCAGCCATAGTAACAGTTAGTTCAAGCACCTCAACTACTTCTGTTGCTGAGTTAGAGCTTGCGACATGTTGCAGAATTTGTTAGATTTTATGGATAGGGATTGAAACAACTTGATGGCCAGTAGCGTCTGACCAGAGAAGCTGCTGGACAGACTTAACATAGGTTCTTGAAGTTTGGTTGAAAATAATAGAAAGTTGAGGGGGAGAATGGGATTATGCATCAGAGAGAAGATAAAACAAAAGCTTCTGGAGTGCATTACATATAAAAGAAAGAAAGGTATCTGGTGAAACAAAGAGAAGTAAATGGACTTGAAGAACTTAGGAGCTCTGAGCATGCATGTGATCAAATACTATATATCAAGAAATTCAGTTGTTATTAAAATAGAGAATCATTCAAACAAATTAAAAGTGATTTGGAAGCACAGAGTTGTGTGTGTGTGTGAGAGAGAGAGGCCGTGTGTGTTACCATATATATGAAGAAGAACATCATGCCTCCAAAGAAAGAATTGACCTTTGCAGTCTGGCTGCCCTTAATTGCTTTGAACTGAAGTAAAAGCAATACTAAAAGGCAATAGCAGGAAATGATTTATGTTGAAACTCCTTAGCCAGGATTAGAAAACAGATGGAAATGTCTCTTGGGATAGAGAGGCTTAATTAGCCAAAGGGCTCAAGGTGGTCTGGGCTTACTCCGATATCAAATGTTGAATCAAGGATGGCAGGTTACAGAACTCTTGGCTTATATAGTCTGCAGGAGGGTGGGGGCAGGAAATTTGTGGCTTATCTGGATATAGTTGTTGGAAGTAACATGACAAATGTTAAACCCTAAAAAATAAGGGTAAATGTTAAAGGGGCCAGGGTTAAAATAAAGGGTTGGTGTCAATACATGGTGGGTCTGCAGTATCTACTCCCCTAGTTTTTACACTCGGCTAACTGGGTAGTTCTCATTCAGAGTAGTATGTAGGACAGAGGCCCTCACTTGTAAACTCCTCAGGAAAAGGACCATGTCACCTTCTGCCTGTCAGTGCCCACGCAAGGAACCCAGTGCTGACTGGGGTTCTCTCAATGCTACTCTAATAGAAGCCTGAGATTTTTTCAAGGCCACCTAATGGAAATTGTGTCCAAATCCCTTCGAATTAAACAGCTCCTCTATAGCTCAAGTTGGGCAGCTGAAACTGAGGCACCCAAAATTACTGATCCCTTTGGAATATACAGTCCTCTTCACACAGGAAGTCTGTCTGTGGCCAGGCCAGAAATAGAAGCCTGGCATATCTGTGCCTTAACAGCTTTTAGTATTCATGTCTTTGTACTGTGGAAGTGTCTCAGAGCCACAGTCCTGGATCAGACCCCATTCATAGAATCCTAGAAGTGTAGAACTGGAAGGGATCTTGAGAGGTCATCTAGTCCGGTCCCCTGCACTCAAGGCAGGACTAAGTATTATCTAAACCATCCCTGACAGGGGCTTGTTTATTCCTCTCTTAAAAACCTCCAGTAATAGAGAGTCAACATCTCCCTAGGCAATTTATTCCAGAGCTTAACTATGCTGACAGGAAGTTTTTCCTAATGTTCAACCTAAACCACCCTTGCTGCAATTTAAGCCCATTGCTTCTTGTCCTGTCCTCAAAGGTTAACAAGAACAATTTTCCTCTCTCCTGCTTGTAACAACCTTTTACGTGTTTGAAAACTGTTATGTCCCCTGTCCGTTTTCTCTTCTCTAGACTAAACATTGTGCTAGGCTGTGTGTACATGCGAACAAAAAGATGGCTCCTGCCCTCAAAGAGCTTACAAACTAAGACAAGAGACAACACGTGGATAGAGGTGGGAGAGCCGAAGGAAACAACTACATGGCCGGCCTTCCTTCCCCAGAGCTGTGCTGTATAGAATTGTAAATTTGTGTTTTTCCTACAATTGTACATAGTATTTTATTCACTTTCTCTGTCCCTTAAGCTGCCTGTGATGTGGTGTGAATTAGACTAGAGAGCTAGCTGGTAAAAGTGCATTGTTTAATAGCCAATAAGGAATTCAGTCTTATAATTACAGTTAGAATTGTATAACCGTAACAGTCTTACAGCTAACTGCATGCCGCCAGATACTGGGGAAGGAGATGGAGAATATGGATCCTTATTCTGTATTCAAATAGCAGGCAGCAGTTTACAACGCCGACGCTATAGACTTTTACTGTTAGCAGTTGCAGAGCAGCTGCAAGACGCATAGGCTCTGTCATTCCCTAGTACTTAACAATTGTCCAGTTGTATAAAGTAATTTATATCACTGGTGGAATGTACAACCCCTTGGTACAGGTTTAGTTGGGTACAGGAGAAATGATAGTCTGTGTTAAAATAATTGCTTTCTACCACATTAACATGGCCCATAGATATTCCCCTTCTAGCCTCAGAATATCATGACTGCCAAAATATTCAGTTACTTGACTCTTGGCTGCACGTGCATCTCAAAGAGCTGCATTCATGGATCAGTCTCTGAATTAGACCTGGAGGAAAGAAGAATGCAGGGGGAGCGGGGTTTTGTGCTTCATGCATTTCACTAAGGGCTAGTCTACACTTACCTGCCAGTTCGACGCGGAGAGTTCGACTTTTCGGAGTTCGAACTATCGCGTCTAATATAGACGCGATAGTTCGAACTCCGGAAGCGCTCCATTCGACTCCGGTACTCCACCACTGCAAACGGCGGTGGCGGAGTCGACCTTGGAGCCGCGGAGTTCGCTTCCGCGGCGTCTGGACGGGTGAGTACTTCGAACTAGGGTACTTCGAATTCAGCTACGCTATTCACGTAGCTGAATTTGCGTACCCTAGTTCGACCCCCGTTCTTAGTGTAAACCAGGCCTAAGAGTCACACAACATGGGTTAAGTTCCCAGAGCTGCCTCTGTGACCTTTGTCCTCACATGACCGGCCCAGTTTTCCGGAGAACTCAGGGCCAGACTTTCAAATGCTCAGCACCCAAAATTAGGGCCAGATTTTCATTTTCATCATTTCTATAGATACCAAATAAGGGCCTGTCTCTAAGAAGTACTTATGGACAGATTTTTCGAAAAACCCCAGCCAAGATCTTCACTCCTTGGAGCTCCTTTGAAAATCTGACCCTTAACCTCTCTGCCTTGGTTCCCCATCTGTAAAATGGGGATAATAGTACTTCCTTTCTCCCACTCTTTGCCTGATCTATTTAGACTATAAGCTCTTCAGGAAAGAGACTCTCTAACTATATGTTTGTACAGCACCTACCACAATGAGATCCCAATCTACGCCACAGCCTCTAGATGATACTGTCAGACAAATAATACTAATGCGATGAAACGGTGTCCCATGATTAGAGTATATTGGTGTCAGAGACAAAAACAAAGTGAAGTTGATAATTTGTGCCAATTTAAAATGATTGCAGGCTTGACCCCTTCTCCAGTCAGGAAAGTGCCTGTGACAGTGGCCAGATAATTGAATTCTAAAGCAGACTGGGATACTTGGGGCTGCTTATTTGCATATTAATACCCAGAATGCTTTTCCAGCTTGGAGCTGTAGCTACACAGCTGTGCTCTACCAGCTGGAATCATGGATGGCTTTTCCCCACCTTTACCTTCCTAACCTCACTGGTTTAATTTATTGTGAAATCCAGGTGAACTGCTCTCTGTGCCTCGCTCTTTGTTCATCATTACTTGAAAAGGAAAGCTAAATAAAGAGTGCCTTATATTCGTCCCTCCTCAGTTTCCAGGGATACACTCAGAAATCCCTTGGGATTTGCATTTTGGGGGGGGTTATTACTGACAAACAAATGGCATTCTGTGGAAAATCAAATTAACCAAAGATTAACAAGAAAGAGAAGGGACTGTGCCTCTGGGCACAGCTGAATTTCCAGCCCTTAATTAAGAAACGCTCTCCAAAACAAACAGTGAGTTGCCATGCACAGCCTCCCTGCCCTCTTTTAGCAGTTGCTTCTAGGCATTTAGCTATAGTTCAATTCTAAAGAAATGCACTAAGGTTTTGCTCTCTGTAAGGGGCTTGTACCTGCAGTATAAAATGTATACCCATTGGACAGCAAGATGTTTGCAGTGTTCATATTTTCACAGACACCGTACATAGGGCTGGCAAATGGAAGATTTCATTGTTAATCAGCTCTTCCATACAGGGGCAGTGTAGCTCTCAAAGCTCTTTTTGTAAAGAAAGGTCAGCCTCATTGGGAAACTGAGGTATACACCATTGACATGGCTTGCCTAAGGTCACAGAGGGGGGAATTGAACCCAAGCCTCCTGGGTCCTAACCCAGTGCATTCTCCACTGGGCCATGCTGATTGATATGGTCCAGCCTTCTCTTAAATACATGAGTTACCACGAGTCTTTCGTTGAAAGCAGCCATCCCATTACTGCATCTGTGGATTTGTTTCTCAATGCATGTCTGCACCTGGGGGGTGGGGAGGAAGAGTCAAAGGAAGGGGAGTTGCCAACTAATAGCAGGAAGGTGGTGCCAATTACAGAATTAGAGGCATTGCTATGTGCAGAAGGGCCCTAGATTTGGTGCTACTAGAGAGCAGGCAGCGGGGAATGGGAAGAAAGCAAAAGGGAATCGGACACGTGTCCCCAAACCTCTTCTTTCAGTTTTCTCTTGCTTGTTTCAGAGGCGGGAGCACAGAAACAGGACTCGCACTGAAATATGTTCTCCGGAAAGGTTTCCCTGGTGGCAGAAATTCCTCTGTCCCTGAAATCCTGATCATCCTCTCGGACGGGAAATCCCAAGGCAATGTAGCAATACCCGCTAAGCAGCTGAAGGACAGGGGTACCACAATATTTGCTGTGGGAGTCAAATTTCCAAGGTAGGAAATTGTCTTGGGGTGGGAGGGCAGGGAGTGGTGCACGGCTAACAGACTAGCCATTGCCTTCAGCATCTAAGTCCCCTGAGCAAGACCAAGTGGGCGAGAGGCAATTACAGAGTTGGAGGTAGGATTTGGGGAGGGACACAAGGGTGCTGGGAGTGAAGTGGTTTCCATCATATACAGTTTGGTGCAATGGCTCTCAGCACTCCCCACTATACAAATTATTCAAGCCTCCCTGGAGGGATATGAATGTGGAGCAGGAGGTCATTTTGTGACCGGGGTGAGAGAGAAAGAAGGGCGCTTGGTGAGAGAAGTGCTCTGGTAGGAGCATGTGTCTTTAGAAATGTCAATGGGTTTTTAAGAGAAGATATGCTGGGATGGATCCTGTTTGGCCGTAAAGCTGCATCACTAGTAGTTCTGAGTGCTTGTTCTTTTGAATGCCCATCCAGGAAAATAACCGTGACTGCAAAGGGACTGTTCCTGTTCTTTAATGCCAGGAGATTGTATTAACATGTCCTGTCACCTCTGCAGGTGGGAGGAGCTGCACACCCTGGCCAGTGAACCAACTGAGCAGCATGTGCTGTTTGCTGAACATGTGGATGATGCTGCCAATGGCCTGTATAGCACCCTCACCAGCTCTACTGTCTGCAGTGCTGTCTCTCCAGGTAACGACGTCACCCTGGCGCATGCTTACTGATGACTGTCCTACCTTTCACTTCTGCATGGGGATTGTCAGCTTGGCCTTTCACTTCCAAAGCGTCTCTCTGAAGCTGGCACCTCTAACGCAGCTCACAGGGTGGCACGGTCTACCCCTTTGTGAGACGTCTTCTCCTCTGTTTAGAGGAAAGAAATGGAGGCTGCTGAGAGGTTAGTATCAGTCAAAAGATGACTTCAAGGCAGAGCCACACCCCTGTGTGTGCTGCTCAAACCCCAAGGCCTGCCCAAACCCCAGGGACTGCGTGAGAGAGAGGATAGTCCAGTGAACTCTCCTAGTTCTTAGGAGACCTGGGTTTGAGTCCTTGCTATGCCACAGTCTTACTGTATGACCTTGGTCAAGTCACTTAGTCTCTCTGTACCTCAGTCTCCCCCATTTAAAATGGGGATAATTCCTACCTCAAAGGAGTGTTGAGGATAAATACATTAAAGACAGTGAGCCACTCAGATCTACAGTAGTGCGGGTCATATAAATACCTAAGATAGATGGGAGGTGAAAATCCCCTAAGAACCACATGTGATCATGTAAGTCACATTGCTTAATCCACTACTGGAAGGTGCTTAGATGCTACAGTGATGAGGGTGGTATAGGAGGCTATGTAGAACAGCAGAACATGGGTGGATTTGGTGGTTGCAGGTATTGTGCCCAAACAAAGCAGACTAAAGAAGCTGCACCCAGGAATCCAGTAAAGGGCTGACCTGCCCACCAGCAGCACATTTACTTGTTTTGGGGCATCACCGAGGGACTTGTCGAAAAGCTGCAATGAACTCTCTTTGCTGGACAATGAGACAAGCTGTTGACTGAGCAATATCAGCTCCCACTCCCAGACAGCTTCACTTGCAGACAAATGCACCAGCTATTTTGTGTGTGCTCTTTGTGCCAGGTTGCAAGATTGAATCTCACCCTTGCGAACGCAAGACACTGGAGACCGTGAAAGAGCTGTCTGGGAACTATATGTGTTGGAAAGGTTCAAAGAGACCAAATGCAGTGCATGCATCTCTCTGCCCGTTTTACAGGTAAGTCAGCCAGCCTGCTCCCTTGAAGTGAGTAGTGCACACAGAGTGAGAGCACACACACATCCATCATTAGGTATGATGACTTGGGTTTATGATTTACTGTAACTTTATATTAATATTTATATTACAACAGCACCTAGTGGCCCGAGGTGAGGTTGGGACAGGCTCTGTACATATACATAGTAAGAGACAGTCCGTGCCCTGAAGAACATGCAATCTAAGCAATTGGTGAGAGGGGAAACTGAGGCATGGAGAGGCAAAGTGACTTGCCCAAGATCACCCAGTAGGTCAGTGGCAGAGCCAGGGATAGAACCCAGATTCCCTTGTCACTGGACCATCCTGCCTGTTATGTAAACAGCCTCATTTACGTATTTCACACAATTCTCATTTGTGCAACACTTGCTTATATTCTATGCAATAAAGACAGTGGATAAAACCCAGACACTGTGTTGACCCTGAAGCAGAGAAGTCCTTTTATCCGTGTTTAGTGGACCTGGAAGTCCTGGGAGACTCTGGCCTATTGAGAGGCTTCAATAACTGTCTGAAAACAACTCCCACTCATACTGAAGCAAATATTAAGGAGCAAGGTTGCAAACAGAGAGGTACGTTATCAGGGCAGTGGCAGTGAGTTGCACAAGGAAATTTCTCTTGCACTGAGGTGAGGATGTATCTGAAAAATTGTGAAACTTGGCAGATCCTTAACGAAATCAAATGCCTTCCAAAAGCTTCATTACAATAAGTGAAATAATTTTAAAGTGACCTGCAAAGGAAAATGTAGGTTTGTGCTCTTTTTTTGATTTTTTGTCTGATGTATAAAGAGAACCTGAATGGTGAGGGCGGCAGAAGAGGAGGAATCGTTGGTGTTTTTTCCCTTGCTTGTTTTTTTATACTAGAAATTCAGGTCTTGTCTACCCTGGAAAACATTGGGAAACTAGTCGGATTATGACACCAGATACCAAGGAAGTGAAATTTGACTCATTGAGCTGGGAATCTATTTTTATTCGGGCTGTCCAAAATCTCAGATTTCTTTTTTTAAACTCCAAATGTCTAACAAACCCCTGGAAGGAGAGATCTATTAAAGATTGAGCATCTTTTCGTCTTCAATTAAAGGCTGAGAAATGCCACACTACACTTCTCTAAGCCCCAGTGAGTCCTCCAGCAAAACTAGGGAAGACTAGACTTGACAAGGATGATATTTCTAATGTTTTTGATTTTTTTTTAAATCGGAAATCCATCCACCTTTTAAAACAAAAGTCTCCTACCTCCTTGCATGTTATAAATAAGGCTACGTTTTAGTCACGGGTATTTTTAGTAAAAGTCATGGACAGGTCATGGGCTATAAACCAAAATTCACAGCCCGTGGACCTGTCCATGACTTGTACTATATACCCTTAACTAAAACTTGGGCCGCGGTGGTCTGGGGGCTTGGGGAGTGGCCTGGGATCCCCATGGGTGCTGGGAGGTAGGCAGTGGTTCAGGGCCCAGGACCCCCACTGGTGCTGGAGAGGGGTTGGAGGGGCTGGCAGGCTGGAGGGGAACCGCAGCCAGTCAGGGCCGGTGCAAGGATGTTTTGCGCCCTAGGCAAAACTTCCACCTTGCACCCTCCCCTGTCCCTGAGCCCCCGCCCTGAGGTCCCCACCCCGCGGCAGCTCCCCCCCTCCGCCCTGAGGTGCCCCCCCGTGGCACTCCCCCCCCCTCACCCTGAGGCGCCCGCCCCAGCTCCCCCTGCCCCGCCTCCTCCCCGAGCATGCTGTCGCTGCTTCACTTCTCCCACCTCCCAGGCTTGCGGCACCTAAGCTGTTTGGCGCCGCAAACCTGAGAGGTGGGAGAAGTGAAGCAGCCACGGCTTGCTCGGGGAGGAGGCGGAACAAGGGTGAGCTGGGGCAGGGAGTTCCCCTGCATGCCATCCCCCCCTTACTTGCTGCAGGCGGCCCTCCCCGCGCTCCCCTGCCCCAGCTCCCTCTGCCTAAATGCCGGCGGCGACCGGGACGGCCGAAGATCTGGCCACCGCGGTCGCTGCCGAAGTAAATGCCTCCCCCCAAATCTTAGCGCCCTAGACGACCGCCTAGGTCACCTAAATGGTTGCACCGGCCCTGCAGCCAGTGGGAGCTGCAAGGATGGTACTTGCAAGCATGGGCAGCGCGCAGAGCCCCCTGGCCCTTCTGCCTAGGAGCTGCAGGGATATGCCGGCCACTTCCTGGGGAGCCCCCCCGACACCCGAGTTAAGCACTGACCCGCAACCGAACCCCTTGACCCAGCCCTGAGCCCTCTCCCACACCCACACTGGTGCCGCTGTTCGGGCAGCCCCTGAGCCAGCCGCACCAGCCCCTGCAAAAGTCACAGAATCCGTGACTGACAGGCAGCCTTAGTTATAAACAAGCAAAAAAAAAAGGACACAAACATCATTTATTTTTCCCTTCCAGGTCACCTTTAAGATGAGATAAATGGTTTCAAAAACATGATCAATTCACTCATTGATCTCATGTGGAGGGATTCTTAGGGGTCAAGAATTACTTCCTAGTCCAGCCCTGGCTCTCATATTCACTGGTCAAGTTAGAGCTGGTTGGAAACCAGAGGTTCCATTTCATGGGAAATTGCAACAGTTGTTTTTATTTAGATTCAGAACAAAAAGTTGATATTTCCCACAGAATGAAAAGTCCAATAAATGTCAATTCAGAACTATTGATATATCTGGTATTGTAAAAATATTATATCAAGTATTTTACTTCAGCCTATAAAATAGTTAGTAGTCTAAACAAAGTGAAGCAAATTGATAGTCAAAATGATTTGTTGCAACTTTTTCACATGCAATTTTAATTAGGTCAGAAATCGATCTGTTCCTACAAAATGTTCCAATTTTGATAAAACTGCATTTTTTGAGGGAAAAATTAATTGTCTAGAACTTTGACTCAATGGTCAGCCTTGCAAATGCCTTGTTAATCTTTTAAATACTTGGTCAGTCCAATTTCATGTTTTGTATCAATCTTTCTATCTTAGTTGGAAAAGAGTCTTGATAAAACACCCGGCCAGATGCTACCGAGCTACATGCGCAGGTAGGACATGAACTTTCTGAAAAATCTCATTTACAGTCTAAGAAAAAAAAAGTGAACTAAACTCAGGTGATTATTTTTAAACCACATTCAATTCCTCAGCAAGGATCAGAAAAGCAGAGATCATAATTCCTAATGGGTGTTGGTGAGGAACTGACCCTTTACCAATCTTTCATTAAGCATTAAAGAAAGGAGTGAGATTTCTTGTTTCCCTCGTTTTCTTGACCATGAAATCATTCTGCTGGCTTAAAACAGTTACCCTTCAGTCTCTCCCTTCACTCCTGGAGGAGCTAGTTCACCTTTAATTAATCTGAAATTCTTCACTTTCTTATTTGCTGATAGTAATTTGGGAATGGTGCGATTCTATTGTCATCACCTGCATAAGCCAGCAAGAAATAGTGTCCAAGTATTACATTAGTTTGGGGATTGAATTGCTACCAACGTGGAACGTTTCTGCTCAAATTGTAGTTGAGTGAGATGCCTTCAGCCACGTAATTTGGAACCATCAGTATCATTCATTTAAGATTTCAGAGTTGTAGCTGTTAGTCTGTTATCGGCAAAAACAACGAGGAGTACTTGTGGCACCTTTGTTAGTCTCTAGGGTGCCACAAGTACTCCTCCTTGTTTTTTTCATTCATTTAGGAGGGAACCTTGTGTAACTTGGTTTGGTGGTTGTGTGGGAATAACTACTCTGGTTGATTTACCAATATGACAGACCACTCAGTGGTTCAAATCCTGGAGTGACCTGATTGCTTTGTTTTCCTTGAATGCCCTTTGAAAATACAGCCTCGTTGTTTAAGCCCCCTGATTCAGAAGAGAAATGGAGATTCCTCGATCTAGCAAAATTTGTATGTGCTGCGCAAGCAATGCAGTAAATTCTGGAGGAAAGAGTAGGATTGGAAAATGAAATGGATAGCTCCCAAACTGTTGTTCTAATACTGTCAATGTGTGGTGTCACCATGCCGTGCTATAGGGACACACCATAAATACAGTCCAGCAGATGAAACGTTCAGTGATAGTGTTTACAAAGAGTCGGCTTTTTTAAATGGTTGGCGCTGCCTATGTCAAGAATGGACTCATTCGAGTGTAAATAAGTTAAATTTAAGAAATTACTGAGTTCTGCTAATGGGGTTTTATCTTTGTACATTCTTAATACTAGAGCAAAGCTACACAGACATCGCAGCCTTACTTAACTGTGCTTTACTTGAGTAGAGAAAGACCTTTCTGCAAAGCGAGGGAAAATTACCTTCCAACTGCCCTGGGAGCCCATCTGACTCTGCATACGCTCAATCTACTGTGTAGCATGACTGTATTTTCTCTCTGGACCCAACCCAGGCTCTCTCCTTCTCCTTCTGTGGTGCCTTTGCAGATCCCTGCGATTCCCAGCCTTGTCACAATGGAGGCACGTGCGTTCCAGAGGGATTAGAAAGGTACCACTGTGTGTGTCCTGTTGGATTTGGAGGAGATGCCAGCTGCGGTATGTGGGGTCTAAGCCTGGTCCACTGTGCGGTGTTAGCTCTTGAATCTGTTGATTGGGACCATCCCTCTGCAGCCTGCCTCCCTGTAGCAGCCCTGGTATAGGATTATAATGCAGTTTGCTGGAAGGGGTTGGGGGCTAACCACTGCCTTTTAAACCCTGCTGCAAGGCCTGAGTTTGTTTTCCTACTGCTTGATACAGGGCTGTAGGGCTGTCAGTGACTGGCACTTGCTGCCTGGTGCTACCTGAACAGGTGCTGACTGAGGACGTTCAGCTTTATCTGCTTTTCCAGGGGATGATCCTGCCTGCTCGCTCCTCAGAGCCCCTGTGGCTGCAGGAGGCACCAAGAAAGGAGTCCCACCAGTGGTGCCAATTGAGATATTTCCGGGAGGTGGCAAATTCCAGTCCTTCCCCCCCGCCCAGCCCCTCATAAGAACCCTGTTCTGGTCCCTGCTTGTCTCTTCCTCCCCCTCTCCCCCGAGTCTCCTTCAGCTAGGGAGTGTCTCCTCTCTCACACCACACCATGCATGAGCCTCTACCACCAGGAGTCGGGTCTCAGTGCTCTCCCCTGCACTCTGCCCTACAAGCACAGACTCCCCATGGGCTAGGTCACAACTCCATTTGGCCAGGCCGCCTCCCCATCTGTCAGGAGGGGCAGCCGGGTGAAATTTCCTTGGCATTGCGACCACGCAGCCTGAGCGGTGAGCTCCAGCAGCAGCTGTACTGGTTTTGTACAGGACCATGGCATTGAAGTGGTCCAGCCATGCTGCTCACCCCCTGTCCCCCGAACTTTGCCTATGCAACTTTGATCAAGTGCAAAAATCTGTGTCTGTGTGTGAGGGGGGAGGGGATTTGCCATGCCCCCCCACACACACAGTAGGTGTCAGAGTCCCCCTGTATTCAGAAACCTCTGTGAACTTGGTCTACAGCAGGGGTGGGCAAACTACGGCCTGGGGGGGCCGCATCCAGCCCTCCAGAGTTTTAATCTGGCCCTCGAGCTCCCGCTGGGGAGCGGGGTCTGGGGCTTGCCCTGCTCTGCACAGCTCCTGGAAACAGCGTCATGTCCCCCGTCCGGCTCCTACGCGTAGTGGCAGCCAGAGGGCTCCGCACGCTGCCCCCACCCCAAGCACTACCCCCGCAGCTTCCATTGGCCGGGAACCACGGCCAATGGGAGCTGCAGGGGTGGTGCCTGCAGACAGGGAAGCGCACAGAGCTGCCTGGCCACACCTCCACGTAGGAGCCAGAGGCGGGGACATGTCGCTGCTTCTGGGATCTCCTCAAGGTAAGCGCCGCCCGGAGCATGTACCCCTGACCCCCTCCCATGCCCCTGCCCCAGCCCTGATCCCCCTCCTGCCCTCCTAACCTTTCGGTCCCAGCCCAGAGCACCCTACTGCACCCCCTCATCCCCAGCCCCACCCCAGAGTCTGCACTCCCAGCCGGAGCCCTCACCCCCAATTTCACAAGCATTCATGGCCCACCATACAGTTTCCATACCCAGATGTGGCTCTCGGGCCAAAAGGTTTGCCCACCCCCCCTCCACAGCCTCATTGGGGCTCCCTCCATCTCAGCTTGCAGGGAGATCTGGAAGCAGGGCATGAGAAGTGGATCCTGCTGAAAGAGGAGGACAGCTGAAGTACCTGTTCCTTGGCTCCCCACTCCTTCCCTTCCCTCCCCTCCCTCAGATCCCTGCAGAGCTTCCCTGCACGTATGGGCCAGGGATTAGTGATTCTGGGTGCCCAACTCGAGACACCTTAAAGGAGCCTGAGTCTCAGAAAATGCAGAGCACCCACCCCTTTAAAGTATCTCAAGTTGTATCAAAAGATGCCCTAACCACCGGATGACTTCTGACACGTATTCCTCAGCCCTTTGAGGTTTTTGTGGCATCCCACCGAAGTGAATGGCATCCCGAGGCATGATTCTCCTACTGTACAAAGCATGTTGCCAAACAAATTGTTTTGTGTTCTTGACAGAGAGGCATAGGCACTGGCTTCTTCTGGCGCCAGTGGGTGCTCGACTCCCCTCTGCCCCCGGCCCCGCCCCGACTCCACCCCTGTCCCGCCCCCTCCCACCCCCATTCCAACCCCTTCCCCAAAGTCCCCGCCCCAACTCCGCCCCCTCCCTGCCTCTATTCGACTCCTTTCCCAAATCCCTGCTCTGGCCACCTCTTCCCCGCCACGTTCCCACTCCTCCCCCCTCCCTCCTGGAGCTTGCTACTGCTGTTTGGCGGTGGCAAGCGCTGGGAGGGAGGAGCGGAGAGGCGATGCACTCAGGGGAAGAGGTGGTGAGGCGGGGGAGGGGGCCGGGGAGCTTGGCTGCCAGTGGGTGCAGAGCACCCACTAATTTTTCCCTGTGGGTGTTCCAGCCCCGGAGCACCCGTGGCGGCGCCTATGCAGAGAGGCTCTGGGGTGCATTCTCTCACCTTCAAATCATTGGGATTGCAGGAGACCCACGTGACGTGCTTGCTTATTTTTTGCATTACATGCAGTTACTCACTTCCTTTGCTTCCAGCACCGAAGCTGAGTCTGGAGTGCAGCGTGGATCTCCTTTTCCTGGTGGACAGCTCATCTGGTACCACCTTGGAGGGATTCCTGCGCCACAAGGCCTTCCTGAAAAGCTTCCTCCGGGCAGTGTTGAGCAAAGGCTCCCCAGCAAACGTCGGCGTGGCCCAGTACAGCAATGAGGTCCAGATCCCTGTCAAAGTGGGTGAGTACACGGACGTGCTCAGTCTCATGAAGAGCGTTGACACCATGCGTTTCAGCGGAGGGGGAACCTTCACCGGCAAAGCCCTTCGGTACGTCACGCAGCACGGCTTTAAGAGTGCCCCGGCCTTCGCAGACGTTCACGACGATCTCCCGCGTGTGGTTGTCTTGCTCACGGATTCGGAGTCCCAGGATCCTGTGGTAGAAGCAGCTAAACATGCCAGAGGCAGAGGGCTCTTCCTAATTGGCGTGGGCAGCGACTTCTTAAGAGCAGAGCTGGACGACGTGACTGGGAATCCAAAGCGGACGGTTGTCTATTCCAACCCCCAGGATCTGTTCAACAAGATCCCCGAGCTGCAGAAAAAAATCTGCAGCGTAGACAGTCATCAAGGTAAGGCCTTGGCTATAGATTGTAGTGCACTGACGGAGTCACTGCTCGGGGGAGTTCAAGATATAAGGAGCAGGGTGGTTAAAAGAATGAATTTCAGTTCTCCCAAACAACAGTGGTAGGGAATCCAGTGATACTGATCAC
The DNA here is from genome assembly GCF_020497125.1 of Mauremys mutica. Taxonomy (NCBI): domain Eukaryota; kingdom Metazoa; phylum Chordata; order Testudines; family Geoemydidae; genus Mauremys; species Mauremys mutica. The sequence continues at coordinate 117,634,036 of NC_059078.1, read as the reverse complement.
TCCCCGGACCTTGAGAGCTAGCTTATGTCAGGGACTAGAGAGGCCGAAAGCACAGAACCCCTCCCATGCAAAGACCGAGCACCACAGCCGCCCTTGCAGCTAGGAACATAAAGACTGCTGCTTCCTCGTGCACCCGTAGGCACAAATCACTCAAAAACCGGTAAGGAGGGGTTATGGTCCACTCCCGACTTCTGTACCAGCCCAGAGAGCTGGCTAGCCGGTGGCCTAGTGCTTTGGGAGGGCTCATATGTATCAAGTATTATGTGCCGCCGAAAGGGGTAAGTTGCCACATGTGACCTCTCTATCTGCAGTGGGGTCAGGGGGAGGAAATGCAGCCCCTAAGGCACCATCCAAGCTTCTGCAACTCTAGTCTGCCCCCCACTTGTGGGCCTGGAAGCTGGTGAGCTATTTCACTGGTCAGTGCACTAAAGAACGCTCTCCAGTCACAGGATTTCACTCCCTTTGCTCCAGGGACTCAGTTATTTCTTCAAAATAAAACTGTTTAACACAAATTCAACATCTCAGCTGTGAACTTTCCCTCTGATCCAGACCCTTCTGCAGGAGCATATTTACTCCCTACATCTAGCTGGGCATCAAGGCAAGCCTCTCTGCTCCCTTCTCCTTCCTAGCCTGCTCCCTGCAGGATTATGGTCCACAGGCTGCCTGCCTGGGAGCCACATATAATCTGGGATATTTCCACTGCTTCAGAGACTCCCGTAGGAGCCTTCCCTGCTCCCTGCAGTTCTCCAGCTCAAATGAGCTATTTGCTGCCTGTTAAGAGGACTAGGTGATCTCCAAGGTATCACCTGATTCCTGGCTCCACTGCTTTAGCTGGGGGGGGGGAGCTCATCAGACACAGGTGAGGCTGAGTCCATCTCATCTTAAAAGCGTTGGCCACTCTGTGACAGGGCCTTAACAGCACAGTCTAGCCATAAGTAATTAATCCTTCTAACAGCCCTCGGAGTGAGGGAAGTCAGAATTATGAGCTCCATTTTATGGATGGGGTAACTGAGGCACAGAGAAGGTATGTATCTTGCCCAAAGCTTCTAAGGGAGTCATTGTCAGAGCCTAGAGCAAACCCGAGTGTCCTGGTTCCTCCAGTTATGGACTCAGACCACAGGGCCAAGCCTCTGACTGAAAAAGGAATACCCTTGGTACATCGAGACAGAAGGTGCGTGAGGTAATGGGACTAACTTCTCTTGGTGAAAGAGACAGGCTTTCGGGCTTAGGCAGAGCTCTTTGTCACATCTGGGAAAGGTACTCAGGTAGTCACAGCTAAATATGAGGTAGAACAGGTTGATTAGCATAAGTAGTTAACACATATAGTAAGAGACCATTCAAGGTGAAGGATTTGGCTCAGAGCAGTGTAATGAGTGAAAAGAAACTAGACATAAAATCTAATGCAGTAGTGCTTGTGTTGATTGTATAGCTGGGGATTATCTTCTCTAGCTGTTCCTTTTGAGGGGGCTGTACATTCCTGTAATAACGAATTGTAAATTACAATCTGCCATTCCTCAGAATGCTGCAGTTCATGACCCCTCAGTACTGATGTGTTTGCCTAAAGCAGAAGCAGGTGCCTTCTTTGCTTTGCTTGGTCAGTAATGACTATATTCTGAAAGGCTTAAAGCTTGCTGTTTCCTTTCCAGACTGCCAGTCCCAGGCTCTGGATCTGGTTTTCGCCTTGGATGCCTCAGCTGGAGTTGGCAGGGAGAACTTTCTGCAGCTGAGGGACTTTGTTAGTAGCAGCTCCCTGCAGTTCAATATCAATCGGGACGTCACCCAGATAGGCCTGGTGGTCTACAGCAGCAGGGCTCGCACTGCATTTGCCCTGGACGCGCATGTCACCAGCTCAGCTCTCCTCCAAGCCATCAAACAGGTGCCTTTCCTTGGTGGCTCGGCCTCCACGGGCAGAGCCTTGCTGCACATTCATGATGATGTCATGACTGTTCCGAAAGGGGCGAGGCCAGGGGTGAGCAAGGCCGTGGTTGTGATCACGGATGGGAGCGGCACCGAGGATGCAATTGTTCCAGCTCAGCAGCTGCGGAGCAACGGTGTGTCAGTGTTTATTGTCGGGATTGGGGATGTACGGAGGGACACGCTGCTGAGGATTGCCGGTTCTCCCAACTACCTGATACATGTTTCATCTTATGATGATCTGCGCAATTACAAAGACTTTATCATTGAAAGCATATGTGAAGGTGAGATGGCTTTTGGCCTCCCATTCTCAGTTCCTATAGTGTAGCCATTCCCTGCACCCAGAAACCAGCTGTTAGAAGCCTTATAAAACAGACACACACAAGGATCTCACTGAGCCCCAGTCCAGTCCATGAGGTTTGATTTGGCTAGTTTGCCAGTTGTGGTTGCCTGTTGTAATCCTACTTGGGTTAAATCGGCTTCACTCTGTGTGTTGGAGGCACAAGAGAGTTTAAATCTAGCTTTAAATGTGTAGGATGTCACATACTACATACATTGCAAGGTATCCAATGCAGTGTTCTTACTGGGGGTATGATGAGGGGGCGTATTTCAAAGCAGCTGGTGACGAGTTCCTCATGGGGAAGGTTCCAACACCTGATTGTGTGAGTCCTCTACCCCACCAGGCTTTGGCAAGATTTGGATCCAGTTCTGAAACTTGTGGTTCAGTCCCATTATTTCCTTCCTGTTGTCCCCTGTCCATTTGCTGCTCACGGCTGACTGGCTTGACCTTGTAGTTACTGGCCACTGACTAACCATAGTAGCTTCAGGTTGAACATTTAGGTGGGGCGACTGTAACTTGCCTTCATTACAAATAGTCCCCGTTATTAGGGGCACCTTTGCTAGTGCTCTCAGTGTTCTGCTGTTCAGTGAAGTGCTGCTGTCTCAGGGCTCACGTGCACACAGCCTGGGGCACTGGAGAAGGGGGAACACACAGAAGGGGCTAGTCCATTAAATTAAGAGCTTTCATAAGCACACGGACCTGACATGGACAGAAATTTATTTTCCTCTTATTTTTTTTTCTCCTTATTTTTCTGAATAGGGCAAAATCCCCCAGAGAGCCAGTGGTAAAGCCCCCATTGCTAACTATGGAGTGGTGTCCTCTTATGATCAAAGGAGAGGGGAATAAAGGAATAACGTTCAGCCTTCTGGGGTGTTTTTAAAAAGCTGTTTCTTTGTATTTTCTAATGAGATGTACAGGTGGGTGTAAAAGTAATGACACAAGTGATCTAAAGAGTTAGAGCAGCAAAGAGTCTTGTGGCAACTTAGAGACTAACAGACATTTTGGAGCATGAGCTTTCGTGGGTGAATACCCACTTCGTCGGATGCATGTAGTGGAAATTTCCAGGGGCAGGTATATATAAGCAAGCAAGAAGCAGGCTGGAGATAACGAGGTTAGTTCAATCAGGGAGGATGAGGCCCTCTTCTAGCAGCTGAGGTGTGAAAACCAAGAGAGGAGAAACTGGTTTCGTTATCTCCAGCCTGCTTCTTGCTTGCTTACATATACCTGCCCCTGGAAATTTCCACTACATGCATCTGACGAAGTGGGTATTCACCCAGGAAAGCTCATGCTCCAAAACGTCTGTTAGTCTATAAGGTGCCACAAGACTCTTTGCTGCTTTTACAGATCCAGACTAACACAGCTACCCCTCTGATAAAGAGTTAGAGGTGCTTTTATTAAGCAGGAAGAATACAGGTGTTTACTGTAAATTAGTTCTAAGAACATACATAGATACTGGATGTTTATACCCATGTGTTTAGTGCCATACTTTCAACAGGCCCTGGTTGTTGGCAGGTGGGATTGAACCTGGGACCTCTGGAGCTAAATGCCTGAGCCTCTACTGCATGAACTAAAAGCCATACGTGGCCCTTAGCTAAGGCTGTCGAGCAAACTCCTTAATCTCTGTCTCTCTAAGTGGTCTCGGTGGCACTAGATGGGACAGAACACCACACCCAGGAGGTGTGTGGGTTACACATGCAGCTCCATTGAAATGATTTAGGGCCTGATCCTGCAAGGTGCTGAGCAAGTCAATAGTGCCGCTTGCAGGAGCTACTCAGCACTGGGCCCTTCTATGGCATATCTTTATACAGGATGAGGCTCAATTTATTTTCTTGCCATTTCGCTGTTTTATAATGAAGCCCTGTTGCCAGTACAGGCAAATCCAGTGCTTTGAGATCTGCAGAGATATTTATCATCAGCTGAATACTCAATGGAAAAATGAGGGTGATTAGGTAGGATGGATGGTCTTGAGTTTAGGGCACTAGACTGGGACTTGAGAGATCTGGGCTCAGTTACCACTTCTGCCACACAAGTCCAGTGTTGATCTTGGCAAATGTCCCTCATCTCCCTGTGCCTTAGTTCCTGGTCTATAAAATGAGAATAATTCTTCCCGGAAGGGATGTCATGGCCATCAATCCTTGAATACTTGGGAAGTGTTCAGTTACTACTAGATGAGGGCCATGTAAGTGCCGAGCCAAAGAGACAGAATAACACTTCTACGCCCAGTAACTGCTTTAAAGGTCAAGCCTCTCGATAGATGGGAAATGGTTCTATTGGGTCATTCTGATGCGGGAAGGAATGAACAACCTTTTCAAAGCGCTGCCTTGGCTAAGAGAGATGGCAGATGTGCTAATGCTTTATGAGCAGATAAAATCGAGATGAAATGGGATTAAACTCCACTTGGAAGGCGGTTAGGCTGAAATGATTAGAGATGGTCAGAGAAACATTCTGTAATTGTCTGAAATCATCCAGGATCAAAAGAGTCCCAGATGATCCATGTTTCATCTTCAAAGATGCACTTGCCTTTATCCAAGACGGGAGAGAGTGCTTAAAAGCTGGCACATCAGAAAGTTATCATGTATGGGCTGCAAAGACATAATAACCAGCTCCTCTTAGCAGGGTCAGTGTATTCTGTTTACCAAGCAGAGTCCTTAGGAATGTATTGCTGGCATTAAACTGATGTAGGTTAAAGGCTAATTCATGCTTAAGGGAAAGAAGAAAAAAGGACTGTCAAATTCTCCCCAGCTGTGTCTGTGGGGGAGAGAAGGGAATGTGATGATGCAGAGAGAAATTTGGGGGCGTGGCAGATTGAGGAGGCTCTGATCAGCTTTATGGTGAATCACTAGTGTGCTGGGGTAAGTGGGATGGAAGCAGATCGCAATGGATGTTTGGGAGTCCCTGCTGCAAAAGAAGAAATCTTTCTCTTCTGTGTGCTGAGTATTTATATTGCTTTCCTGACCTTCAGGGTCAGTTCACTGACTTTGGTGGGAGTTTGCCTAAGTAAAAACCTCAGTGTTTGACCCGGAGTGTAGGTGTCTCATTGGGAGACTGCAGGCCCTAAGATGAAAGGATGCCCCGCAAGACAAGCGAGTCAAGCCTCCCCCACTGAAGAAGTGAAATGGCTTAAGTTCCGAAGAGGAAAATGATGTTTACTCGAACTGGCTGGTATGTGGTGAAACAATTGGTGCTCAGTACATGGCTAATTTTCTGTTTGCACATGAGAGCAAACTTCTGGGAATTCCTACAATTAAAATTACATCCTGTGGACTGAGACAACATGAAAACCTTCTCAGTCACAACCTGCAAATTCCTCCCTGCCTAGAGTCTGGGATGTTTGCACAGCGTGTAACAGTGCGACCCTAAAGACCTAGTCAGCTCCCTCTGTTCACTCAGTTGCCCTTTAAAGACAAGAGACTGGGAAAGTCAATAATTCCTCAGGAATTCTCAACACACCAGAAGAGAGTGGACTGTGACTGTGGGTAGGCAGTATGATGTAGCCGTGTTGGTCCCTGTTAGAAAGACAAGGTGGGTGAGAACAACTTTTACCTCACCCGTGTCTTAGTCCAATAAAAGATATTACCTCACCTACCTTGTCTCTTTGATTGTGGGTGGCACAGTACAGGGTGGCCTTAAAGTGCCCCTTCTCCAGAGCTGCTTAACGTTAGGGCATACAAAGAGAGAGAGCCACAGGGTGATCAGGGGTCAGTGTAGGGTGACGTTGCTAGGGCATAGCATTTTACTAGAAACAAGGGGGAATCTTGCCCTCTCTGTGCAGTTTTAATAGCAGTTGATGTGCAGTAGAGAAATATGTATTAAGGGTGAAACTCTCCCATGCTCGGAGAAGGCAGATAGGGTCTATGTGTGAGGTAAGTTCCACTTAAGCTCTCAGACTTTTGCTTAAGTGTTCGCTAGGCCTTGGCTGTAGAAGAGAAGGCGGCAAGAGTCAATGATTACAGAGCGGGAACACAGCATTTCCTGAAGCTGAATTGCAGCTGTTACTCACCTGTGCTGGTAACTGTTGTTTGTAGTGCAAGGCTGGGAGCAAGGACAGTGTAACAGACAAAAATCTATCATTTTAACTTCTACTTAAAGGACTAGAGAAAATGCTTTACCATGAGAGGCTGAAAGAGCTCAATATGTTTAGTTTATCAAAAAGAAGACTGAGAGGTGTAGAAGTATCTTCATGGGGAAATAATATCAGATAGTATAGGGCTCCTTAATTTAGCAGAGAAAATCATAAAAAGAAGTCTGGAAGCTGAAGCCAGAAAAAATTCAAATTAGAAATAAGGCACACATTTTTATCAGTGAGAGTGATTAACCATCGGAACAAATTACCATGAGAAGTGCTGGGTTCTCCATCTCATAAGGTCTTTAAATCAAGACTAGATGCACTTCTGAAAGATATGCTTTTGCCAAACATTAGCTATTTAACAAGTTATTGGACTCAATCCATGCATGATGGGGTGAAATTTAATGGCCCAGGATATACAGGAGGTTAGACTAGAATTAGTGCCGTTTGGTCTTAGTCTATAAATGAATGTTATTGCTGGGATTGAAATGGAGCAGAGGGAAGACTATTGCTGTGATCCTGCATGTGAATAACTTTACACATGTGAGTAGTCCCATTCAACTCAATGGAAGTACATACATGTGTAAAGATACTAGTGTTCATTTGTTTGCAGGATTGGGGATGGAGGGAGGGAGGATGGAGTGAGCAGGGGTGGGGGCCTCAGGAAGGGACAGGGCCTCAGGGAAGGGGTGAGGCAGGGGTGTTTGGTTTTCTGGAATTGGGAAGTTGGCAACCCTAGTCTAGATAGAGGAGACAGCGGCAGGGTGAGGGAAAGGGTGCTTATGCCATGTGGTTGTGTAGTTCTTATTCCACCCCATAGAGGGCAGAGACATGCACTAACCAGTACATTGCAGTATTTTGCATTACCTCCCACCTTCCCTGAAGAGTTCGCTCTGACAGATAACTAGTTAGACACAATCCTGATAGAAAATAGCATTCAAATGAGTCACTTTTTAGGACAGGGGAACTGATTTTTATACTCTTTACCAGGCACCCAAGTTGTGAGAGAACAAAAGTGACGTGATTAGAAGACCCACATTCTAAGCCACTTAATTGTTTAGCTGAGGAATTTCACATGCCTCCAAACACTATTGCAGAAATGCCAGTCACGGTACAAGAAGATTCTTCTAAGATGCTGCTGCTTTACCCTGTGTATTTATAGCAAAATGGCATGAAAAGTGCTGAGGCTTGCTGACCGCTGTAGCCTGCTATGATAGGAGAGCTGATAGGCACTCGCTCTCTCTCTCACTCACACACACACTTTCCTCCTTCAAATCCCCCATAAAAACCCATTTCCCACCTTGTTTTCTACCAATAATCTCCCCAGCCTCGTGTTTGTTTTTGTTTTTTTTTTATCTAAGCTGATGTCCCATGTCTTGTGTGGTGTCTCTGTGGTCCTGTGCAGGAGCTCTGGGCTCTGTTCTAATGCACCTGACTGCTGGACTGGGGCTTTCAATTGTAAGCCTTTTGGGACAGGAAACATGTCTTACTCTGTTTTGTGGAGTGTCTGTTAGTGGACCTGATGCCCTGGCCTTAGTGGGAGCCATGTCAGGATCTTACTCAGGGCAGCTAGTAAAGTAAATCCTCTTCCCTGACCTTTTCTAGACTTTAACTTTTGGTGTTTTGCTGTTACAATGTACACACAACAACATTGCAAATGGCTTGGATCCCTGCCATTGATGTATTTTATTTCCTTCCACATCTTCCTGTAAATCCAACTGACTCCCTGCAAGAGCAGCATTTACTGTCATGCCAACGTGCTCACGCCGGAGGTGCGTTTGAGAGGTTAATATTGTGTCATATGCCAGAGCCTGCCATTCTGTTTGTGTTTTTCTCTGTTACAGAGGCTAAACGCCCGGTGAACCTGTGCAAACCCAACCCGTGCCTGAATGAGGGCGTGTGCGTTCTCAGGAATGGAAGCTACCGGTGTGAATGCCAAGGCTGGGAAGGACTGCACTGTGAAAGCAGTAAGGCTCGCTGAACAGTGACCAGTCAGTGAATTTCAGACGGCAGTGCAGGTTGAGGCTTGCACGTTTTCAGAGGGTTAAGAGCTCAAGGGTAGTGCAGGAGTGACCGCTCTATGGTCAGGAGCAGTGGTTCTCAACCGGCGGCCCGCAGGTCGCTTGCGGCCCAGTCAGCACAGAGCTGCGGCCCATGTGACATCCTCAGGGCCATAGAGGTAGTATTGGATGCGGCCCACATAACACAATGCTAAATAGGTTGAGAACCACTTGCAGGAGCAACGATTCCCACTCCTTTCATGACAGACCCCCCGTTCCCCCAGTGGATTGCCCTATGGGGAGGGGGTACTTGTGGCTTCAGCCCCACAGGAGGTGCCAGTCTGGGCTCAGGGCTTCAACCCCACCCCTAGGGTGACCAGATGTCCCGATTTTATAGGGACAGTCCCAATATTTGAGGCTTTTTCTTCTATGGGAGCCTATTACCCCCCACCCCCTGTCCTGATTTTTCACACTTGCTGTCTGGTCACCCTACCCACCCCTGCTGAAGCCATAAGTCGTAGCAGACTCACCCCGCAGGGGTTGAAGCCCCGAGACCCCATCTCCCTGCTGGGCAGAAGCCAGAGGTGACACCCGGGGAGAAAGAGCACGTGGGGTCACATGCCACCCTCCAGATTTTTGCCAGGATTTGATGGCCCCACTCAGTCACATGGTGCCACTAGGGCCCCCTCCCTGCACGGCAGCTGCTGGAGTTGGCAAGCTGGGAGCTGCAGTCGTGGGGAGAGGCAGCGGCAAACAGCTGGGAGCCGCAGGGAGGACCGCTCAGGTTCAGGGGGGACAGGGGAGGGTGACGGAGGGACATGACTCAGCTTAGGGGGGGTGTGAACCTTTAAACTGTGACCCTCCCCACACTCTCATCAGGCACCAGTCGCCTATGGCAGAAGCCCCCGACCACCCCACTGCAGGGCAGAAGCTCTGAGCTCGGGTAGGCAAAGAATAGGGATGGAGGGGGGCTCTGTGAGCTGCATCTGGCTCACAAGCCGCAGTCTGGCCGCCCCTGCTCTAGCCGCCTGTGGGGGTCTCCTTGCCAGGTCATGGCACAAGTGACACTCTCTCTCTCTTTCCACTATCTGCCTTTCCTTCAGTCCATGTGGGGCCGTGGTGGTGATGGCAGCGGTTGGATTTTTTCCCTTCTCAACTCATCCAGAGGCTCCACCTACAACTTGAGGGAGGGGCGAATGGTTGGTGGCGTCCTCTGGCAGCTCCGTGGGGCTCGTGTGGCCCTCAATTCTGCTCTAAGAAGAGCAGCTTGGGCTGGTGGGGTTGTACCTGGGTCCATCCACTACACCCCTATCTGCATTAGGGGGAAGCAGACCTCTTTCAAGGAGCTGTGTGCTGCTTTACCCATGGCTATGGGAGCCTGTTTGCTGTGACAGGGAACAGAGTAGACTCTGAAGCTTTTCCTATCCTCCCTCTTCTCTGCCCCACGGCCCCACCCCATAGACTAATCTGGCAGCGCACTAATAACAGGGGGTCCACCTCTCATACTGGGAAGCGGTGGGTTTGAAGCTAACTCTAGGATCATCTTGGAGGGGATCACCTCAGCTAGCATTAGACGGGAGGTAGTTCGTGCTTTGGAAAGCAGAGACTTGGACCATTAGTCTTTTGCTCATGTGTAGATGCAGTTTTTACAGAGAGTTTCTAGACTGAAGCAGGGTCCATAAGAGCTGCTACTTCCCTCAGGCTTTAACCTTATATTGTGTGGAGTCATTGGTTCTCAATATTTGCCACACCATGAGCCTCTTTCTCATGCCAGGACCCTGATCCCAGGTTCTACCTGCGGCCTCCTTCCATTTAGCAATATGGAAAGGAAGGGGTGGTTAATGACTCGCTCACAACTGTTCATTTCCCAATCCTTGGAGGTCAAGTCCTCAGGATGAAAACCTCAGTATGAAATGTTTTGCTCAAGCTCACGCACTTTGGCAGAGCCAGGAACAGAATCCAGAAGTCCTGACTCTCACCCCACAATATCTGATCACATGCAGGCTACCACCACCATAGTGTGTGCCTCTTGCAATTGCATCTGCTAGTGTTGTCTGAAATGGACTTCATCTGTACAAAGAATTGAGTATTAATTTTGTCTTAGGCAACATTCGTCTTTCTTGACATTTATTTATTTTTATTGTAACAGGAATTTTAAGGAGAGATTCTTCAAGGTCACCGGTCCCTCCCACAAACTTTCACATCCAACGAAATCTGAGTGGTTTGCAGCAGTTTAACAGAGCTCTCCGACATGCAAAAAGGCTCGCTCGGTCGGGACACTGAGTTGGGCAGTTTCACTGTGTACTTCACCCTTCACTAGTGTTTGCTTGCAGTCATTAATATACAAGAAGATCTGGCAAGCAACCACCAGGTATTTCAATGAACGATTTAATCTGGCACAGAGACTGAAATAATGTCTCTCCAAGTTCACACAGGACACCAGTTGGGCTTATCAGTAGACAATATATTTGTTTCTTTTGTAATAAGTAAATATTTTTTGTGTTTCAATATTTATTATTGACCATTTTGCTTTTCCACTCAAAGATTTTGGTGTGTTTCACGTACGCTGTTTGAAAGATCTGTGAGCTGGCAGCAGACTGTTAGATAAGGCTGGAGTAGAAGGGGGTTTGCCTAAATAACGTATCTGTAAAGGGAGCTATATAAAGTGCACATTTTTAACAGCGAGAGTAATTAACCATTGAAACAACTGACCAACGGATGTGGAGGATTCTCTTATCACTTGAAAGCCGTAAATCAAGACTGGATGTCTTTCTAAAAGAGATGCTCTACCTCAACCAGAAATTACAATCTAGATGGCGAAAATAGGGATGGCCTGTGTTATAGAGGAGGTCAGACGAGGGTCCTTTCGGGGCTTAGAATCTATGACTCTATAAACTATAGCTAGGGGTGTGCAAACAGAGTGAGGTTCTCAGCTCCAGTAAACCAGTTCAGCTCCGTTGGTCTGGCTGTAACTTACGTACACTATTTACCAGCCCCAGTTAAATATTCCTACAGTTGAAGTCACTAGAGTGAATTATTGGTTAAACACAGGAAGACAAATGAAAGTGAGAGCTAGTGATGGGCTTTGTTATGCTTCACTGATTTCTCGATGCCAAATGCAATGATGTTCCCTTGCTTAGCTCTTTTCTTTGTTTGCGTTCGTTTCTGAGTGATGTAATATGGTTTGGCTTAATGGGCATTTTTATTAGCTGCATTTTTTTTTTGTTAGGAGGGGCCTTAATGTGAAACAACTCTAAAATGGAGCTGCAGCAATTACTACGTACGTTGCTATATTTGCTAGATGAGCTTGGCTATTTTAGTCCTAGAGATCAGATTAGTTTACTATGTAAATCTAACAGTAGGTAATGGCTGAAAAATGACTTGTTTAAAACCTAGAGATGCGTAGCCCAAACACAGTGCAGAGGACAAATTCTGGGCTAAGGATTGCTTTGGATCTGGTGTGCTAAGCAGCTGAGTCTACTGAATTGTGTTATGTAAACGATACCATTTGAGGCCCGATCCTCCATACTTTATTCATGCAAAACTGTCACTAGAACAGCTGGGGTTTTGTCTGAGTCAGCTATGCTACAAATACAGCATTGTAAGGGTTCCATAACTGGTTCCAATCGGTTGTACACACTGCACCTTACAATGTTTTGTAACCTGGCTGCTGTGTTGGCTTTAACAAAGGTGTCTGCCTCCATCAGCTGCCTTTTGCAAACTCTGTTTGCCCCTCTTCTTCTACCCTCGCTTATCACACTTCCTTTCTTTGCTGCTTTCCTCCAGGCCAACCCCAGGCTCCTTTCTGAGTGCTGTGAACACTCATGCCATGGCTTTATCAAGAAGCTCTATCCTCCCTTTCAAGTCATTGGAGGAGGTCTCTGCAAAACTGCCCCCCTCGAAATGCTGAAATACCATGGGATAGGAACCTAAATAGGCAGCACTTCTGGCTCCCGTAGTGGTCTTATGCTGATCGCTCTTCACCCAGTGGGCTAGCGGTCGTGGCAGCTTTACACGGGGCAGGAGAGGCTGGGCCATGACTTTGATAGGAGCTGCACATGCACCTCCAAAGAACGGAATCTGGCCCCATGCCAGTACCTTTCAGAGGGTGTCGCTCAATGGATCACGAGATCAGTTCGCCTGTGAAGCTATTAGACTTACACGATTGCTCTCCTGGGGCTATTTAACTACTATATTATGTTGTTCTTAACTACTTTCCTCATGCAGTCCATCGCCTTGGAGAGATTGAAAGCAGAAACTCCAATTCTGCTGTGGGCAGAGCAGAGCCAGAAAGATTAACTGCAGCTGCCAGTGTTCAGGGTAATAGCATCTATTGTTCCAAAGAGAAGAAACCCCCCTTCATCCAAGTGACTTGCCCCCATGTTTTACTAGTAACAAAGATGTACCAAAAGAGAGACAGATTATTTCACAGGATCATTGTCTAAAGGACAATGGGCTAAACCACTCATGGAGATTAATGCTAGCCCTGAAACCGCAGCAGTGCTATTTTATACCTTATGCTGGAAAAAATAAAGGAGAACGTCCGCTTTGTTTCTGCCCAGACTTCAGTAGATTGGCCTTCAGCTTCTGCACCTGAGGCAAGCAGCAATAGAAGCGTATCTGCAAGACTGACATTTGAAGCAGAAAGAGGCACTAATCCTTCTCCCTTATTTATGTCTGGCATGTTTGCCGCTTTGGTAGTGCTGCTTCTGTAAAAGTGTCAGTGGGTTCTGTTCTGGAAAGAATGGGCTACATCAGTCTCACAGCTACAATCCAAAGACACGGTTTGTAATTTACACTGTGGAAACGAAGTGGAACCAGCTCCCCAGACCATCTAAATTCTGCTCTGAAAGTATTCTCCGTCGTCTTGTGCTCCCTGCATTGTTTGTGGTGTTAGAGAGACTTACCCCTTCCTGCCCTGCTTCACTGTCATATTTACAACACTGTGGCATTTTCTGTTGTATATTTTGTCTAACAGGTGCACTGGTTAAACTCTCCGCTTCACTTTCACTGTCTTTTGGCAGCCTGCCTTTAATACAGAGTTGGCTCTTACTCCGTTAGCATTTGTACAGCATACGACTTGAGTAACTGTAATCCGCTCTTAGCAGTTTAAAGGTATTTACAATATTTTCCACATATGTATATTGCGTACAGAGATTTGTATAGATCTAATGAACCCTTAGGCTTGATTATGCACCTGTGTTGTACGATTGTAACCTTGCTGTATAGATATACTTTTATTTTAATATACTGCTAATATGAGCATTTCTGAAGCACATAAGTTTTCCTGGGATACGGCTGAGTGTGGGGAAGAGGCCTGGCAAAACCAGGGATTTTTTCCCCCATGAATTTGCTTCATTTAAATACGGATGGGAAAACTGGACTGGATAAAACCATAGACTAAGCTCCTTGGTGCAGGAACCATTTGTTGTTGTTGTTGTAGATACACGCAGTGTCTAGTGGAATAGAGCTCGGATCTCTGATTGGGGCGCCTACGTGCTGCCACAGTACAGAGATTGGTGATATGCAAGATGGTGGGTGTTTGGATGAGCTTTTCAAAGGAGCTATGAGGATTTAGGTGCCCGTGCATGTGGGGGCCCAGTTAAGGTTGCAGAGGCAATCTGAATTCTGGCATTTCCTAACTTTTGAGTGCTTGGCTTTTGGTTCCTTAAAAATGGTTTTGTTTTTTGTTTTTTTGGAGTGTAATATGTATAGAATACAGCATAAAACTAACAGCCCTGGAGAAGTATGAACATGGCGTGTTTCACGCCTCATCAGCTTTCTCGGTTGGTGGAAGATGACATTCCTAGCCAGCTAAGAGTGCAACACGACTTCAGGAAAGTGTTGGGAAAATCAGGGTAATCATGGAGCTAAAGGTGGTGTGGCCTAGCACTGGACTAGGACTTGGGAGACCTGGGTTCTATTCCTGGCTTTGTCATGGGCCAGCTGGATGACCTGGAGCTGGTATCCTCCCCTCTCCATGCCTCTTTAAAACGGGGACAATGAGCTAGACCTCGTTTGTAAAGTGTTTTGAGATCTACTGATGGAAAGTGCTCTATAAGAGCTAGGTATTGCTATCTGTAGTGAACCAATCATGACTCAGTGAGTCAAATTCATCCCCGGTCTAAGTCCAGTGCAACCCGCAGTTGGCTTATTTTATTGGTTCCCTCCATTCCAGAAGAACTGTCTGATAATAGGAAAACCACAGAAATATAGAAATACTGTAGGGCCTGGTTCTGGGAGGTGCTGAACACCCACCATTCCAAGTGAAGTCAATGGGAACTGCAGAGCTCAGCTCAGCTGAAAACGGGACCTGTCCTTTCTCTGAATCCGCAGTGGAGCAAGTAGAATTTGACAGAACTCCTATTAGAATGGACAAAAAATTGGAATTCAGACAAGGACTCCCCTCTGCAATATCTTAACCGTAGTGGGTGAAAGATGCCTGTAGTTGCACGTCCCATTTACTTCGTTTGCCTCTTGTAAATGAAGGAGGAATTTGGCTCATAGTATGACGTGCATTTAAAAAGGGACTGAACTGCTGTGATCATTTTCACATACAGGATCCCAGATACATTAGGCCACAGACACATCCGCATGCTAGGCCTGGTCCTGTAAACATTTACTACCTGGCATTGTGCTTTGAAGTCAAGGAGGCTCGTGATGTCTCAGCTGGCCATGTTTGCGGAATCAGACTGGAAGGTCCCTGCAGACTATTGCACTTGCAGAGGACAATATATCAATCAGTATGTATCTGAATGAATGGGATCGGGCAGACCCGTTGGCTTATTTGACCTGCTGTAGAAAGGCAAAAGAGAAACCCAGGTGGTCATGGTGCAGTTAAAGGAACCAATGTTCTACCAAATGAACAGCCGTAAATAAAACTGTCTCACTGTATAGATCCTGACATGACGCAGGTGTGAATAACGAGAATTTTTAGCGCCAGAGAAAGCACTTTTGTGGGGTCTGGGCTAAAACAAGTTACTTTGTTTAGGGGGAAAAATAAAACCAACTTAAAGCTTGAAAGGTGTCAGTGCATCGGGGCTGCTTTTTAACTTTCTGGTCTCTCTATCTCAGTTCGAAAAACAAAAATGGTCTTGCACAATGCACAGACTGGCAATTTTTAGTTAAAAAGCAGAGGCGGCTTGGCACTTACACATGGTCCTTTCTTAAATTCTCTCCTGGAGCCTGGTTTGAAGTTCAACAGAAATCCTTAATGAGAAAGTACTTGATGGGAAGTTCAGACTCTAAAGGTTGGGAGATTGTTCGGACCTTGCACAGTTACCAAATGGGGGGGTGGGGAGGAAGTTTAGCAAAATTGGTGGTAAAATAAAATCGGTTGGAGTGAAAAACAAAATCTTTTTCGAGTGAGGAAAATGCCAGTTTTTCACTGGGAGTAATTGGAAGTTTGGGAACTAACTAATGGGAAACAGGAATGATTCTCTCGCCGTAGGATGTTGGATGATCCCTTCAGATGGTCTCATGTCATAACTTGGGAAGTGAGTGCAATACATTTCATCCTCTTTAGCTTTATTTCCCCGGACCCTCCTTTTAAAAACAAGTAAAATCTTGCCCTTCTGTAACTACTGAATCTGAGAGTGTGTTTTCACTTTTAGTGCTAGGCGCTTCTGTCTTTAACACCCCCACTGCTTCCTCAGAAGACCTGAAAAGTTGCTGTTTTCTTGTCTTTTCCTTTGGTTTGCTGGTTGCTTTCCTCTCAGAAGGTGTCTGGCCTTTGCAGTGAGATAGGTGTGGTGTTGTGACCTGTAACTGGCCGGAGAAGTTCAAAGACCTCGTTGAGATGAGTTGTTAACCTGTAAAAGTCACAAATACTGGGCCAATTCCTACCGATGCCTTAATCAGACTTCACTGGGAATTTTTGCTTGTGTGAAGACAGGAGGCGTTGTCCCATACAACGTTGATAGCTTGTTTAAACTAAGCCTTAAACAATATGTATGAATAAAGTGGAGTAATTTGGTTCTTGTCCCAAACAATGGCCATAAATATTTGAGCCAAGATTTTCTAAAATGGGAGCTTGAAGTTAGACTCCTAAGATCCATATATAGGCATCCGAGTAAGTGGCCAGATTTTCAAAAATGCTGAGCAGACAGCTGCTCTGATTTGTTTACATCGGACTGCGAGATGCCTCAGCAGTCAATGAAGGATTGTCCAGTGCCTTCGAAGCAAGAAGAGGGGATGGTAAAAGAAATCTGTTAAGAAAAACTCTGGGGTTATAGCAATGGATTTTCTTCCAGAACAAGTCCCATTTGTGCTTCTGTCATATTATAAAGCCTTATCCAGCCTCATTGACTTCAGTGGGTATTGGATCAGTGTCTCCATGTGCGAAGATACAGGGATGATTGACAGACAGATGTATAAACACTACATGTGCATGCTGTTGCAAGCTTTTCAGGGCCAGGACTATCTTTTACTATGTATTTGTACAGCATCAGAGGCCTGTTAGCTGTCTTTAGGCACCTCTGTAATAATGAGCCTGTATTAAATTCTATGTATGGGATTTTCAGATGCACTCAGCAGTGGCCAGCCTCTGCACATACTGAATTCTGTGGAAACTTTGCCACAGACTATAACGGGAGCTGAATCACACCAGCACTGAGCACTTCTGAAAATCCTACATGAAGTTTCTGTAGAACGCTATAGAATTCCCAGAGAATTTTTCCGTGAGGAGCAGGGCTAACGATTTTTGTATTTTTGCAATATGTGTATGTCATTTTCCCAGGAAATGAGACTTTTTTGTACTAGATGCCTAGATGTATTGATGTTCATTGTTGTTTCTTTGATGGCCAGCCTGCACACGAATGCTGAGTTGTGTATACATTAAAACTCCAGTAGACGCTAGTAAATAACCAGGGCCGGCTCTACAGTTTTTGCCGCCCCAAGCAGCGTGCTGAACTGCCGCCGCGGGCGGCGGGGACAGTCCGTGTGCCCTTAGGGCGGCAGGCGCGTTTCGGCGGCGGCGGCAATTCGGCGGCAGCTTCTAGGTTTAGCTGAAGCCACCGCGGAAACGCACCTGCCACCCTAAGGGCACATGGACTGTCCCCGCCGCCCGCGGCGGCAATTCAGTGCGCTGCTTGGGGGAAAAACAACGGGGACTGCCGCCGTTGCAGATTGCTGCCCCAAGCACCAGCTTGGAATGCTGGTGCCTAGAGCTGGCCCTGTAAATAACCAAGTGATTAGTGCTAGAGAGTGCTTAGGCATTAACTTGATAAACTCTCTCATCCCTTCAGAAAAACATTGCAGTGAGCTAAGCACATCAGCTGTTCTCTGCAATTCTGACGCAAGTTAGGACTCTCGAAGAGGCCAGCCTGTGGGCCCAATCCTGCAAACGCTTACTCAACAGAGTAGTGCTTACTGGCCGGCACATATTGGCCTCACTGGAACGAGCTCTCCTGAGAAAGCACCGTGCTGTTCATGTGAGGAACACCTTGAAGGATCCAGCCCCGTGACTGGATTCTTGGCTGCATTCTTTGGTACCAGAGTGATTCATGATGTGCCGTTTGTCTCTTAGTGTCTTTGTACCAGGGATGATTAATTGGACATTTAACACCAGGTGGAGGAGAAATGGTCTGTATTCACCCACGAAAGCTCATGCTCCAATACAGCTGTTAGTCTTTAAGGTGCCACAGGACTCGTTGTTGCTTTATACAAGATAAGAATCACTTAGGAAAGCCAAATGCAACTGCTCCTCCCATTTACATTCCATAAATGATATATGGACAGAAACTATTCCTTCTCTTTGGACTAGCACTGTCGATGGTCCACTGAATGGTAATGGACTTGTTAATGTCTATGGATTGGGGCCTGTCTGCTGAGACTCTCTCAAAGCACTTTACAACCATGACCTAGCATGTCTGAGCGAAGCAGGATACAGTTCCATTTTATGTACTTGGAGCCTGTCTACACCCTGTTTTAACTATGCTGCTATGAAGTGGTACAATTCCCCAAGTGTGACAGGCTAGCCACTGGTATATGCACAATTTCCTTGTGTACACCTGTGGCAATAAGCTATACCAGAAGTTTAGAGGAATAAGCGATGCTGCTATAAGCCACTGTTATACCAGGCTAACTGCATCCACACTAGGGGTTTTACTGGTATAACTACATCAGTTTAAAAAAAAAATCGCACCCCTAATGGAAATAATTTGTCAGTACAAAAAGTACGGGTAGCCCAGCTCTGAAAGGGGGTGTTTTGGTTTCTCAGGGCTTGTGGTAACTCTACCAGGGAACCCAGCACAATTGGGGTGAAGCAGAGATGGATGAGCTGGGCCTTACCGTGGAGTTCGTGTTGTTACCGTGATACCAAGCTGAGCGTTTCAGGGAGTAAAGGAGGGGATTTCATATTCACAAAGTGGCGACTCCTTTCTCAGACACACTCAGCAGGCTGCTTACTTAAGACAATGGGGTTTTTAACTTCATTTTGGAGCGCAGCAAAGGATGGGCTAAGACACACATTTATGACTGATTTTATTTCCACTCTCTTCCCAAGTGCACCGGTTCTTGGTAGTGTCAACACAAACAACATGTCACAAGGCTGCTATCTAGTGGCCAAAAGGGATGGTAGCTATTTTTTTCCCCTTCTGGGTTGGTGTAAGGCTGCCCTTCCCACTGAGACACACTAGTTACACGTGTGCTCAGCTGGTGCTTGGGGTGGCAATCTGCTAGGGGCGGCAGTCCCTGTTGTTTTGCCCCCAAGCAGCGCACCGACTTGCTGCTGTGGACAGCGGGGGAAGTCCGTGTGCCCTTAGGGCGGCAGGCGGGTATTGGGTGCCTAGAGCTGGCCCTGTGCCTAGAGTTGGCCCGTGTGCCCTTAGGGTGGCAGGCGGGTATTGGGTGCCTAGAGCTGGCCCTGTAAATAACCAAGTGATTAGTGCTAGAGAGATACATATACTTAGGCATTAACTCGATAAACTCTCACATCCCTTCAGAAAAACATTGCAGTGAGCTAAGCACATCAGCTGTTCTCTGCAATTCTGACACAAGTTAGGACTCTCGAAGAGGCCAGCCTGTGGGCCCAATCCTGCAAACGCTTACTCAACAGAGTAGTGCTTACTGGCCGGCACGTATTGGCCTCACTGGAACGAGCTCTCCTGAGAAAGCACCGTGCTGTTCATGTGAGGAACACCTTGAAGGATCCAGCCCTGTGACTGGATTCTTGGCTGCATTCTTTGGTACCAGAGTCTAGGCGGGTTTCCGTGGTGGCGGCAATTCGGCGGCAGCTTCTATGTTTAGCTGTTCGTGGCGGCAATTCAGCGCGCTGCTTGGGGTGGTGAAAACTGTCACGCCAGCCCTGGCCCTGGCCCTGGGTCATTCCTTTTTTTAAAAAACAACCAAACCCTGTTTAAAAAAGCAGCCCGCCCCCTAATTTAACATATTCAAATTTAATTTTAAAAAAACAACCTTTAAAGCGCCACGGGATGGGTCACAGTTATGCCCCCAGAGAACGGCACTGACTTAGGACAACCATGGCAATGACAGAGGCATTCACTGTTTAATGTTTTGTCGTAGGTAAACTGCGTGGGGCAGGACTCACCCAGTTGGTGGATGTGGAAAGTGCTTGATGCGCTCAATCCCCGATGAGAATTAGTATTAGCTGTAATGCCTAGGAACAGCTACAGCAGCAGGCCCACTCTACAGCGACAGGGCATGGAGGTGCAAGCAGCTAGTCCTCCAGCTCTGTCTCCACCTACGAGGAGGGTTTCTGCCACCATGTCAGGAGAAGGGCGAGGGGTGGACCGGGCAGGATGCAGTGACTGACGCACGCTAAAGTGAAGCACTCGTATTATAGCAAAAAGGGGAGGGAGTGGTGAGGCTCTCATGGGACAGGCAATGCATGATGGGTAGAAAATGAAACTTTGGTGGGGCCAATACCCTACAGGTGTTGGGGGGAGGAGAGGGGAGAGAAACTTGGATTTTTGTCAGCCCCTCCACCACAGTTGTGCCTTTGTCTAGGTTACATTTCTGAATGTAGCAGAGACCAGTGCTAGGCAGGGAGCGGCTTGTGAATTCACTCCTTGTCCTCCAAGGCCCTGAGTCAGCAATGTTTATGCTTAGGGGGCGACTTTCAAAGGCAAACCTGGCATTTGATGCCTAACTGACTGCCCTGTCTTGCCTTGCAGAATCTCCCCTGAGGTGCTTTGCGGAGGCAGGGCCCTAATGCTTTCTTCCTGAGATGGTCAGGGGAAAGTACTGGAGGAAAGGCAGCTAAACACCACTGAAGGGCTAGTGACCTTATGAGGCTTTTTTTTTTTTTTTATTAAACAATGGGAGGAGGGCTGGGTATAAATTGTGGAGCTGGCCTTCAGTGGTTCCTTTTGCATTTAATCTCCCACTCTGGAATAGAGAGTCAGTTTCAAGCTGTGAGTGTTAAGGTTCTGACGCAGCTTCAACGAATTGTTAAATAGCTCAATCCAATGAGTCTCATACAGCAGCACCCCTTTTGCCTGCTCTAACTGGGAGTGGGGCCAGAGTGGCTAATCAAAAAGCCGGAGAATAGGAAAGTGTGATGCTGCCACGCCACCTAGTGGCCACTGGCGGGATTACCTGCTTCTGGCCCTGGAGCCCTGGTGGTTCAATTAATGCTGAATGCTAAATAATGAAGAGTCGGCCTTTTATTTGTAATTCGTTGTCCAGCCCCTGTGGGTTAATTGCACCACGCATGAGCTGCTGACCATGCACAGCGTTAAAGGCTGAGAAAACTCTTGGTCTTGGAGAAACACCAGGGAGGAGGAAATCTGGCAGCATCCCCTCGTCGAGCTCCTTGCCTGCTGGTCAGGGTGCAGGAGGCCATGTGGGGGAATTGGCTGCAGGGTCTGTCCCCAGTCCTGGAGCAGCCCTAGGGACTCCAGTCATGGGGCGCTGACAGCTGCCGTGACAGGAACTGTCCTCTAGTACAGCAGCCTGCAGAACCAGGGCCTCTAGAAAAGCTAATCTAACCTAGCTGGATGGTGAAGGAGCATGTCAGCTCCACAGGCTAGGATTGGGAGGGGGGCTGTCCCCAGGCCACCAGCAGTGTCAGTGAGCTGATTATTTCATCTCCTCTCACATGTAACTTTAGAAGAGCAAAATCAATGAGCAACAATTACTATTGGAAAGGGTGGGTGGGTGGGACTCAGGCCTTGCCAACCAGGCTTCCACCTCCAGCGTCCATTTTTCAGTTGTAAAAATCCCTAAACACCAGACAGGGTTTTAGAGCGACTTCTGCTGCCCCCTCAAATACAGCTAGACTCAGCGTTATAGTAATGCGGTGTAAAGTCCACTGTCAGCGATGGAAGCCAGAAGAATCAGGCCTCTGTTCTGGCTGCTACTTGTCTCAGGTAGGTTGCCAATTTTGGTTGGACTTAATCCTGGAGGTTTCATCACATGACAATCTTTAGTTCCTGATGACTCCAGGGCAAGCCTGGAGGGTTGGCAACGCTGCAGCTAAGCCTGTCCCTTGAGCAGGGCATTAGCGTAGGGGTCTCTGTCAAAAGGACAAGTTGTCTGTATATGCTGTACAATATTGGGGCTGTACTACACACACACACGAACCATTAGGCCCTCACAGGTAACCTCCAACACTATCCTATTGTTCTCAGTTGAGGCTCTGGCTCTTTGACAACACTCACCATTTCCATAAAGCAAGATGAATTCAATCTCCTGGCAACAGCTTTTGGGTATATCCCTTTGAACGAGGCTCCAAAACCTGCCCCTTTACTTACAGACAATTAAGCAGGGCTCATCCTTGTATTCTGGCACATGAAAGGCTGGGAAAATGGTTCTGATACACTGAGGTGGCTACATGGTTCCTACCACTGACAGTTATTCCAAGACTTGACTTGTATGTGGATAAAGGGTACGCTTAGCTCCCCCTCGGTTTCTTCTACCACACCTCCACCCTGACTTCCTAGGCCTGGCTAATGCTGCTTCCCATTCCATGGTGCAGGTTTCGCATCTCAGCAGAAGAGGTTTTTCCCTACTTCTGCATGGACACCTTCACTGTCACTCCTAGCCTGTGTGGCTCATGGAGTATAGAAAGCACAGGCCTGTAACGACATCCCCCTCGGGCTCTGCTCCAAGGGAAGTTCTCACTAAAACAAACATTAATAATGCAATGATAAAACTTCAGAGTAGACATACGCAAACCAGCCCTCTGTACAGTAACAGTCTTGTTTACATCAATCGGGTTAGGAGGCTGATGCAAAGGTTGCCACTTGTGTTATTCTCAGCTGTGCCATGGGAATGGGCAGGATGGTTTGTGATGATCACAGACTGTCCCACTCCTTCTGACTGAGCAAATGGCACAGGGTGGTGATAGAGGAAAGGCTAGCTTGCCCCTCTAGCATGGCCCTTTGCCTACAGATGACTGAATCCTCTGGTCCATGTATGGGCAATTCCAGTCTTTTTAGTCCATCCTTGAAAATGGAGTTGTCCTAACTGGTTCCTTTTTTCTCCCATTCCTGCCAAAAAAACCAACACCACAAACCTCCGTGAAGACAATTCTGTCCCACATGGTCCAGAAAGGAATCAACTAGCATTAGTGAATTTGCATCATATAATCATTCATTCTTCCACCTACAGGTTCACGCTCACTTAGCCAGTGTTGTGAGGGGTTAAGCTATTTCAATGGCACCACTCACAGCACTGTAGGCACATAAGACGCTAGGGACCTCTACACCCAGCCATGTTTGTAACCTAAAGTAGACAGCAACCACACCCGCAGTTAGGGACCGGGCCTGGGAGCGAGCATATTGCACTGACGAGATCAGCTTTCATGAAAGGAGTTTTAAGAAGGGTGTGAAGGCAGCTCAGCTAGTTTCATAGCTTCCCCAGAGGGTCACTGTGTGATAAAAGGCACTAACATGGCCATAAGGGGCAGATTGGGAGCTTTTACCTGTCTGGCTGTGATAGGACAATGAATATGGGGTACGGGGAGGGAAGCCGAAAAGTGCACTAAGCACGTCACACCCCAAAGGGAAAGATAGGTGGGTCCCTGTGACACAGCGCTCACCAGCTCACTTTAGCTGTCTAGGCCTCAGTGCTCCCACCTGGATATGAATTTTGGGTACCCAGCATCCAACTCCATCAAAGCTCTGAGGAGCCCCCCCACCCATGACCATTGGGCCCTGTTTCAGTCTCTCAAGTTGAGCCCCCCCAAAAAATCACAAGTCACTTCTGAAAACATAGGGCATCATAAATACAACCTCGGGTTTGTATGTTTGCAGCGTTAGGTGCAGGATATTAGCGAGACAAGGTGGGTGAGGTAATATCTTTTACTGGACCAACTTTGGTTGGTGAGAGAGACAAGCTTTCAAGCTACACCGACCTGAAGAACTCTCTGTAGCTCGAAAGCTTGTCTCTGTCACCAACAGAAGTTAATCCCGTGAAAGGTGTTACCCTACCCACCTTGTGTCTCTAGTGCAGGAGTAGGCAACCTATGGCACGTGTGCCGAAGGCGGCACACGAGCTGATTTTCAGTGGCACCCATGCTGCCCGGGTCCTGGCCACCGGTCCGGGGGGCTCTGCATTTTGATTTAATTTTAAATGAAGCTTTTTAAACATTTTAAAAACCTTATTTACTTTACATACAACAATAGTTTAGTTATATATTATAGACCTTATAGAAAGAGACCTTCTAAAAACGTTAAAATGTATTACTGGCACGTGAAACCTTAAATTAGAGTGAATAAAGGAAGACTCGGCACACCACTTCTGAAAGGTTGCCAACCCCTGCTCTAGTGTTTGTATGGCCCTCTGCTTAACAGGGGCCACCAAGTATCACACCCACCCTTTTACAGAAGTGCCCGCTGAGGCTGAGAGGAGTTAAATTGCTGTCTCAAGGTCACGCAGTGAGTGGCAAAATTCTGTCCTGTGTCCTACGCTTACAACATGAGCTGTCTTCACCTTCCCTCACTGTGCTTCAAAGATCAGGCAAGTTTCTGAAGAAGGGAATGTTCAACGGATTGATTTTTAATGCTTGGGTTGTTAACACTGTGCTGCCTTCAGCATGACCGATACTGCTCAGCTCAGCGTGGTTGTGTAAATATAGAAAGTGTTCTAAGAGCCATAGCAAGGAAGTTAATTTGCAGTTAGAAGACGAAGATGCCTGTCCAGATGCAGACACCCACCAAGGCAAAACCCTTACCAGGGCTAATCAGCTCTGAGTAACGGACCAAGGTGCAGAAGAATGGTTCTCACTCCTGCCCGTCACAGGTCAAGCGCAGTCTGCAGCCGCTTCCCAGTGCTCAGAAGGCAAGACTGGAAGCAAAGGATTTTGAAAGAAGAGAATGGAACCTAGTGATGCTGAGTATACGCATCTGTTCCAAGGGGATTCATTTTGCTCCCCACCTTAAACTGGGCCTTACCTTCGCTTTCTGTAGAACTGTCCCTTTCCCTGTAACCATGATGGATAAAGGCCTGTTTTTTAAAGCTGTTGCCGAGTTGACTGGGGAGTTCTCGGTGCTACTTGCCAGGCTGGCTGTTTTGACCTGTATTTACAATAAAAGTAACAGTCATCACCAGGATGATTTTGTGTTACTAAAATTCTCACGTCATTAGCCAAAGAGTTAACCACTCTAAGAGCCCATTCATGCCGAGGCATCGACCCAGCAATGAGGCTGAAATGTAGTGATGCAGTGGCATGAACAGGAGTGTCACATCAATGACCCAGTCAGTCTTTTTGGTCTGTAATTTCTATATTTATCAGCCACGTACACTGCTGGCTATCATGCTCTTTGGCCTCAGCCATCAGTACGGACAAAAGTTGCAAGAAGGGATGGACACAAGCTGCAAAGTTTGGCTCCAATGAGCTTAGGTAGCTCCTGGCCATTATTAGTATAGTATCTGAGCTCGCCTCAGGCTCTTTAATGCATCTTTTCTCGCAATACCCCTGTGAGGCAGGGCAGTGCTATTACCCCAATGTGCAGATGGGGAACTGAGGCACAGAAGGGAGGACAGAGCAGGGCTGACTCTGAGTCAACATATGCAGGAGCGGTCCCACCCCAAGCCCCTGGAGGTGAGGTGGTTTCCAGCCACGGCTTCTAAAGGCCCTCGGCTGGGGGCTCCTGCACATTAGCCACCAGGTGGCCCTGGTTAAATCCCCCCCGGTCCCTGTGGGAGACCCGAACAAACACCAGGGCAGGCACCCGGCCCCATAGGCCTGCAGTGGCCTAATGGTGGTGGAATTTGCCCCTCACGTGTGGCCCTATTGACCTGGCTGGAGGGTTGCAAAAAATAAAAATATCAATCCTGGCAGAAATCTGTGGGGGCATGTGACCCTGTGTGTCCCTCCCCTCCACACACACGTCACCTCTGCATGCACAAAGCCGTGGCAGAGCAAGGCATTACATTCGGGTCTCCCCAGGGCCCAACTAGCACCTTTCATCTCTCCTTATCCACAGTGCAGAAGCGGCCGGAGCTGGGCTTCAGGTCTGGCCCCATCCCTATTTCTGAGGCTGCAATCCTAAGACTATCTAGTGTGAGCTACCTCAGGGGAGATGTAAAGCATTTCAGTTCCCCAGAGCCAGGCCTTCATTCGCAACTCCCTGCCACTTGGCCGGGAAACAGCAGCTGCTTAGCATGGCACGTACCTTGGGGCTTGCGTTCTCCAGGTGTGTGGTGTCCACAGCTGTGCCAAGTGTCACCGGGCCGGACTCTGCTTTCTTCAGGTTCTCTTTCACCTCCACAAGGCTCAGTTCCAGGTCAACCCTCTTGCTCTCTTTCTTTTTGCACTCCTCGTCTATTTCCTTCAGCTTCTGCTCCCCATTAGCCACCAGGCTGCTATCTGCAGAGGGAAGCCCAAATCAATACGTGCACCCAGCTGAGCCAGCGAGCCGTGGGGATAACTGCACTCACAGATCTCCCGTGCATGTGCTGCTTTTCTCAGGCGCAGACAGAGTGTATGAGAAAGCAATTACCTGTGTACCAACCCTTGAAGGCTCTATTGTTAGAGGCGGATCTGGGCAATTGTCCCTCCATAACTAGGTTTGCTGGGATTGGGCTGGTTAGTATGTGTGCCAGGGGACTCGCGTGACTTCGTGAGGGGGGAATAGTGATTGGAATAAGAACACTTATTCCTGTACAGTCTGGTGTCCCCTGTAGCACACAGAGTATGGTTATGTCTGCCGGCAGCCTCATAGCCTGGCCCCAGCCACTAGTGGGAGATATTGCCAGACATGCTCAGCCTGTGTATTCGACAAGGAGTATTGCGAATCGTACGTGACTAACTGCATAGACCCATGATAACGAGTTAGGGGCCCTTCTCCTCCTAGCTCAGATGCGTAGTGAGTGACCAAAACTTAACACTAAATGGTTGGCACTACATCACTATTCCCACCCCACTCTAGTCGCCATTATGTGAGTCGGTGCAGAGTGCTATGTGGATCTTAGATATCCATGGTACTTAGCTGGCCTCCATCATGGCAGTATCTGAGCGCCTCACAAGCTTTAATATAATTATCCTCGCAACGTCCCTGTGAAGTAGGGCAGTGCTACTATTCCCAATTTTACTAATGGGGACCTGAGGTAGCTAACTCCCACGGAAATAGTACCTTAGGCCCAGAGTCTCAAAGGTATTTGCTAAGTGTCTTGCCCAAAGTCAGACAGGAAGTCAGTTTTGGAGCAGTGAATTGAACCTAGGACTCCCAAGTCCGAGGCTAGCGCCTGAACCACTGGATGCATCCTTCCTTTCCTGCAAAAGCACCAGATGCCACGCCTGAGGGTCTCTCTGGCAGTGCCTAGGTCTGTTTCAGAACCTGCTCCTTTGAGCTGAAATTTCCCTGGGCTCCTACCTGTGCAGCTAGTTAACGTCTCTTTCAGCTCCCGTCTTTCCTTCCGAAGCTGGGTCAGCTGAGACCGGATTTCCTCCTTTTCCTTCTCCAGCCGCTCCTTCTCCTCTGTGTACCTCTTCACCTCAACCTCCATCCTGTTCTTGCCCAGTTTGGTTTCTACAGGCACTGCAAACACATCAGCAAAGCCAGGCTTAGCCATGGACAAGGCTAAAGGGAAAAAGTTTTCAGTCTTCATGTATCCACGAAAGCAAAGCAAAGCAAAGCAATCCACTCCAGAAAGTAGCAAGATCACTTAGGCCTGATATACCGCTATGCAGCTTCAGTGAATTAAATTCTCATACACCCCTGTGATATATTGTCTTCATTTTAATGATGGAAAAACCAGTCCCGTCTGGGTGACATTTTTCAGCCAAAAATGTTTTCCAGTGAAAAACACAGTTTTGGCAACTCAGAAACATTCCATGAATTTATGTCAGTTTTGCCAAATTGTTTTGATTAAAAAATAAAATAAAAATCACAAAACATACATTTAGTTTTGATGTTTTGGAAACGAGCCATGTCAGTTTTTCAGCTGAAAATGAGTGTTTTGACATTTTTTTATTTTATTTAAAAAAAAAATGTTTTAAAATGGTTTAACTAGAAATGGAATGGTTCGAGTCTGTCAAAACATTTCATTTGACCCACAACATTTTCCCCCAATTTTTCAATTTGTCAAAAATTTCAAAAAGTTTTGTTTTTGGTTTGACCCAAAATGATAATCCTCCCACCCCAAATTTTTTGGCTTGCCAGCAGACTGAAAAATCCCTTATTTTCACAGCTCTAAAACAAAAAGGCATCAGTGACAGAGCCAGGCTTAGCAATCAGGAGTCCCTGGTTCCCTGTCCTGCGCTTAAATCACTGGCAACACCATCCACACCATGACATATTCCAGTCACCCCTGGAGAGCAGTTTCCAGGTAGAAAAGTATTGTAGTTTAAAGACACAATTGTATATGAGCTTTTAAAGGACACAACCAATTTAATAACACTGCTCTGAAAACAAGCCAAGGCCCAGCTGTTCAGGTATTGCTGGTGACTTGGAGACATCAGTTGCTGAGTGCCCAACCTGAATCACCTGAAAGGATTTTTT
Organism: Mauremys mutica; assembly: GCF_020497125.1. Lineage (NCBI taxonomy): Eukaryota > Metazoa > Chordata > Testudines > Geoemydidae > Mauremys > Mauremys mutica. The sequence continues at coordinate 117,605,806 of NC_059078.1, read as the reverse complement.
CCAAAAGAGCTGAGTTCCCATCCTCTGGAAAATCAGGCCTCTCGGAGGTGACTCACGTTAGGCATCCCAAACTGCAGCACCCAAAATCTCTAGTGACTTCTGAAAGTCTTGGCTCCAACGTTTGTAGAACCAATACTCCGTGGCTTCTAAAGCCAGCTATACTTAACCGAGGAGCAGCACCACACCGTCATCCTGGGTATGCAAATTTGGAGGGGCAAGGAACCAGAATCCTTGTTTTGAAATTTTAACGCTGGCGATTTGGGGGTGGTCGGGGCAAGGAGGAGGACTGGAGCCAAGTTTACAACAACATGGAAGGAGGTGGCTCCCTAATTCGTATACCTAAAGTAGCTGTGTTTAGAGAGGGGACACTGCAGGCCTTGTCATATGTCTGCTGAGAGTCCCAGAATGTACTTACTCCTCCTGATGGAGATTCCAGCACCTCTGGACACAGTTCGTGCTTCGTTCCAGGTCTACATCCCTTAGCTTTTAGGCCCCGTTAGGAATAGGCTGTGTCTATCTGTATCTTGAACACAGTGTCAGTGTTTAACCTCTATTTCCATCTCCCTCCACATCCAAACCGTGGCCACATCCTCTCACCCACCATTCTCCCCACCTCCCCTTCCTGTCCCAGCGGCCAAAGCATTCATCCACACCTCAGCTCGTTCTCCTGCACCACTGATACTCAGGTCCCTCCACCCTCCATCTGAAACACTGCAGCCAAAATCCTCTCTCAACCTTCAACCACCCCGTCCCATCTCTGAATCGCTGGCTTTCCATTGTGCTACACATCCAACACAAACATCTTCTCCTTGCTTTCAAGGCCCTACAACATGCAGCCTTTGCCTACATCTCTGAGCTGGCCTCTGCCTGCTCTCCATTTACCTCTCCTCTCCCCGCCAATGCCACCAGGTCCCCTTCATTGTCTTCTCTCACCTCTGTCTCCATGCAGCACCTTACGCATGGAAGCCCCTCCCTAACCTATCTGCCAAACCACCTCCATCTAATCAATTCCTCTTCTCACTTCTTCCCTCACCCTGGGGAGGAGGCTAGATAACCACTCAGCTCTCGTGTCTTACTGAATAGCTTATTATGGTCCCCCTTCCTCTGCTCCTCCCCACTCCCGTTGTCTGTTTATGGCTTGCACTTGTTGCATCCTGTTAGGGAATGTGACTCTGCTTCTTCCATGAGAGGCCAACCCCATTTTAGGCCACTCAGAAAGTGTTATGAATACACGAAACAAGTGTCTACGCCTTTAGCCTTATCCCCTTCAAGGGGCTCTCCATGGCACAGCTTCTTGCAGCAAAGATCCTGCAGCAAAGCCCATGTCTGAGCAAGAAACCAAGTGAGAAGAGGCTTCAGACTCCTTTCCTCTCAACTACCTCTCCTTGGAGGTTACAGGGGTGTGGTTCTCTTTGGGGCATTTACCCAAGCAACAGTAACACTTCTTGAAAGCAAGGTTTATTAAAAAGAGAGAAATGCATTTTAAAACAAAAGGAACAGTTTTCAGAACAAAGCTAGATCCAAGCGTCGCAAAAGCAAATCTGGATACGGTCCCCTTAGTTTAGTTACAGTGAAAAGAAAAGATGTTACACATTTCAAGACATAGCATTTTCCCCTCTGACTCTCAGGGTCAGATGTACCCTCTGTTTTCTGTGTCTCAAGGATCTCCTTTTTGTGCCCAAGATCTGCTTTGCAAGCCTCTTTTTTCATAGTCCATGTCAATCCTTTTCAGCATTCAGCAGCTCTTACAAAATGGTTTAAGCCAGTTGCTGTGGTTTATCATCATCATACTAGACAGCTCCCACACACACTCCACCCCTCGGCCCCGTCGGAGGAAGTCATCATCCTGTCTCAAAGGCAATATCCACTGTATGTTTCACAGTCATTCTCCCTTACTCCCATTGTCCTTGGAAACTAATCTGGGGGAGGGATTCCTGGTCTCTTGCCTTTCCAGAGGGCTGGTTGGAAGCTGTGTCCCCACTTGAAGGCAGACTCATTTCACCTTTGTAGCCTTCCTCTCCCCTGATTTAAGCAGCGGTGTTAATTCTGGGACCAAGCCGACATCTCTCTCAAAGGCAGTGTGCATTTTTGCCCTTACCACTCCCTCTTGCCAAGCCTTCTGCTTTACATTATCGACACATGCCCAAGCCAGAGTTGCAAACGTCCACTGCAGACCCACTTTACAGGTTTGGCCCAGCTTGGCGTTATGTGTCCTGAACTCATCAGCACACACATTTCTTTCCTTGTTTTGCCCCCTGCCATGCTTGGACCTTTGGAGCCACAGCTGAGGTCACCAAGCAGATGAGCCATTTTGCCGTAGACAGAGGGAGGAAAAGCAGCGATCCAGGCTGAAATGGCTGCACAAAGGTTTGGGCACTACTCAATGCCCTGCAGGGTCAGGCCCTTACTCACCACTAGCAGATGCAAAACCACCATAAGATCAGACAACTTTCAATTCTAGCAGTCGGATAAGTGGTGGGCTTTGCGCACCCATCCACCATTCCCTTTGGCAGCATAATTATGTCGTCTAGTGGACCCACCTGTATTTGCCACCTTGGGCCATTCCACTTTCTCTCTGGGCGCTGACGCTAACTGTGGACTGGCCGTGACTGGGCAGGAGGCTTTGATCTCAGGGCTGCTCTGGGGGAAGGCGATTTTCTGCTGTTGCATCTGGATTTTGACAGTGGTTGTCTGTGATGGTGACTCTTCCGGCTCCATCTTCTCCTGAAGTGTCTGTTGAGAGAAAAAATGTTAGGAATGAATTGGCAGTAGGGACTAATCAACTGATGACATCTGTCACTGGCGTCGTGACAGCACCTGGTCTGGGATTTCCATTGACGTTCTACAGGGCTCTGCTTCCTTAGCCAATAGGGGTGTTTCTGTTACATCGTCCACAGATGGAGAGAGTGGAGGTGACAGCTGTGCCGGTTTCCTGCCAGCAGAGTGCAGGAAGGATTTAACCGGTGTGAGGTCTAGGTACACTCTGTCTGGGTCCTCTTCGTCTTTGCTTTCGCTTTGGGGTATTTCTTCCTGCAAAAGAGAAAGTATCATCTGAAAAGAATCCTGACTAACCCTGCTGGCAGGCAGAATGTCAGTCTCACGCTAGGAAGCAACAATGTTGACTTGGATGATTTGGGGGTAACATTTACATACGCGCCTAAGTCTAAGGCCCAAAGTCTCATTGAAAGCCAGTGGACTTGGACTCCTCCTAGGATTTAGGTGCTTTTGAAAATGTTACCCCCTCTCTCTGTTTTTTTCAAATGAATTGAATGACAGCAAAAAGTGTTGGCCTGAGACCCGCAGTGAATGAAAACCAATTGGTTGTTACCCTCAGGTCTGGTCTAGTATGGGAAGGAGAAAGACAAACTTCTTCACACTGTCCATCCTACGTAAAGGGCCAGTGTTCATGGCCATTCCAGTTGCAATGATGTGTTGGTCAAGGTTCCACACTGAGACCACCAGCCTATTTCACTCATACCAGTGAACAGCTGTTAAATTTTCCACCACAACCCTTCTGGGCTGAATTCAAAGCCAGCAAGCCAGACAGGAAAGACTTTGTATTCCACTAACAATCCCCTAAGCCATGCAAGTCCACCTTACCGCTTTTGAATAAACACGCTAGGGGAGCAGGTAGGCACACTCCGCAGGGAAGAAAGGGGAATTTTCCTGAAAGATTTAGCAAATTTTCCAGGGAGCAAAGGGAGTTTGACTTTCGGCAGATGCTTAAAAAGATCTCCCCTTGCATTGCTGAAGGAAGCCTTGGGTGTTCAGTGAGAAATCTCCACCCTTATAATGAGAGGTATCTGCAATTCAAGCAGTCTTTATCCTTAAGCCCTGAAGTATTTTGCTGCCCTGCTAGCCAAATATCCATGCGTAAGACTGTCTTCAGCAGATCGTAGCTGCAACACTGCCACCTAGAGGCCACAGGGTTCAATGCAATTACTTGTCTAAGCGCATGGCTACACTTGCGGTTGTAAAGTGCTGGGAGTTAAACCTGGCTTCGGAGAGCGCAGCAGGGAAAATGCTGCCGAGTCTTTACACTCTCAGCTGGAAGCGCACTGGCGTGGCCACGTTAGCAGCTCTTGCAATGGCCACAAAGAGCAGTGCATTGTGATAGCTATCCCAGCATGCAAGCGGCTGCAACATGCTTTTCAAATGGGACGTGGGGGGTGGTGGGATTGGGGGGTGGTGTGTGACAGGGAGTGTGTTGTGTGTATGTGGAGGGAGAGAGAATAGGTTTGGGGGGGCTGAGACCATGTCAGCATGCTGTCTTGTAAGTTCAGACAGCAGCAGACCTCCCTCCCTCCACGCCTCTCTCTCACTCACTCAAAGCAAGCAGCATTCCTTTGTTCCGGAGCAGTTAAGCAGCCAGCTGTCAGAAACAGAGCTTTGAAAGGGCATATCCGCATTCCTACAGCAAGTTCAAAACAATGACAAGAGTGGCCACTTGATTTAAGGGGATTATGGGACATTTCCGGAGGCTGATCACAGTGCAGTAATGCAACACCTCGTTCACATTGGTGCCACGCTGCTCCAGCAGGGGTACAGCAAATGTTATTCCACTTGCCGAGGTGGAGCACCAGCAGCGCTGTAGCCGCGGAGTCAGAGCACTCTACATGCCTTGCCAGTGTGGACAGGGAATGAGCTAGCGCGCCTGGGGCTTCTTTATTGCGCTGTAACTCACAGGTGTAGCCAAGCCCTAAGAATCAGAGTGATCTCTAGGGACTCCCACCCCCCACCCCCCAGGGCATTCAGCCGGCAGATCAGCATCACCACTGAATCATGACAGCTTTAAAGCAACTCTCATTGTTTCAGCTGCTCTGAGAAAAGGGATAAGGATGTGGCCTAACTAGCAGAAGGCTGCTGCCATTGTAAAGCCGTACCATGGTCCCCTCCGACAGGTCCACGTCATCGTAGAGTTCCTCCTCCTGGGTCCTTATCTTCGGCAGGTTATCGATATAGGTGTTGGGCTCACAGCACTTCCTTTGCATTAAGCTGTAAATACCCAAGGCGACATGCTTTCAAAAGTTGCAGGTGTCCCCCGTGTTCCCACCATGCTGCAGTGCAGCCTCCACCCCCACCCCTACACACCAGACCCTCCAGAGTCTGCCCTCCACACTGACTCCACTGCCAGAGTATCCTCTGTGGCAGAGGTAGGATTTGCTCCTTAGTGCAATGCACGGTCTCCTTGCCTCAGTCCCGCTTGTGAGTGACAATGGAGGAGAGCGAGCACCACACTGCCTTCCTGAGTGCCAGGCAAGGTGTCTGCAGCTGAGCATCAGGAAAACGTGATCTGCTGCTCTTCTTTTGAGATCAAGTGCCTCTTGCATCACACAGCCACCCACCAGCTGAGGGCCGGACTCCATTCTCCTACCTGTTACCCCTCACCGGCTACAGCTGCTTAGAAGATCAAGGAATTTTTCAAAGCCAAACGTGCTGCCACTGTGACTTACAAGAATGAATTCTTTGCAGCACTCACGATGCAGGAAATCCGGTCAGCATCAACATAATCATAGGTGAATTCTTCTGGGTCTGTTTTCGAGCCTGACTCCGATAAGAGGAGGCCCAGCCAATGACCCATTTCCTCAGAAGACTTGGCCTGCAGCATAGCCAAAGAAACAGATTTTTATGGCTGTAACAGCAGTTTCCAAGATGCTTAATTTGCTTTAGATGGGAAGGTAAATTGCAGATTTATTGGGGTCTGTTAGGATCAGGGGCGGCTCTAGGTATTTTGCCGCTCCAAGCACAGCAGGCAGGCTGCCTTTGGCGGCTTGCCTGCGGGAGGTCCCAGGTCCCGCAGATTCGGCGGCTTGCCTGTGGGAGGTCCGCCAAAGCCACGGGACCAGCGGACCCTCCACAGGCATGCCGCTGAAGGCAACTTGCCTACTGCCCTTGCAGCGACCGGCAGAGCGCCCCCCGCAGCTTGCCGCCCCAGGCACGTGCTTGGCATGCTGGTGCCTGGAGCCACCCCTGGTTAGGATAAATAAACTGCAATGCTTTGAAATTAATCAAATTAACATGGGATTAAGGTCCCACATGTAGACTTTATAATTAAATTTATATTTTAAACTAAAGTATTTCTAAAAGCAATTCCTCATTTACCTCCCTGCCAAGACCAGGGCTCTGAGTTTTCCCCGTTACAGTGGAAGAGATCTCAGTTGCCTATAGCCCCACCCTGCTGGAGTCTTTCAGGCAATCCAATTTTGCAAAGGAAAGACTGAATTTTCAATCTTTGACCAGTAGAGGGCAGTGATAAGACTTTCAAGATTGCTAGTATTAGGAGATCTGAGAACAATGATATCTGCAGGGTCTCTGAACAGGACAAGTTTCAAGAGAACTCAGGCTGATTTATGGGTCCGAATCAAAACCCTGTGTCCAAACACCCACTGACCATTTTCTGAGTGCATGGGAGGGAGGTTTGAAATCTAAACCCCAATCCAGATCAGGCTTTGGAAAAAGGCCCTTCTCTTTGTAATGAGACACACTGAAACCGTCCATGTTCACCAACAGCTCGAGCCACAGTTCATTGTTTGGAGTGTTCTCAGTCCAGATAGGAATTCTGCAACTTGAGACCATCTCTAGTGGAGAACCCTGTGGAACTCCTGGTTTCAGATGGCGTCCACCTGAAACACTGCAAGACTGGGCAGATACAGCTGAGCGTTGCTGCTTGAACCCCAATATTTCAAAGAAACAAAGCAAAACTTGGGGGGGGGGGGAGAACTCATATCCATCAAAACTGGATAAAGTTTGCACAGGTCCCTGTTGTTAAAAGTCACCAGGTCTTGTATAGCCCAAAAATTAAGCAGATTTTTGTTAAATCAGGCAAAATGTGGAATCTATATTTCGGACTCAATTCTTCCTCCACCTCCCATCCCAATAAAATCAGTGCAACCTAGAAACCAACCAGTCAGCCTGGACCTTGGCTAGGACACTCTGATGCAGTATAGCTTCCCCCATTTACAAACTGCTGTTATCTTTTCAAACACCTCTTTAGCTTTTACATCTGCCAGCAGACATATGGTCTGTGATTCACTGGGCACCTCAGACATACAGCGGCCGGTCGGCTAAACAAAACACCTTCCTTCAGACCTTGTGGCAGTCGTTTCAAGTCTGTTGTTTCGCTATAAATATTCCACCCATTGGAAAACACAGGAAATTGCTCACATTGTCTTCCTCCTACTCTAATCATGCTGATGTCAGAGGAAACTAAGATTAGAGATAAACAGTCCAGGATACAGGCAAGTGAAAGTAGCAGATCTGAGTAGATTCACTTGTGCTTTCTGGGCCAGAACCTAACTGGGGTAAGTGAATGGCAAGTCAATGGAGTTGCACCAGTTTATGCCAGCTGAGATCCTGGCCTTTTAAGATTAGTGTTCTTCATAATATGAAGGTCTCTGTTTCCAGTTACCAGCAGTCCTGGAGACTTAACATTTTATCTGCGGCTAAAGAGAGGTACTTCTGAGAATGTTACTCAGCTGAGTTCACCCTGCAGGGCAGTAGGAATTTTTATGGCCACCTTAGCTGATATATCCCGACAATTTCCTATGAGAAACATAGACCACCATACCTCTAATTTGGCTAGTTCTTCCCCACTGTGCAGAATACGGAAAGAATAGAGATGGTCAGGGGTGGGGTCTGGAATAATTTCACAGCCCACCAGACTCAGAGGTTGCTGTGCAGATTTACTTCTATTCTTGTCCTGGTAGAAATGGAGGTGACCATTTTTTATGTGACACCAACGGGATCTCCACTGGGTGTTCACTAGGATGTTCAGGTAACCTGCAAGCAAGCACATGCTGGCTTAGTAACATCTTCCACCACATTGGGACCTGGGCTTGGGAATCACATGCACATTTGAAGCCTCCATTGGGCCAGTATGTCAACAGAGACACGTCTGGTTGCTGGTTTCAAAGGCGAGGGCTCACTACACATAGGTTAACTGTAAAGGTTTGGAGCCAAATTTTACTGTGACATGGGTGGAAAACTAGTCACACTTTTACCTTCAGAATTCAGGTTAGGTTCAGAGTGGCAAACAAACTGTGGATGCTTAGGCTGCAGCACTTCAGCGTAGACACTCACTATAGCAACAGGAGGGGTTTTCCTGTTGCTGTAGTTAATATACCTCCCCGAGAGGTGGTAGCTAGGTCAACAGAAGAATTATTCCATCAACCTAGCACTGTCAATAGCAGAGTAGGTCAGCTAAGTACGTTACTCGGGGGCTGTAGATTTTTCACAGCCGAGAGACATAGCTATGCCAATGTAAGCTTCCCGTGTAGACCTGCCCTTAGTCAAAGCTTATGCAAAACTATGGAGCCCTGTTCACCCAAAGCTTTAAATCCCACACCAACCTCTCCCTGTTGAGCGTTCAGGAACCCTATGTCTTATGTTGCTTTCTGGGGACGGAAGCACAGAGGCCTTCTACATATATCTCTGATTTTTCCAGAGGCTGATGGCTGACTGGCAACTCATCCTTCATGCTGCTACCTGCTCTTGTGAGCACAATTATCTTTAGGGTGCTAGGCTGAAAATGCAAAATTGTGGGTTCTGTTTCATGGTAACATCCTTCCGGACACTTACTGGACGTTTCTAGTGTCCTCTCTGGACTCTCCAATGAGCTGGATTTTTTTCTCCCAAGGTTCATCAGGTTGCTCAGTTTAAGGCCAGTTGTACCCTTCTTCTTGACTAACACAAACAGAGAGAAATGTACAGTATGTGAGTCATGTCATTGGGGCCACACACATGTTACCATGTTACCTGCCGGTAAAGCGAACACACGATTCTCATTCCAAACTAGCTGGCGGGCATATTTATAAAAATCTAGAGTGCTAGCAGTGAATGCCGAAAATGAGCCAATAGTAAACAAATGCATCACTTACTCTAGGTCCTCCCCATAAACAACGCAGGCTGTGCATATCAACGGGTACCCTAATTTGTACACAACATGCAGGATATGGTCTAAGGCCCCCATTACCGTAGCATCCGAGCTCCTCGCAATCTTTCTTTTTTAATGAATTTATCCTCACAACACCCCTGTGAGGCAGGGCTCAGCTATAAAACTCCAAGGCCCAGGGAGACTAAAGGCCAGATTTTTCAAGGTATTTCAATGCCTAAAGATGCCGATAGGCACCACGCAAGGTTTTCAAAAGCGCCTAGGTGCCTGAATCCCATTAACAGCAATGGGAGTTAGGGGATTTTCAAAACCTCCAGGTACCTAACTGCCTCTTGAGGCACTTACACACCACGGGAAGTCTGGCAGAGCTGGAGCCAGGTCTCGAGTCCCAGACTAACACCCTTATTATTAGTATAACTGCAGCGCTAGGGGCTTCACTCACAGGCCAGGACCCTGCTGTCAGGGATACGATTTTGTCCCAGTACAAGTCCCTCTTCCCAGTGCAGAGCTCCCAGAAGGGCAGGGCTGGTCTATGTTCCCTCCAGCCCCCCAGGTCCTTTGAGTTCTCTGCCTTCTTTGCATGGGGACCAGAGTGGTGGTGGCGGTGGAGAGAACTCAAATACATGGCCCTGTGAGTCTATGGGGTAAGAAGACAGAGCAAAGGAGTGTCCTGTTACACCAGACATTGGTTTCTTTTACCATCTTTTGTTTCGATGGATTCCGGGTGACCGTCCGTGCTGCTCCCGCTCTCTGATACCACAGAATGCCTCTCGGACATGTCCGCCTGTCAATAAGGACCAGACGTGAGCGCCACGGGGCCAAGGCAATACATTAATACCACCAAGAATGTCTTTGCACACACACACACACACACACACACACACAAAATCCACGGGCTGGGTCTCTATGCTGGTCAAGGGAAATTTGGGGAAAGTATTGACATAATTACGGGGGGAAGTGCAGACATCACAGATGTAGCAACCCAGGCACATTTGCAAACCCAGGTCTCTAAATGTGTGGGCCTCCTACCTTGGCTGGCTTGGAGCTGTATAGCTGGGTTGAAATCACTGGAGCTAGGTGAGGATCTAGTTTATAATATGTGCTTTGGAGGCCCATCCACTCCTGTCAGGCAATTTAGCTAGAGTCCTTTCCCCTTTAAATTGTAGGCCAAGCCTTTTTAATTATTATTTTTTTTTAATAAATATTTTCCTAAAAGTAAGATGGGATCCATTGCCGCCTCTTTTTTTCCCATCTATCTGTCCACGCTGTGTCCCTCACCATGGTATCTGGGCACCTACTTGGGTTTATTGTGCTACTGTGATGGCCTAATACTGGAGAATCTCCAGTTCCCCAGCTCTCAGATAGTCACCTTTGTGCTGCTCCATGGGCTGTGTCTTAAGACTCCCAACACTTATTTGTATTGGAGATGGTCCCAGGCTTCAATGTTTGAATCTGGATCTGAAATGATCCAAACTTTTGGAGAGTTTGGATGTAGGCAAATCATTATACTAGGGTATAATGGGTAGGAACATAGCTCCTGGCATGCTAGGTCAGACCAGACACTTCAGTGGAAGGAGCAAGAAACTCAGCAGATGGCAGTTCAGGCCCTCTACGTATATAAAATTAATATTGTTCCAATAATGCTTCTTTCAGCAGTAAAGTTTGGTTGCATTCGTATCAGTGTCAGCCTCCTTCCTGCCCAGATAAAGTTACTGCACTTGTGTAAACTCTGCATGTTTTTTGTTAAAGGAGTAGGCTGTAAAAGAAGGATTTAAAGCATTTTACACATTGAATATCACCTCGCTAAAGATACAAGCTGTACCTTGAGGTAACTAAGACGGTGGGAATCTGGAACGTATTGATTTCCTTCACCCACTCCTTCAGACTGAAGGCCACTGGTCTCTTGGATCACCTGCACAGAGAACAAAGCAGCAAGCTAAAAGAGTTGTTAAATTACCAATATTCATCATCTTCAGCGGTATGCAGACCATAGGCAGCAAACCTCAACATCATGCCAAAATTCACCTCATGTTAAAAACCTGAACCTCAGACCGGCTTTGTCAAAGGGATCGTGAATGCAGGCTCCATAACCAACGAAACCGGAACGCACGGTGAACAAAACCTGGGACCCATTGCAAGCAAAACCAGAATTAGGGTTTGATGTCAAACCCCTGCCCTGCTCATGTAGGGTGCAGACATAAATGTAGGTGGAGCAAGCCGTTCGGACAGAATTTCTCTTTGAGGTTTTGGGTTTGTGTGGACTGTAAATGGAAAACAAAATTCAGAGGATGCTAGGCACTAGGAGCAAAATGAGATGCTACAATTTGCATAAAACTCTGGGAACTGAAATCACTAAAGTCAGGTCTTCAGTTGGTGTAAATCATGTAACTCTTCATAATTTATTTCAGTGGGGTGACACCAGCTAAGGACCTGGCCTATAAAGTTCAAATGAACAAAAATTCGGATGGCCAAATCCTGCCTTGACTTGACCTGTTGCGACCCGAGTGACTTCAATGGGGCTGCACTGGGTTTAAGTCAGGGCAAAACTTGGCCCTCTGTATCAGTCCAGTGGGTGTGCTGAAGGCTGCATGTGAACAGAGCTCTTCAGCTTGCTTTGAGTTAATCGCTGATCTTTGTAAAGGTTCATTGTTCTGCTGCAGTTTCCATGAAACAACCATGTTTCCTGTACAGTCCTTAGCTATTCTGTGTTTGGGACTTTCTCCAAAAAGCGTTCCCACACATTGTTACAGAGAGAGGCATTAAGCGTTCTTCTGTCTCTGCAGCATTTCCCATTAAACATCAATTAGACTGAAGCTGGGAGTTCAGTGCTCTCTTGCTGAAAGACCGTCTTTATTCTGGCTGGAAAGGGTGGGCTGGGGAGGTCCTCTCCATTCTCCGACATACAGACGGTGGCCTGGGTTTGCTGGGAGCAAGCTTGCCCAGGACGTGAAAACGAAGCGGAGCCTGTGTCTACGTGCTTGCAGCTGTGAATGAGGCCAGTGTACGTCGGAAGAACAGCGGAATGGGGTACAGGCCGCAAGCAGAGCCACCGTAACGTCTATGGGAGTTGCACAGCTAAGTTCCGGTGCAGCGCATTGAATCCCTATGAATATAGTAAAGGTATGTAGCCTGGTACCCAAACTCTTTGCTCTTGTCCCCTGACACTCACTCTCTGTCCCTCTCCTTCTCTTTCTAACCCCCTCTTCCTGCTCTACTAACACCCCCCCACACACAGTCTCCAACAACTTCAACAATCCTAAAGGATCGTTTTAGACGCTTCCTTTCCTGGCAACGTATCCTCCCCTCCCTTCCCTTAAATTCAGACCATAGTGCAGGGAGCTGGAGCTTTCACTGCTGATCTGATACTGCTGGCCCCGAATGACTGACATCTCAGCATGCACAATCTTCCGGCAGAAGTGCTGAGCCTGCAGAGCGTGGAGACGTGTGAAGAGCCCAGCACGGAGAACCCAGGGGAGGGGATGGAGAGGTTCCCTGGCAGGAAAAATGATTCCAGAAGGGTGAATGGAAGAGACAGCCATTTCACCTCGATGAACCCGAGGACCTTCTATATTCTTTTACCTTCTTCACTGCGAGAAAACTGCAAGGAATAACTTATTCACCATGTTTGTCAGTCAGGGCAGAGCGCAAGGGAGTGCCAAGAAGACAGGCACGAGATACAAGCAGGGCCAGATTAACCCATCACTGGGGCAAACATACACTTCTCTCAGTCTGGTGTGAGAGGTGGCCCCGGGGGAAAGGTTATGCCGGCCACCCTCTCCCATCACGATGGAAGGCTGGCTGGGCCAAACCTGAATGGGGCTGCAACCCCAGGTGCCAGGTGGCAATGCCCAGAGCAGGAAACTGGGCCCAGCCCACCCCCGGTCGAGGAGCTGCTCTTGCAGGGTGGTGCTCTCCAAACACCACCATGGGGTCAGGATTAGGGTTGCAGTGCCAGGGCAGAGGGTGCCGCTGTGGGTGGTCTGCGCCCCCTCAGCTGGGCAAAGGGGAGACGGCGAAGGATCCTGGCCTATGATTTTGGCCTCTCAACACCAATTTGGGCCATAGCCATGTGCCTAATTTGCCTCCGGGTTAATCCAGCCCTGGGTACAGGAGTGCGAGCCCAGAGGGAGTTACCTCAGGGGCACAGCGGAATGAACAGTCCCCCTTTTCCACTGGTACAGCTAATCTGACATTGCCCACCATGGTGCGATCATGCAACAAAAGCCACGGGCTCTTGGGTTACAAAGTGACACAGCTCCACTCACTCTGAGCCACTGCTCTGCCTGGTCCTTGCTCTGCAATCCTAGCACAATCACATCTGCAGTCATCGGAATGATCTTCAGCTTGTGTTCTTTCTTCCTCACGTGCTTTTCCTTGTGTATGACACTGCAGCCCAGCAAATTCACATCAAGCTGAGGGGTGTGGTCCTTGGAGCTCTTGTAGCACTGAAAGTAGAAGGAGTAAGAGATTAAAGTAAGTAATTAAGTAAACCTTAAGTAAGAGATTAAAAGCATGTAAACTCAACATAACCCGCTTCCTAACATCAGCACAAGTGGAGCACCATGCACATCTGCAATGGCTGCAGAGAACACAAAGAAGGCTCAACTCAGTTACAGCTGCAGCGTCCAGATGTATGAATCTGTGTGTGTGTGTGTAAAACATCAGCATCTTTCAGACAAACTAGATCTCAAGAGATTTTACTGGGTCTAACCAACATGTTATGAGTAAAACAACAGCCATGGGAGGCTGCTGTCAGAGGAGTCAGGATTAGAACAAAGGAGTCCCTGACTTGCTTACAAACCACTAGGCCACGTGTAAAATTTTCTAAAGTGCTGACATGCCTTCGGCACCTAAGCCCCATTTTCAAAAGAGACTTAGGCACCTAGGGGGGCAGATTTTTAAAAAAAGTGTTTAGGGGCCTACAGATGCACCTAGTGGGATTTTTAAAATTCTTCAGCGAGTTGGGTGCCTAACTCCCACTGAGTTTAAATAGGAGTTAGTCAGCTGCCTGCTTATGCACTTCTGAAAATCCCACTAGGCACCGATCTGCTTCTTTAGGCACTTACATGCCTTTGTAAATCTGTCCCTAAATGCCATTGGTTTTCCATGTGATGTAAGCTTCTAAGTGCCTGATTCGCTTTTGAAAATCGGATTTAGGCACTTTTGAAAAATGGGGAACAGATATTTGATAATGGGCTCTTCCACCTAGTCTCCAGAGGTAGAACATGAGCCAAGGGCTGAAAGTTGAAGCTAGACAAATTCAGACTGGAAATAAGGTGTACATTTTTAACAGTGATGGTAATTAACCAGTGGAACAATTTACCAAGGATCACAATGGAGTCTCCATCACTGGCAATTTTTAGAACAAGACTGGGTGTTCTCCTAAAAGCTCTGCTCTGGGAATTATTTGGGGGAAGTTCTCTGGCCTGTGTTATACATCAGGTCAGACTAGATGATCATTGTGGTCCCTGGGCTTTGGAATCGATGAACATTTTACCCCACATCGTTTTCTATAACAACTAAGAGCAATGCTGCTTAACCTGCTCTTTGGCCTGTGGTATCACCTGCCTGTATTCTATTGGTTATGTTACTGAGTGGAAATCTTTGGGGAATTCTACGTGGAGGCTAAGTGGATATTTCTTAAAGCATCTGAATTAAAATAAGACTCTCTGCCCTATGGGAATTGAGAAGCCACTTCCCACTCCTGGTCTGAGAAAATAGGTTATTTGGGGGGTCAGGGAAGAAATGCAAATGTTTGCATACCAGCAACCTGGTGTCCTTAATGACACACAGCTGTTTGGCCCACTGTCCCAGCCATTTCTTCCTCCAGAGGAAAGCACAGATGCGGGCATCTTTCATCAGCTCAATGGTGGCTTCAGTGGATGGCCATTGGTGGGTTGCTGACTTCCCTTTGCTGCTCTCTTCTTCATCATAGGATTCGTATGAGCTGCTGACTGCTTCTCCGTCTTCTGTAAAAAAGGCAAAGCTGGTCAGCAGGTGTATTTCTGGGTGGTAATTCCTGTTTGTTTCATGCATGCTCACATCAGGCAAGTGAGAGTGTCCTTACGGCATGCCACAGTCACAAGCAGCTCAGGCTCTGCCCCAGGGCTTTCCTCTGTTGAAGATTTCCTACGGCCATTTTCTTAGTGAATTTGATCTCCCAGCATCCGGTTTTTCCTTCTAGCCCAAACTGTTGCTTTGATGTTTTGCGCCTGAGATTCTCTCTTTGCAAATACTCAAAGGAGTCTACAATTTAAGAGCTTTCCTCAGATGCGCTACCAGATGGTGGTTGTATTTTTCCAATTATATATTTTATATACCCAACTAGAAGCCAAAATTTCCAAACCTGCAACGTGATTGCAAGCTTTGTCCAGTTCCTTCTAAGTCAGCCCCTGCCTCCAGTATGTAAAAAACTCTGCACGGCCATGCAACAAGCAATGAGTCATTGTATGTTATTCTGTGGTTCCCTTTCTGGGCCAACGGCTATATCGACTCAACCTGGAACGTAACATCTGAGCGGTGGCACCAGTGAAGCGATGTTGAGTGGTGGCAGTAAGAAGTAGTAATAAACTACAGCCTTAAATAATAGTGATTGTTTTTATGTTCAGTCAAGAACAGTATGTAACTGTCCCATTACATTCTTAATAAGGAGTGGGATTTCAAGAACGCTCAGCATTGGCTTAACTCTGTTCCCACTGAAGTCAAGGGAAACGTTACCATTCAAATGAGAGCAGAGGCCAGTGCTGACCACGTTTGAAAATTACACCCACAATGTATAGTGCTACCCAGCTCTGATGTACATAGGTCATGAAGGTTTTCAAAAGGTGAAGATGGCTGGTCATTGGTGCAAAGTCCATTGAAGTCAATAGAGAGACTCCCCAGCAACTTCCAGGAGATTTACAACAAGACCTAGGTGTTCATGATACAGATGTAATCTGCCAGCCACCCATTATTGTTAGTGGGGTTCACATAGATCCATCAGAGGCATATCCCAAGATTTGTGCACCTCGTGTTTAATTCGTGCATTCATCCTTACTGAACAGAATTACGATACTGATCTCATTATGCTGCTCTGATCAAGACTTAGTCAAATGTCCACTCAAATGCAGTGTTACCTTAATATTGTAGGCATTTCTGAGAGAAAAACAGAGAAAATACACCGCTACCTCGATATAACGCCACCCGATAGAACATGAATTTGGATAGAATGCAGTAAAGCAGTACCCCGGGGGGGGGGCTGCGCACTCCGGTGGATCAAAGCAAGTTCAATATAACATGGTGTCACCTATAACGCGGTATGATTTTTTGGCTCCCAATGACAGCATTATATCGAAATAGAGGTGTAGTTAAAACACTTTACTGTGATTCCTTGAAGCATTATCCGGTAAGGTAGGTGTATTCATTTTTAAAATAAAAGTAACTTTGAGAAGCCACAGCAATGTGACAATATTGCTCCCAAAATCTCTCCCAATTAAGTGTTACACGATAGCGCCAGCAGGTGATTAGTGCAAAGCAACACTAATTAAGCCAATGTCTCGAAAGGAGACTATCCACTTCAAAATTCACTGAATGCCCATGGGTATCGTGTTAATGGCCCACCATCAACCGATTAGATAGTCCAGCTTTCAAAAGACGACGACTGTATTATTTCCCGCAGACATGCCACTCTACAGCTTACCTCCTAGAAGACTTTGGAACAGATCCTCAGCTATTGTAAATCGGCATGGCTTCACTTCCAGAAGAACTATGCCCATTTACACCAGCTAACGATCAGCCCCTTCACTGGTTGCAACATCTTCAGCTATAAAAAGCAGTGCCACTCAGATGTACTCTGATAAAAACTCTTTCTATATGGGATGAACCATTGACTGGCAAAAAGTGATTGCGAACTTCTGAATATGTCCCTCACCCTACCCCTGGCCCTCCTGAATGGAAATGTATCCATCCAGGATGACAATGGGCCAAATGGGGGTGGTGATCCATCCATGCTTGTAAGGGAGGAATGCTGGTGGTAACAAAATGGATAGTTTGGGCAGGGGATACTCTCTGCTACGATGACAATAAATAGAAAGACAATGCCAGAAGTTCAGGCTTTGAAAACATGCCGTACCCATGGTTATTGTGGCATAAATTACTCCCTCGGTAACCTGCAACCCTGTCCTGGCTCCAGTAGCAGCGAGCCTACCAAGAATACCTGCATAGTCACAAGCAAAGAGAAAGAGAGAGAGAGAGCCCATATTTTACATTGGTTCCCCTTGAACTAGGCAATTCCTTTTAAAATGACCATCAACATTAAAATCAACTGGTGCAGATGAACTATTTCAGTTCGAATTATTATTAATTAGGCAGCCATATTGTCACTCACATTCCCATTCTGTTTCATATCGTGCCACTCAATTATGCAAATGCAGCGCAGGGGTAGACTGATAAGGATGGAATCCATCTCAGCACTGACTCGAAGCAAAAGGGGATCCTAGTAATTAATGCAAATGTAACGAAGGGCGATGGCATTCTTAGCTTGTGTGCAAAAATACTGCAGATGAAGGAACAGCCACAAGACCTAACAAGCCCGTCTTTATTAGGTTCATTCTAATTTATTCAGCCACCATTTGTTACGGTGTCTTTCGGTCCCACCTCTGATGCCACATGACTTGCTTATCTCCTTGGCCCATCTGGAGGATTTGCTTTGATGTCTCTTCTTGGCAACATATTTGCTAATTTTATTAGTGCTTCTATTCTTGTTTTATTTTACTACATCCATTTGCTTGGAGATACAAGACTTAAATTCAAAAACTCAGTAACAAGAGATGAACAGCGGCTCCCCAGCTACCTGCATCTTCACCACTCCGCTAGGAAAGGATGCCCTTCTATAGCATCCTTGCCCCAGGATCTCAAAGCACTTTCCATCACCCCATATGAGAGAGATGAGTAACATTATCCCCACTTTACAGATGGGGAAATTGAGGGACAGAGGGTCCAGTCTTGCACCCGTCAAAGTCAACTGCAAAACTCCAACCCCAGAGGATGCAGGATCAAGCCTAGGGAGATTTAAAGACAGAGATAGGATTTGAACTCAGGTCTCTTTACCCAAGCCTTGTGCTGTAGCCATTAGACAACAAACTCTCTCTTTCCCCTTCTACTATAGCTCCTTTTCAGCCACTTAATTAAATTTCTTCCTAACATCATAATCTCATTACAGATCTCCCATCCAGATTTTCATTCACCTAAAGTAGCTGCCTGAACTGTGAACTGGTCAGAGAGTAACTTTCATTAGGACCATGGAGCTTCTTGGCCAATTCTTAAGCTTTTTCCTTCCCATATAATCCCCCTGCAAAGGCGTCTGTGCATAACCACCTGCAAAGTGCCTTATTTATGTCTGGGGCAGATACCAGCTGAGGAGCCCTGTGGTTCAGCAGTTAAGATGTGGGTAACAATACTATCTACTCTGACATTCTGCATTTATCTGAACCTGCATATTCTCATCCCAGTTCACTTTATGGGCCTGATTCTCCTCTCATGGCATTTTATACAGATGCAACTTCATTAAAATGATAGGCTATCAGATGTAACTCCATTAGCTACCCATGATCTCCCCCAGCATAAATGACAAGAGGAGGTGGGCCTATGAAGAAAAGGGATTCATTTGACAAAGAAGCCTTAAAACACAGTCCAGGTCAGCAACCAGCCAAAATAGGGTTCTCATCTCATACTGTAATTTGTTTCCACTTCGCATTTCGCAACTGTCACTGTGCTATGCACGGCGGCCGTAGAGGGAACAGAATTCAGATCCTTCCCCTAGCACTTGAGCTAACAGAGAATCTCCACCAACTGTTTGCACTACAGGGCCTGTGGCACAGTTGAACTGTTCTGATTCCATCCAGCAGAGGGCAGTGGTGTAGGCCACCAAGTTCATTACCATTTTACTGTCCAAGGATGCAGCGACCAGTTTGCAGGTAAAGATTTGGCCTCACCAGAGCCCTCACATTTAAAATAGTCAGGAAAGACAAACAAAGCTACCATCTGAACTAGAATAGTATCCAAAGAGCAGCTGATGCCTAGGAAGGAGAACACTGACACCTAACAATGACGCGTTACACTCTCCAACCAAAGATCACCTTTACTCATGTTGAATAGCACCTTATTCCACAAGTGGCCCCATATCAGATTTCAGACCCACAGTCAATGGAGCCACCTGAGGAGCAAGGGCTACTCAGCATAATAAAGGCGATCAGAACATGTCCCATTGTTCTTCACCAGTGAGCCTCAAGTCTCCCAAGATAGGTACCGTATATACTCAATCATGAGCCGGTTCGTTTATAAGCTGACCCCGCCACCCCCCAAGATGGATATGTAAAAATGCAAATTTTTTATGACCCATTCATAAGCTGACCCTATAATTCAGGGGTCAGCAAACTCTGGCTCCTGGACCATGAGGATAAGCCGCTGGCAGGCCGAGATGGTTTGTTTACCTTGCGTCTGCAGGCACGGAGGTAAACCCAAGTAAACAAAGTGTCCTAGTGCGCCAGCTGTTTTCCCTGATGGGCCGGGACAGCAACTGGTGGGGACATTTGGGGGGGGGGAAGAAACTGGGAGTCAGGGGAGTAACCCCTGTGACCACCCCCCTCATAACCCCGCCCCTAGTCCAGGACCCCCACACTCTCCCCATCCCATCCCTTCCCGCCTTAGCTGGGGAGGGCCAGGGGAGGATGTCTTTGGAGCTGCTCTGGCAGGCTGGGCAGCACGGCCGCAGCCTGCTCTGGTGGGCCAGACCGGGCGACGCAGCCGTAGCATGTTGCAGCGGGCTGGGCCAGGCGGCACGGCTGCAGCCTGCTCTGGCGGGCCAGACCGGGCGACGCAGCCGTAGCATGTTCCAGCGGGCTGGGCCGGGCGGCACTGCCGCAGCGTGCTCCGGCGGGCCAGGTGGCACAGCCACAACCTGCTCTGGGGGGCAGGGCCGAGCGGCACAGCCACAGCCTGCCAGCCCTGAGCTGCAGCTGCTTCAGAGACTGGGGGGGGAAGAGCAGCGTGGCCAGAAGCGGAGAGACTCTGGCCCCGCCTCTTCCCTTCTGGCTCTGCTGGCTGTGCTGCCTCTCCCTGCTCCCTCTGTTGGGGGGAGAGGCTGTGTCCCACCTCTCCCTCTCTATACCCGTTCATAAGCCGACCCCCTTCTCTGGTGCTTCCCTTTTTTACTAAAAAACTCAGCTTATGAACGAGTATATACGGTACGTGGCAGTATGATAATATCCATTTTGACAGAGGAGGAAACTGGGGCACAGAACAGTTGAGTGAATTGCCCAAAGGGGCCTAGCTACCCAGTAACACACTGGGGACAGATCTCAGGAGTCGTGACTCCCAGTCCCCTGCGTTTATGCCGTTCATTGGTCTGTACAACACGGAGCACATTTCTCATTGTGCTAATGATCAACTAACAATAGCAGCCACTAGACAGTGGTCCTGGTAACCAAAATCTTATATTTCTGACACTACCCCAAACCATCTTAGCCTGTTCGCTGTATGCCTCGTGCCTGCATAATCATTCACTAGAAACTTCTCAGAACAAAGGTGCCATCACAGTTATTAGAGGCATTCCCTGCCAGTGCATATGTTGAATTAAATATCCTGTATTGCCAAGCAAAAGAGATTTCAGTAGAATTCTAGTTTTCTCCCCCTCACGAGGTTCTCTGCACAAAAATGTTGGTTTTATAAAGCTGTCTGAGTAACATAACCCAGTTTAATTGGCATATATACGAGACAGAACACCTGGGTACATACAAATAAGTTTGGTGCATGTCCCTACGTGCTGTGGTTCTCAGCAGAGTTGGACAATTATCTTTTCCTATGTGCATGGCAAAAAATGTAACTATTATCTCACTGCAAAGGCAATTGGAAAACACCCCAGCATGTATAATGCTTTCTGGCCTGAATGAGGCCCCCAAAGCAAGTTAGAGGCAGTCTTGGGCTGGCAGGTGGCTACACACAATTTAAAACAACAGGAAAAGAAACAAGAGGTATGACTCCCTTTTCTTTTTACCTGCAAGCTAATTCCCAACTTTATCCTGTGGGATGACGTTTACAGCTGCCTTTTTGCTTGGGTAGGGAAAGAATCTGACATGAAACTGGCAAAAACTGGAGGTTATTTTATTTCCGGGAGGTGGAGCGGATGGTGAATTTTTTGTCAGCAGAATTCTAATCCTTGGACTCAGAGCACTGGGGAGCGTGACACTGTGGGGCATCTGTGACCCAGAGGCCCATTTGCAGTTCACTGCTCTGTGTCAGCAACTCATCAGGCCTGACACGCTCATCACAGCTCACGCACTGGTACCAGGATATTTATTTTAAAAGTGACATGTAATATATCATTTGAAATCTAACACCCCGCTGGTCATTAGCCTCACAGTGAAGTGTTTGTAAAAAACCCTATAGCTGAAATTATGGATATTGTCTGATATTATGTCCTGGAGACTCTAAATAGAAAGGTGGCAAAACAGGTTTCTTCTGTATAAAGGGGAAAGCAAATATGGTGGCAGATGCCCTGTCCAGGAAAGAGGGCTCTGCCCCGCCGCCTCTGGGTCAGCCAGGGGCCAACCCTCCTACAGCTTTGTAAAGGGGCAGGCGTGACCATAAGCATCCCTGTAGTCCCACCCTATTGCAATAGTGTTTGTATAAAATATCCATTGTGAGGTATCACTTGAAAACTAATAACTCACTGACCATTAATAGTCTTGCATGATGTATGTGTGCAGCGTGTATTAAGAGTTATGGATTTATGTTGGAATTATGACTAAGGTATGTCTGGGGCAGTTGGTAAACAGGTCTGCCTTAGACAAAGGAACATGTATTGGATTCTCTGACCAGTCCGTCCTCAGGCAAAGACAACAAAGGTCTATTGCTGGTTGTAACCAAGGCTGGTGGAAGCCAGAGTGGGCTACAGACAGGCCGCTGGGGTGAGACCTGCTGAACCAGGGCTGTCTAGCTGTTCAGGAGCCAGCAGGCTTGTAGACTGGTTGTGAGCACCCCAGGCTGTGAGCTACAGCAGCAAAGCATTGCAAAACACCCAGGGTTGCAGGGCAGGTGGTGACACAGCCCTTCCCTCAGTGGTCTGGACTGCACACTGAACCCCATAACAGTATCTTGCACTATCTCTGTCAAGGCTGCAACACCAAGCACTGAAAAAAAAAAAATCACCTACTTTTCTTTCTAAAAGTGCTTTACCCACCGATCCTGCTGGAGGTAGGATTTTCTCTGCACTCACAGGGCCTGGTAACCAACCCCAAAGTGCTGATCAGGAGTAACGGAGCAGAATTTGGCCCACAGTATTCTAACCGGAGCGGAGCCATTTAGATAAAATGACATCTAGAAGCCAACCAGTCCAGGGTGAGGTTTTGAAAACCCAAACCTGGCTTCCTCATTATAGAGATGGGACAACCTGAAGGTTTTTATCTGCACCGCCCCAAACTATGGTGATTTGGAGAAAATGGAAACTAATTCAAGCCCCCGTAGCTAGCTGGATCGGGTCCCATGCTGCCAAGGTGGCGCTGATTTGAACATAGAAAGAGATTGATGCAGATGGGGTGATAACTAGGAGCTAATACTCCAACTCACTCCACTTAACTGCACCTGATTACATCATTCAGCCTAGCCTCAAACTAATGCCAGGTCTACACTACTCATTTACTGTGGCAGAATTACATCGCTCAGGGGTGTGAAAAATCCACAGCCCTGAGTGACGTAGTTATACCAACCCCAACCCCCCATGTAGACAGTGCTGGGTCAGTGGGAGAGCTGCTCCCGCCAACATAACTACCGCCTCTCGTGGAGGTGGAGTAATTAAGCCGACAGGAGAGCTGTAGCTCCCAAAGGCTCCCCCTCAGGATCAGGGCCTCCATTGTGCTAGGTGCTGTACAAACACCTGGGAAGATACAGTCCTTATCCCGAAGAGATGGCTGTCAACATAAATTAACCCCGCATAATTTCAAGCAACGTCCCCCACTTTGTTTCTTCATCACAAATTTTAAAGCTCAGGGTTGCACAGCTGGGTCTAGTGCTGCTCACCCAATGGTAATGAATTCTGATCCAAATCATCAGCCTTACTTGTTACCCTTCTCTGAATTCCCTGACTCTGGTACACGAGACTGAAAGAGGGGACGGTCTAGTGATCTAGATCACTGCAGGTTACAAACTGTCACGCTTTACATAAAGGGTACACTTATAAATAGCTCTTCAAAAAATGTATTAACAATTTTAAACTGTTTTAATAAATGCTTCAAGATTGATATAAAGTCCAATATACCCATTGAGTTCATAGATTTTAAGGCCAGAAGGCACCATTAAATCTTCTAGTCCGATCTCCTGTATTTCAGAGACCATTGAATCTCACAAAGTTACCCCTGTATTGAATCTGGCTAAAGCATCTCTTCCAGAAAGACGTCCAGTCTTGATCTGAAGACTTCAGGAAATGGAGAATCCACCAACACATATAATATTTTATAGCCATCTATAATACATACTGCTCTTGTCTATAGCAGGCATATAACATCTACTAGTCATTTATTAATCCTTTATAAACTATAACAGTACCCTTCTTATGACCAGCAAATCCACAGGAATCAAAAAAGAATTGTATGAAAGTAGTTCTGTTTGATTGTTTCCACAAACATTGAGTTCTGCATCTCACTCAGGTTAATGATAGCCATGAAAAGCCGAGAACTGGCTCTGACATACCATTCACAGAGATGTCATATGGCTCAGCCTCTTCGTAATATGCCTCTGGAGACTCAATCTTGGGGATCGAAGGCAGTTTCATTTCTGCAGTCTGTGGAATGAATGAATAAAGCAAGCATATTTCGTAGTAAAGAGCTGAGCACTCCGAAACTTTGAACAACCCTTTTTGGTAATGCTAAAGTGTGGCCCCACGGAGGGATCCTTTTAGATGTGCAATTCATGACCTCTAGGTAAATGGGTTCAGATTCAAGGAAAGACACATCGGTAAGTGCTAGTATTTAACTGGCTTTCGATATACAGCTCGCTGAATTAGGTTTAAAGGAGTATTGTGATGCTGCACTTGGCAGTTCTTATACAACGTCACAGTGTTGCGGTGCTTTAAATAGTCAACGCTTCAATTTTCCTGAAAGCTTCAATTTTGGGGTTATAGGACAGACCCCTGGAAAAACTGCAGGCAGCTTGTTCATTCTAGCCATGGATCTGATCCTGCTGTCCCAGTAAATGTCCTCCCTTCCATTAGGTCCAGATGGCTGCACATACTCTATCCATTTCAATTGGGGATGAAGTTCAACACTAAGGAGAATAGTTAGGGGGTACCTGAGTGGAGGACAGTTGGGAACAGAGGTAGAACTATTACCTACCTTTAGCCCAAACAGGCATTAGAAGTCTATTACCCTGCCTCAGATTCCCTAACTGAACGTTCACAGCCCGGGGGTCACACAGCACAAAGTCCCAGGTTAGGAAACACATCGGGCGTCTTTAAAGTCAATATGAGCAAAAATGAAGGAAGTGGATAAACAAAACTAAAGTGAAAAGAGCTTTTGAAAAGAGTCCAAGTGCTGGAAAAACCCTGTTTCATCTGCCAAATCCCTCCCCAAAACAGAAGCTGGCAGAGAAAACAGTTCCTTGATCCCTTGGAAAGACCAGCACACGAGCAAGAAGGTGGGTAAAAACCAAACCCATTTACTTCTCAAGCCATTCATACGACTGCGCTTGACGTCACTGACTGCAAACGTGAATGCAGTAGCAGGAGGGGCTCAGATCCTGCGGTGAGGATTGCAGCATAAAAACCTGCACAGAACAGGATAGTGGGTGGAGTTATAGCCCACACAAGGGGAGTTGGGGGGGGATGATGCTACCATCCTGTAGCTTAGCCCTGCTCCTCAATTTGTCCAGCACCAAAGATTTCCTCTCCCATGCCACGCATAATAGAACACAATCCGTATCTGCTATGTTCATGTAACTCAGTTAAAAACAGCTGAAGGCGAGTTATTTTAGCTAGTGGCAGGTGATTCTCTTACTACCTGGGTGATGATCTGTTCTGGATTGCAACTGTATGAGCTAGATTCTAGTTGGTACCAGCATAAGACATCAGCTCTGGTGAGGATGCTGGGTGTTCCAGCAAGGACCAGCCTGCAATAGCCCTATACATAGGGGCTGAAACCTCACTTGTCTGGAGTAGAGATGCAGCCACTGGCAGGCAATGAGGGGAACACGTCCCCCGCTCCTTACTATCCTTACAATGGAAACCAAAGGGGACTACGTGGGACTAGGCTTCGGCTTCTTTAGAGGTTATTTTTTTCTCTTTACCAAAAGGCATGGGCTTCTTTTGTCTCTAGCTTAGATCAAAAATATACTGTACTGTGTTAGCCAACCCAGTCTGGTCATTTCAGCACACTTGTCCATTTCACAATGGCACAATAAAGCAGGCAAACCCTAACAAACACCTGACACTATCGTACAGGAATGGCCCAGAGCACTGCAGTTTCTATGCTAATAAGTGGGAATGGTACGAGAAGACACTAGTGTGTTTTCACAGGGGCAACTGGCAGCGTGTGGTGAAAAGCGGAGCAGAGCGCAGAACTGCTAGATAGTGCTAAGGCATGGGAGAAGAACAGGGAGACAGAAGGAATTAAGTATGAACCAAAGCCCATAGACATCATTGTCGTTATTTGAGGTTTACATTGTGATTGTACCTAGAGGCCTCACTCAAAACAAGGGCCCCGTGTGCTAGGCATTGTGCATACACACAGTCAGGTCACGGCCCCCCATTGATTTCAGTGGGCTTTGGATCAGACCCACTAATGCTGGGCTCTAGCACTGAAAAAGGAACCTAGAAAAGAAACATTGTAAGTGCCAGATAATGAACAGCTATTCCCAACACACAGGATAATGAACACCCTGACATTGCCTCATCGTTCTACAAGCAACTTCCCACACTTGGTTTTAAAGACCAGCGCAGTTCCTTTGTAACTTTCAGTTTCTGTGGTCTCTGTTCATTAAACTCAGCCTCCCTGAGAGCATCGCTCTCCGGACATTGCCCTTTTCTGAATCAAAGTTCAAAGCAAGGAGCTGATGTGGTTTTTCAATCCTGACCATGCTCTCTATTCTCCCTCCACACATAAATAAAAAAAGCCAAGCTCCCGGGGTTCTAATCTCTGAGCTTCCCCCTCACTCATCACCGTCATTCTTTACACCTCAATCGCAGTACGGACCTCTGGAGTGCACACAGCGCTGTTAGGGAAACTGGTACAATTGGCTAAAGGAGAAAAATTTCCCCAAACTGAGAGCAGCTGAGCACCCCAGACACTGCAGGGTTCACTACGCTGTCGCTGGAGACGATGGGACATAGGCAAAACTAAAGCCTATTTTTGCAGACTGCAGCTGTCCAATATGTCTATGAGGAAGTGAGAGGAAAATTGGCAGGATATTGAGGGCCGGATGGTAGCCCGCTAACGAACCCGTGCAGGTGAGGAGGGACTGAGCGAACTCGAGCCTTCTCAGCCAACATAGCTGAACCGATGCATATGGGTGGGTGGGGGAGGAGAGAGAGAGGAGAAGCTTATACCTGGCGCCGATAACTCCCCCGCTGGAAACAAGGGGGAAACTCGCTTCCAGGACAGCACAACGCTTCACTGCCCTTTGCTTAGGGCTTCTGGAAAAGGCACAACTAGCCCAGAGTGGAAAGTCCTATAGCTTCTGAGCATGCTGATCAGTCATCTAAGAATTTGGGGGTTTGTAACCAGAGGCTAATGAAGCCATGCCCACTTAATTACATCTCCCTGCAAACACACAGACACACCCAACTGTAGTAACTGGTGCTGACTGATATACCCACAGCAAGTTCCTAAAAAACACACTCCCACTGCCTTAACATCAAGGAAAAACGCCCCAGGGACAAAAACACAGCAGAATCGATCTAAGTTATGCAACTTCAGCTACGTGAATAACGTAGCTGAAATCGATGTACTTAGATCGACTTACCGTGGTGTCTTCACTGCGGTGAGTCGACTGCTGCCGCTCCCCCATTGACTCTGTCTGCGCCTCTCACCGAGCTGGAGTACAGGAGTCAACAGGAGAGCGCTCAGGGGTCAATTTATCACGTCTAGACTAGATGCGATAAATCGATCCCTGCTAGATCGATTGCTACCTGCCAATCCGGCAGGTAGTGTACACATACCCTTAGGGTATGGCTACACTGGCGATTTGCAGCGCTGGAAAGCCTCCACCAGCGCTGCAATTAGTAAGTGGCCACACCTGCAGGGCACTTCCAGCGCTGCAACTCCCTGGCTGCAGCGCTGGCCGTACACCTCACTCAGCATGGGGAATAAGGATTCCAGCGCTGGTGCTGCAGCGCTGGTCATCAAGTGTGGCCACACACCAGCGCTGTGATTGGCCTCCAGGGTATAAGGTGTATCCCAGAATGCTTTTATAAATTACTCTCTTTGTTTAGTTATGCAGCCTCTCTTTGTTTTGTTGTGAACGAGCTCCGATCGGAGCTCCGAACAGAGCTCCTGTTTGCTGTGATCATCTGTACCTGGCTGTAAACAATCAAATGAGAGGCAGGCAGGGAGAGTGAATGAAACAGAACCGATCGGAGCTCCGTTGAACTGCTAATCTAAAAAAACAAACACTGATCACAGCAAACAGGAGCTATCTGTACCTGGCTGTGAACGATCAAATGAGAGGCAGGCAGGGAGAGTGAATGCAACAGAACGGACGATCGGAGCTCCGTTGAACTGCTTATCTAAAAAACAAACAGAGCTCCTGTTTGCTGTGATCATCTGTACCTGGCTGTAAACAATCAAATGAGATTGCAGGCAGGGAGGGAGTGAAACAGCGGGGAGCTGCAGGCTTTTTGCAATTAAGAGTTAAGACTAAGGGGTTGGAAATGTGTTCTGATTTTTCAAGTCAGGAAGCTAAACACACAGTGTTGGCTCCAAAAATCCCCCCTCTCTCTCCCCCCGCTCCCTGTCACACTAGACCCCACTCCACCCCCCTCTTTTGAAAAGCACGTTGCGGCCACTTGAATGCTGGGATAGCTGCCCATAATGCATTGCTCCCAGCAGCGCTGCTAATGCTGCAAATGTGGCCACACACCAGCGCTGGTAGCTGTGAGTGTGGCCACACACCAGCGCTGCTCCTACACAGCTGGATAACCAGCGCTGCAAACCGTAAGTGTAGCCATACCCTTAGTCTTATTCATTCACTTGCTTCATCCCTCTTTAAATATGCAGTCGAATTGCTTGCTCTCAAAAATCAATGTGAATCCAAATGACGAGCAGAGCAGGCAGGGGCAGTGCCAGCATGTCCTGCCTCGTTCTGCCAAAGCACCATCATCTTGACCTCTGCCCATCCAGCCCAGGATGTCTCCCTTGAGCACAGACAGTCAATCCCATTACATGTATACCAGGAAAAGAAAGCCAAATGGAGAGAGTGTAACACACATATAAAGTGTGTGCCACATTCCTCGCTAGTGGCTGGTTCACATAGAGGATAACATCCTACTATTGCTACCATCTAATAGAGTTGCTCCTTTAGCTAGAGTTGTATATGCTGGGGCTTCGGTACTGAAGGTCCTAGGTTCAAACTCAACTGACTGGATGTAAGAGTCATTACAAGAGCATGAGAGACTTGCATTTTTGATCAATAACTAGGCAATCTTCATTTAATGGGACAGGAATTAAAGAGGGGTATCAAGAAGGAGCCACTGATTTGTTGGAGGCAACAGTAGGGGCAGGAGGAAGGCAGTGGTTTTTCCCATGCCTACACTGTGCTGAGCTAGAGGTGCATTCCTGTATTTGTTCCACTGAATAACCAGGAGAAGCTGCCTCGAAGTTTCCCACAGTCAGAGCCAGTGTGTGTCTCAGCCTGTGCAGCTGTAGCTCCTCCGGCCATGTCGCACAGCACAGGCTGCATGATAAGAGCTGCATCTGCTTGCTGATCCTCAGGCAGGCTTTCCTTTTGGCACGGGACTCTTTTGCTACCCCAGCCTGTGTCCTCATTTACCCATCCTGCTACTGCTAATGCCGCAACCACCTCCACCAGGAACAGCGCCCCTTGCGATCGGAATCAGTGACACACAGATCACTGCTCCCAGTCACAGGCCAGGGCTGCCGTCCCTTCTCAGCATGGAGAGCATGGGCAGCGTTAACAATTAAGCCAGATGGGTTAGCTGGAAAAACTCCGCAGGCTCTGGAACGCATCCATTAGGACAACTGCTGAGCATCTAAAAGGCTTCTGTATTAATCCAGCCCTACTTTTCTCCTTTTCAGGCTTCATTTTCCCAGCACCCCGAAGTGACATCCAACCCTTAAACTCCTTTACAGCAGAGATTCCCTAAAACCCTTTATGGTAATCCCTTCTCTGACCCTCTGACTTCTCCTTCCTTTTAAAGGAACAGTTTCTCCAGTGAGCCCCTAGCAAACTCTACCCCCTCTCTCTGTCACCACACACATCCCCACATCCACCCACCCACTAACCCCTCTTTCAAGTCTGCTGTCCTTTTACATCAGAAAGTCCTTACTGCTGAGATTCCCATGTTTGATCGGCTGCTACACAGTAAGCCCCGCTTGTCAGTGTCTCTGGAGGATAGCTAGGGCTGCTCTTTTGGCAAGGAAACAAAATCCCACTGAAAGCTGATTGTGATGAACTGTAACCTAATTACATTTATAACTGGCCCATGGAAAAATCCAAGGGAATGTTGGTTGTAGATTTCTTTTGTACAAAGTCTCAGGGAAACCTGAATCATGTATAACTGGTCTCTCTCAAGACACACATGCAAACCTTCAAGCACCAAAAAGTATGCACAGAGAGAAAGTTGCACTCAGGCTGCAACTTGCACAATAATGTTCCCCACCCCACACCGCATTCTGCAGAGCAGATGCGGGGGCTGCTATAGTCTTAGGTAGCAGCGGCACTCTATGCCCAAAGAAAAAGGAAGAGAAGTGCCTTAAACTCCACTCCTTCCTGGCCATCAGAGGACATGGCCAGGAAGCCCTTGAAGGGCACATGAGCCCTTCATCATAGGAGAGTTTGCAAATTTTCTTCCAAGTCTTACACATAACAAACTCATTTGAATTCTGTGGTGAGACACTGACTGATCTGACTCCCCCTGAAATAGGATTAAATTAGGATTAAAGGATTAAAACCTACAGTGTAGCAAGGAGAACAGCAACGTTAATCAAGCTTCCTTTCTGCTTTTGCCTAGGGAGCAGGTCCCAATACTCACATCTTCTTCCTCTTTCTCACACATCCACTTGGCTGCAGGTTTCGTAAGAAACTGCCATACGGGAAGGGAACAATGGTCTAGGGTCAGGCCTGTCTCGGAAAGTGGACAATGCCAGATGCTAGCAAATCCCGTTGTCTTCCATAGCAGTGATCAAGTGCAGTGTTACACAACAGAGAAAGAATATTGTCCTGACACCCCATGGTGATTACCCGAATGCCCTGTAGTTTGAGGATTGTTGGCCTTTGTAAGTTTCTCCCAGGCAGTCTAACCATTGCTGCTGCTGCTACCCATCTAGAAGGAGATTTTCAAAGACAACTGGCTGCTAGGTGCCTAACTTGTACTCGTGTCTTTGAAAATCTCTCCCTTAGTTACCTAAACCTGTTTTGAAACTTACCAGGACTAAGCTGTTTGCCTTTATATGTTGCATAATTTAAAAAATTGTCAGTGCTTAGAGCCAGTATGTGCCATGAAGAATTTAAAAATATAAAATTCTATCATTAGAGGTAGATTTGATTAAATATTAAGACTGTGAAAGGAGAAAAAGAGAGAAGAAAGAGCAATCAGGAATCAAACACATACTATTTTTGGAGGAGGAAGGTCTGGCAGACTCTTCTGAGGAGGAGATGAATGGTGTCCTGATTCCCCATTGGACAAAGACTCTCCGCAATCCAGTGCTACAAACAGAAACAAGCAGGAATAATGACATGTGGCATGTCCCAGCAATGCACTTATTACCTAGCAGTGGTGCAGCAACATCCGTGTGCTACGTTATATTTGAGTAGGAAGCAGGGTGTTAATTACAGAGTCTGCCTTTGATGCTTCGTGGTGACCATGTCATTTCAGACCGTAGCCATGAATACAGTGCTATGGCACCACAGCTAAAGAACCAGTTCTCTTGGTAGATGCTCTTCTTGTTTTGGAATGTTTTTCCTCTTGGAATGAAAACTATGAAGACCAAAATGTCTTTTAAAATAAAAATCACTTCACTTGTAATGATGATGTCTATATTAAGCTGTTCTAAAACGTTCACCCTGTTATTACTCTGCTGAACGTGGCTTCACTTGCAGGCAAAAAAAAAAAAAAAATCACTTTCACTCTCCCAGTTCCACTCACTAACAATCTTAAAAACAAAGGGCCAGATTCTCAGTTGGTGGAAATCATGTAGCCGCACTGGCTTCAGTGGAGGTCCTGGCCGAAAGCCTTCAAAGAAGAAAGTTTCAAAAGTTCTTTCCCTGTAGGGAATACATACGTCATCGATCTATTGCACCACAATTAGAACATAAGGAACAGATTTATTTTGTACAAAAAACTGTTCCTATTGAATTTTGTC
This sequence comes from Mauremys mutica, assembly GCF_020497125.1. NCBI lineage: Eukaryota > Metazoa > Chordata > Testudines > Geoemydidae > Mauremys > Mauremys mutica. Next base: position 117,574,354 of record NC_059078.1, on the reverse strand, counting down.
ACCTCTGTAAAATGAGTCGTAGCTAACGGTTGGCCATCTTGATTTGGCCTTAGGAACATCAAAGGCTTTTGGGAGATAGTGTGACATAGTGAAGAAAGCAGGGGGCTGCATGTTAGGGGATCTTCCGAGAGTACATTCTATTCCCAGCTCTACCACGGACACCCTCTGATCGGGCTAATCTCCGATTCTGTGCCTCCATTTCCACATCCATAAAATGGGATAACACCACTCACTTCAAGCACAAAGGTTGCCACAAAGGTGCAAAGTCCACTTACTCTAATCATAAAATGAGAATGGTAACACTAGTAACTAATGCATTTATATAGGACTTAATAGCCGAGGAAAAGATTGTTAGGAAAAAATATATAGGGCCAAACCCTCAGAGGGCATTTTCAGCATAGCTGCACTGAGCTACATCGGTATATGCCAGCTGAGAACCTGGCACTCTGTGTAGGGGGAAGCGTTTCCAACAGATCTAAGAAGGGAGGATATTTCAGTGATTCAGGTTTTAATCTGGGACTCGGAAGACCCAGGTGCAATTCCTGCCATGCCACAGACTTCCCGTGTGGCCCTGCACAAGTCAGTTGGTCTTTCTGGGCCTCAGTTTTCCATCTGTAAAATGGATATAATAGCACTATCCTAATTCACTGGAGTGTTGTGCAGAGAAATACATTAAAAGATACTACACTAAAGGGAGGCATATAAAGTGCCATAGATGGACAAGGGAATTAGGTGCCCAGCTCCCTTTGAATGGATTGCCTAACTTCTGTAGGCTCCTTTTAAAAGCCCAGCCTCACTCCCTATGTGAATAGGGAAAATATAAATTAGAACAGTCAGGGTGCTGTGCCTTTCCTAGGGCAGGTTACCATGGGGTTCAGAAGACTCTGGCATGAACTTCGCTGCATATTTCTCTGTGTTTTATAAATAAAAGTTGGACCCGCACTGCTCCATTTCAGTCTCAGTCTCGGAAGCCACAATGACAGCTCTGAATCTGCATCCTATAATGAGCCTCTGGCACGGTGGCAGAAGCATCGGTACAATCCGAAACACACAGTGACGTAATCCCCCAGGCTGTCTGCTGCCTGTGGTGAAACTTCTCTGCTTCCCTCCTTGTTAATGCTGGACAATTTCATTAAGCTACAAGGTCAGAGGCAGCCATGTGCCAAACAGCTCAGCCAGTGAATACCAACTGAATACATCTGCTTGCTAGGCACAACCATGACAAGCAAAGCTGCTCGGTTCCTTGCACAGTTAACATTCAAATTAGGCCTCCCCTGGTTTAAGGCGCAGTTGTCTGATCATCAGCCTTGAAAAAGGCTGCTTTACTGCATCATGCAGAAATGAAGAGATGGTCCTACCAAGGCACCCCATGGTTACACTGCAAATACCCTGCTAACTAGCTGGTGCGGGAGCCTTCCCTCTTCTATGATGCATCAGGAGTGCTACTTTCAGTACCATCGCTCCTGGAAAGAACATAAGAATGGCTGTACTGGGTCAGACCGAACGTCCATCCAGCCCGATATCCTGTCTACTGACAGTGGCCAATGCCAGGTGCCCCAGAGGGAGTGAACCTAACAGGTAATGATCGAGTGATCGCTCTCCTGCCGTCCATCACCACCCTCTGACAAACAGAGGCTAGGGACACCATCCCTTACCCATCCTGGCTAATAGCCATTAATGGACTTAACCTCCATGAATTTATCCAGTTCTCTTTTAGACCCTGTTATAGTCCTAGCCTTCAAAACCTCCTCAGGCAAGGAGTTCCACAAGTTGACTGTGAGCGTGAAGAACTTCCTTGTATTTGTTTTAAACCTGCTGTCCATTAATTTCATTTGGTAGCCCCTAGTTCTTATATTATGGGAACAAGTAAATAACTTTTCCTTATTCACTTTCTCCACATCACTCATGATTTTATATACCTCTATCATATCCCCCCTTAGTCTCTTCTTTTCCAAGCTGAAAAGTCCTAGCCTCTCATCTCTCCTCATAGGGGACCCATTCCAAACTCCTAATCATTTTAGTTGCCCCTCTCTTTTTTGAGATGAGGAGACCACATCGTACGCAGTATTCAAGATGTGGGCGTACCATGGATTTATACAAGGGCAATAAGATAGTCTCCGTCTTATTCTCTATCCCCTTTTTAAATGATTCCTAACACCCTGTTTGCTTTTTTGATGGGACATCAAGGGGGATATTTCCTAGAGAGGAGAACCCAAAGGGAAGCACCATGCAGGGCCGCCCAGAGGATTCTGGGGGCCTGGGGTCTTCGGCAGCGGGGAGGGGGGGGGGCTTCTGTTCCGGGACCCGCTGCCAAAGTGCCCTGAAGACCCGCGGCGGGGGCCCCCCCCCGCCGCCGAATTACCGCCGAAGCGGGACCCGCCACCAAAGTGCAGCCCGGTCTCCGGTGGTAATTCGTCGGCGGGGGGGCCCCCACCGCGGATCTTTGGGGCACTTCAGCGGCGGGTCCCGGAACGGAAGGGCCCCCCACCGCCGAATTACCGCCGAAGACCGAGCTGAACTTCAGCAGCGGGTCCCACTTCGGTGGTAATTCGCTGGCGGGGGGGTCCTTCCGCCCCGAAGCGGAAGGACCCCGCCGGCGAAGACTGGGAGCGGAAGAAGCTCCTGGGCCTGGCCCCGCAAGAGTTTTACGGGCCCCCTGGAGCGAGTGAAGGACCCCGCTCCAGGGGCCCCAAAAAACTCTTGTGGGGACCCCTGTGGGGCTCAGGGCCTGGGGCAAATTGCCCCTCTTGCCCCCCCTCTGGGCGGCCCTGGCACCATGAAACTGTTCTGAGAGAGATGAGGAGACTCCGATTTACTGGGCATATCTAGACAGCAAAGAAAAATCCATGGCACAGAGTCTCAGAGCCTGGCTCAACGGTTTGCGGGGCTAAAAGTGGCAGCAGCAGCTTGGGCTCCAAGACCCCTCGCCCCCGCTGGGTTTCAGAGCCCAGGCTCCAGCTGGAGACAATGTCTACACTGTGATTTTTAGCTCCCTGAGCCCAAGGCAACTGACCCAGGCTCTGTGGCTCATCACCACAGACTGTAATTTGCAGTGTCGACATACCCGTTGGTGACCAGCACATTCACAGGTACCCAGCCTCTCTCAAGAAGTGCGCTGTGTAGGTGCAGCTTTAGCACAAAAATCACGTTGCCAATCTGTAACTACTGCACAGAACACAGCCTCCCTCCAAACACTGCAGACAACTAGAGGGACAAGTGACGTTTTGTGCAGTGATCACTCATTCAAAATTCTGCATTCCTTGTGTGATGCCAGCATCTGCTTAAGCATAGCGAGTGTTTGGCTTCACCACATGCCTAGGAATCATCCTAATGAGCGTCACCATGCCAGGAATACATAGTTTGTTTTCCGTATTCATTCCCCCACCCTCCACCCCACCACAAATCTACTCAGCAAGTCAAGAGCAGGATGGAGACCTTTTTTCAGATCCTCAACTGATGTGCATCAGCACAGCTCCACAGAGCTGAGGAGCTGGCCATGGGATGCAGCACAGTTTGGGTCTGGGGATCTCAGGGTTTTATATATAGCCTTTTGCTGTGGTACTTGGGCACTTTCAGGGTAAATCAGATGTGTATGGTATGGTGAGATCCCTGCCGGGCTTTAAGGAGTTTCCTGCTCTTCTCTCCTCCCTTTATAAGGAGGGATCTGCTTGAGGAATAATTCTTTTTCTAAACCAGCTGTAAGCATCAACTCAAGAGTCTAAGGCCTTGTCTACACTACAGGGGGAGATCGATCTAAGTTACGCAACTTCAGTTACGTGAATAACATAGCTGAAGTCGATGTACTTAGATCTACTTACCCAGGGCCGGCTCCTAGGTTTTTGCCACCCCAAGCAGCCAAAAAAAATAAGCCGCAATCGCGATCTGCAGCTCTACTGCTGCTGCTTTAGTCTTTGGCAGCAATTCGGCGGCTGGTCCTTCGCTCCAAGCGGGAGTGAGACACCCACTGCCGAATTGCCGCCGAAGACCTGGACATGCCGCCCCTCACCGTTGGCCGCCCTAAGCAGCTGCTTGCTGGGCTTGTGCCTGGAGCCGGCCCTGAACTTACCACGGGGACCACACTATGCGATGTCGACGGGAGACGCTCTCCCATCGACTCCCCTTGCGTTTCTCGTTCAGGTGGAGTACCCGAGTTGACGGGAGAGTGATCTGCGGTCAATTTAATGGGTCTTCACTAGGCCTGCTAAATCAACCGCCGATGCATCGTTCCCTCAATAAGCGTAGCCAAGCCCTTACAAAACCAGTTTGCTTACACTGGCTTCCAGCAAAGGCATCGCAGAAGTGTCCCTAATACAATAGGAGACATTTTCAGGTTCTCTCTTAAGGCATGAAGTTGCTTAATAACAGGGCACTTAGTACAGGTTTCACTGGATCTGAAATTCCCCTAGCCCTGGAATTTGGGCAGGTGACATTTAGAAAGACAAAAAACAGGCCAGAGGAAATAGTGTAAACATGCACAGTTTTAACAGAAATAAAATGTCCTACTTCTTCATTTCATCTATGCTCTCCATTATCTGCAAACAAGGCAAATAATTCACAGATCCCAAGACCAGATGGGACCATTGGGATCATCTAGTCTGACCTCCGTTATGACGCAGAGCAGAGAATTTCACCAAGCAAATTCCTGTATCCAGCCAAAAAACTGCTGTTATGTCTGCGTTTGTACTGTATTTTCCCTGCTGGTATTACCAAAGAACAATCTTTATGTTTCAAGTAGATTGTAGCCTCTTAAGTTATTTACCAGGGTGAATTCAATTACTATGCCATAAAAAGATACCTACAAAGGACTGTATTGCTCAGTTCGTCATCTTATTAGTGCAATCAAATGTTGCACTAATGTTGTTGGCCATCCCTCACCTGCTTTTTTCCCCTTTCTCTGAGCTGATGTGATTACCTCTAGAAAACATCTTATCTTGCAATGCTCCTAAAGGGAATGCTTTCAATGCAATCTAACTGTGAATGGGCCCAGGCCCCGATCTGCTAGCATGCACCCAGCACCTATTATGCAAAGTTCCATTGATTTCAATGGGACTTTGCATGGGTTTAGGAGACCACATTAGCACAATCAGAGCTTGAATGAATGAAACTGATGGGATAGGCAGATTCCAGCACCTGCACCCATTCAGGGCTCTGCACAGATGCAGGGTTTCCCATCCAGTCAGTCACAGAACTGAGGTCTTTTACACATCCATAACTAGGATTTAGACCACACACACATAGAACTGAAGCCACTGACTTCAGTTTTTCCAAACAAAACTTAGAAGTTTAACTTGGTCTGGGGAAGTGGTTGAAAGAGCAAGGGCCATATCCTTTAGGGAATGATAGCAAGTGGGGGCTCAGGGCCCATGATAGGGACATGGCTGAAATAAAAACAATGACAGCAGGCTTTAACGGCCTGACACAGCTCCATGGCTCACTGCATTGCCTGGCCAAGCCTTATTTTATACATGTCATGGGACCCAGGATAGAGAATCCATGTAAATAAATCTTTCCATTGCCACTGATTTCCATGCTCAAGTCATGGTAGATACAAGCAGGCCTTCTGTGGCTATGGTTTAATATTATAATTATGCAACTAGTGGCACTGACCAAGATTGTGACCCATTGTGATGGGGCTGTACCTACATATAGTAAAAAGAGAATGTCTCATTTTCAGAAGCATTTGACATTAATCCACAATTTGGCTGCATGAAACAGATTTAAACACAATAAAAATCGTGGCACTAACATGACCTTTGCAGGCCACCATATTGTTCACTTTGCTTGTGTGTTGTCCCCCTTCCCTTACAATCTAAATAGACAAGACAGAATGAGGGTAAGCAATTTGGGGACAGGGACTGTCTCTTATGTTTGTATGGGGCTCCATTCTCAGCTGGCCCTTAGGCTGTAATAAACATGAATAATAATGACGATGATAGGAAGTGGCTAAAGGGCTGATCTATATTTGTAAGCATGAAGCTTTGAAGATAAGTGGCCCTTTTGAGTTTCCATAAATATTGTGAAAGGGACAAGTTTGCATAAAATAGTTCTGAATTTTTGGAGAATTCCTTCCCATGTTGTGAATGCAAAACCAGGTGGATCTAGTCAGAAAAACTGTTGGAAGACAATCACGAGCATTTCACCCAGGGTTATTATTCTCAATTTATACAGTTTGCAAGGATACAGTGCTAGGAACTTCCTGAGAATGTGGCGGGAGGGATATTATGTATATTCTGTGCATCAATAATTCATCCTGAGCCAGTTTAGACTCTTTGAAACCACCAGTGGCATGGTGCAAAGCAGTATGCTGAACATAGTAATCAAACAAAAGCTTTTAGACATGGATTGACTTGCTTTGGGTCTATACGAAATGGGAGGACTTCTTTAAATATTTCAGTAGGGTTGCATGAAGCTGCATACTTAGCAAGGAGACATTTTTATCCCTAAGTACTGCCCTCAAAAGTGCTACTTCCAGGAATAACCTCACTGTGTTAGCCAAAAGCATGGAATATGTAAAAATATGGTAGTCCTTCCACCCCTTCCATTGGCTCAATTCTGCACCCACTGAAATCAATAGGAATCATGTCTGATTTCAATGGGAGCAGGATCAAATCCTATGCCCCTTTATTCTCTCTCCATTGGGAAGTTAAATCCCAGGCATTCGATAGCCATAGATTCCATACCTCCACCTTCTTTCTCCTGTCCATCCTTTTGTTTAACCGAGGTCACTTTGTTCATGTAAATGTATTCCTCATCACCACCTGCAAACAAAGGGAAGAAGAGATGTCTTCATGACCCAGTCCCATTCACGCTGCTAAGTTTTCACACACAGAGAAGCAAAATATGTGCACATGCATGCATATGTACCCTTAAATCTCTACTAAATGCAAAGAACTACCATTTATACAATGTTAAATTGCTAAATTAAACACTGAAGAACCAGGAAATTCCACGAGTTAAAATTTCTGCTTCGATATGAACTCAACCAAACGGCATGTCCTCTGTATCTTATGGTGTGGATTAAATAAACTAAGTTTTAACAAGGAAAACAGAAATGATCAGGAATCTCGGAAATCCTTTACTTTTAAAAATGTGTAACTGTGGTTATTTTTGTATATAGTTCTAGTAATTTATATACACCTCTACCCCGATGTAACGTGACCCGATATAACATGAATGTGGATATAACGCGGTAAAGCAGCACTCTGGGGGCACGGGCAGAACAAAAGCAAGTTTGATATAACATGGTTTCACCTATAACACGGTAAGATTTTTTGGCTCCCAAGGACAGCGTTATATTGGGGTAGAGGTGTACAATTTAAAAACAAAATCCATCTCTCTCTTTCTCATATCCCCTCTCCCCAGTCCCAAGTTATAAAAAACCCATATAACTCATCTCTCCCACCCACAACGTGCTGTATCCACACGTACCGCTCGTCTTTGTGTACACTCGCAGGAGGTCGGAAAGGAAGCATTTTTTCACTACAGCTGTGCTGCTGAGGCTCTCTTCATCCAGTATCTTCAGAAAATCCTCAAGTTCCGTAAGCAGCTGTTCTAGTGCTAAAGGAGACACAGCAAACAATTGGGATAATTTCTTTACAGGGCCACCTGGTTACATTTAGAGAGGGGACATGCACTGAACCTCTAATTCCCAACCGCTGGACATGTTTTTGATCAGGAGGGATTTGGATTTGAGCTGAACCATTCTTAAGGTTTTGGTTCTGGATCACATCTCTAAGTGGAAGGGATTTGTTTTCTGATTCCAGTTCGGCTATAGCTGAAATCACACCAAGATTTTTGTCCAGAGAGTTTAGAGGCTTTGTAAGAACAGCTGATCTTGTGAGAGTTTGGCCATTTGCTGCTGGAACTACCATGAATGCAGCTGGCAAGGTTTTGGCACCGTTGAATATGACCCTGATTTTGCCTAGAGCCTTGAGCCCTAGTCTCAACCTGATTCAGACTGGGATCCAGCTCCAAACGCTGCCTTTTTGGGGCCACTTCAGATTTGATTCCATTTATCTTTGCAGTGACTCAAAGACTCATGCACAAGAAATAGAGTATGCCCATGATACTCAGGGTCTTCTGGGACTATGTTGCTTGGAAGAGCTTCCAGCAATTTGCCACTTGCATCGAATGGAGATGTAGAGGATCTGAAAGCAAACGCAGGACTGATCAGCACCTGAACAAGTGTTCAGGAGAAAGACGCCGTGGACAGAACACCCCCTTTATAATAACCTAAAGAGTGAGTGGAGAACAGGTCAAGTAGATCATGCCCCCAGCACCACCACTAAACAGAGCCAATCAGTTTATTAGTTATAAGAAAATCCTTCTTCTTTCTGTTGAACGGTTCCCTGTCAAATAACTTCTGGGAAAAGGCCCACACTCTATTAGCTGGCATTCAGTTACTCACTTCTGATTTCTCCTACTGTTGCCAGGGGTAAGTTAGGAACAGGGGCAGGAGACCATTTCAGCGCAGAAAGAACAGAGTGTTTTGTGAAGAAAGGAAATGCAGAATAAGAATGACAATGGGTGGGAAGGGCAAGGAGTCAGCCAGGTATGGTGATTCCTTCTCTTAGGACTCTCCTCTTCTACATTAACTCAGTCACTTCCTATATTCACATGCTTTGCATGCTTTGCATAAGCATATTAATTGTTACAATGCATAAGCATATTATTTGTTACAATTCCTTGCTGCACCACTAGGGGATGTGGGGCTACAAAACACGGAGTGGTTAAGCTGGGGAGATGCGATTATTTAGTTATAAGCATTTCCATGGCACTCTTTACAATAGGATCTGCACCCCACAGCAATGAAGTATGTCAACACTCTGGGAGGTAGGAAAGAATTAATATCCCCATTTTGTAGACAGGAAAACTGACGCACAGCTAGATTAAGTGGTTTGTCCAAGGTCACAGAGAAAGCGTGTGGCAGAACCAGGAATAGTGCCTAGTTTTCAGTCTTAGTCCCTAATCACAAGGCAATTTTTTCCCTACTAAAGCTATGTCTACACTACCACTTACGTCGGCAAAACTTATGACACTCAGCGGTATTAATATTTCACCCCGAGCGACATAAATTACACCAGCATAAGTGCTAGTGTGCACAGAGCTCTATGTTGGTGGCAGACAAAGTTTCTGCCACTCACAGGGGGTGGTTTTTTATGCTGACAGGAGAGCTCTCCCCCGTTGGCATAGAGCATATTCACACCACATGCTGTAAGTGTAGATATGCCCTAAGAAGGTGTGAGTGTAAGGGGAGAAGACTAGCTCAGTGGTTTGAGCATTGGCCTGCTAAACCCAGGGTTGAGAGTTCAATCCTTGAGGGGGCCAATTAGGGATCTGGGGCAAAATCAGTACTTGGTCCTGCTAGTGAAGGCTGAGTGATGGACTCAACAACCTTTCAGGATCCCTTCCAGTTGTATGAGATAGGCTTATATTATATTATTAAGCCAGTTTACTGGGTGGTAGCAAGTATTTGCTACTCTAATGCCATATGATTTTATTTGGCTAACTTTGTGGCTCCAACAATTGACCATCACTCCTGGGCTTGACTGTAAACACCAGTCCACTGCCTCCAGATCAATTTATATAACCTAACTTAATTTGCTCAAGAGCCTTTGTTCTATTGCCTGGGAGCCCTTTATATTTTATTGTGACTTCTCTACATTACTTTTATTTTGGTCTGGCTGAGCACCAAAGGGCAACTTCAAATGTCTGCCTTGTGCTGCATCGGCTTGGCTTGTCTCGTCACCTAGCACAACCCATTGCAACACAAATCAGGTACCAGTAAGACCAAGAAGTCCCCGTGCTTTTCACAAGCAAGTGGAAAGGGGGAATTACTTGTAAATACTGGGATTTTACCAATAACTGTGATTCAAACGGAGGAGTGATTATTTGGTATCAATCAGATCTCTCAGGCATTCTCTAACCTGGGGGATTTGCTCCGAGTCCAGCAAACAGACAAAACACCACTGTGTAAATCACAATTTTCCTGTCTACAGTGGAATTTGCGCTGGCGCAGTGACTTGGGTGGCTGGCCATCGACTGCTGGACTTGGCGCAAAATCCCACTGGAGACAAGGCCAAAATATACTGTCCTATTAGCTTATTCTACTGGACGTGACACTTTACATATAAGCAACAATAACAGTAAGAGCACAACCCAAACAACATCACAGCTTATCTCGGAGCTACTGAAGTGGGTCAGCTTCCCCAACAGCTGTCCACATGGAAGTCAAGATAGAGTTTGTGTTTCTCCTTAAGGTTAATGATTCCTCCTCCCATCCCTCATTACTATAGAGAATGACCTCATTCTTCTTCCAGGCATCCAGAACTACCACAGCACACAGGGTCAAATCTCTTATGAACAACACAGCTCATGCAATAGGTTACATTTTCCAGCAAGGGAGTCAGAATGCCAAAACTGGCTTCAGGCTTCCCGTGACTCAAACAGCTCATTTAGAGCCTGATCCAACAGCCACAGAGGTCAGTGAAAAGATGCCGATTGACTTCCATGGACCTGGATCAGGGCCTTCAAGGAAAAACGTTCAGCTCTTCTTCAAACAGCAGCAATGTATGCATGGCCTGTTCCTATGCAAATCTCCCTCTGATCTCAGTGGGATGCTCCATATCCAAACCTGATACCTGTACAAATAAATCACCACTGCAATGAATGGGACTATTCATTTCAGAGGGAAGAAGGAAGAGAGGGAGGAACATGCTAATTTTAATAAGAAAGCAACGAGCACAAGCAGGAAAGTGAAGATGAAATCTTCAAGGATGGATATGAAGGGAGCCAAAGGGATACTCAGTGCAAATGAGGAGGAAGAAGAAAAGACCACAGCAGGTGGGTAAGAATTAGCAATGGTCCAGAAGTGTCTCTACCTTAAGCCAAGGTAGGATTTTGAAATCAATGGAGCTACAGTGATTTCAACAAGCTGAGGATCTGTCCCACTATGTGTACGGTATATTGAACCCAGTGATGGGCAAACCAGTTTGGAAATTATCTAGAGCAGCCTGATCCAAATGTCCTCAGTGGCGCCCCTCTGCCCTGAATGTGTATCTTGGATATTTATACTGCCTCATCGCTGTAGTACCTGAGCATCTCAAAATCTAATGTATTTATCCTCACCACACCCCTGGGAGGCAGGCAAGTGCTATTATTCCCATTTTACAGTTGGGAGCTGAGGCCCAGATGAGCTAAGTGGCTTGCCCAAGGTCACACAGGAAGTCTGTGCTGGAGTAGGGAATTGATCCCAGGTCTCTCCAGTCCTTGGTTAGTGTCCGAACCATGGACTCTCTCTTCCTCCTGTGTTTTTGCCTTCTCACCCTGGTGGTCTAGAAGCGATCACATGGTAAGGTACCACTGCTGTAGCGAGGCTGCCTTGCTGGTCCTGTCCCCATGGGGCGTCTGACAACACTCACTTGATTCCAATTGCAGCCCCATGGGGCTCTTCAGCCAGCATCTCCAGGGCCTTTGTTTAGCATATTAGAAAGCCAGGGTTCTGCAGCAGCAGCAGCAGCAAGGGAAGGGGACTGGAGTAGTAGAATCAGGGTGGGATTTTTTGAAAGCACAGAAAGGGAGTTAGGAACACGAGTCCTTATGAAAGTCAATGAGATTTGTGCCTCTTACCTCGTGAGGGGCTTTACTTTTACCCTGTTCTAGCACCTTCCTTTTAAGAATCGCAGCCCCTATCTATGTGATGTTTTCATACAACACTTATCAGCCTGATACCTACCCTGAGAGAGCTAGAGATTGTCATCCTCATTAGAAGCCTGTCGAAAGTGAGGCTCAGATTAAGGGACTTGCCCAAGGTCACCCAGGATTAGACATAGAGTCAACAAATGAACCTCAGTCCCCTAAATCCCTGCCCAGTGCCTTAACCACCAGACCATCTGTGCCCTGTAACACGTGGTTACTAGGCACTGATCATTCAAAGGGAACTAGAAATTTAAAATAATGTTTAAAGGGCATTTAGGAATCTCAGATCCATGAGGACAGCAGGTAACTGAGGAAAAGAACTATACGGCTCTGCCAAACCCCATACAGCACCTAGTCTGGAGTTTGTGGCAGCAGACGCTTAACAATTTTGTCTTAAGCCCATTTGCTCTAGTTTGGATCTAGATGGGCACCAAAGCAAACGGCAAGGAAAGTAAGTGCAAGAGGATGGGCTAGATGGGCAGCCCTGAGAGATTTGTCAGGGTGGGTTTACAATCAGCCTCTGGGATGCTTTTGAGGTTCTCCCATCCTATATTTAACTCTAAAAGCATGAGTTGATGATAAGAAGAACGAGGAGTACTCGTACCTGTAAGGTGCCACAAGGACTCCTCGTTCTGTTTGCCGATACAGACTAACACGGCTACCACTCTGAAACCTGAGTTGATGATGTGTTCTATCCAGTTTTATTACTGCTACTTCTACTATGGCTTCCTAGAAGCAGCCTAGTCCAGTAATTCCACCTAATTCCAGCAAAGGAGCCTCATTGCTAGAGTGACACATGGAGAGTCGGGAACTTTAATGTTGCAATAACAAAGCTGCTTTCCACACAAAGGCTGCATGCTCCACTCACGACATTTGGCTGTCGATGCATCTGATCCCATCTTGGCACGAGTCTAGGGCTATGCTTGGTAGATGAAAAGAAGTCTCTTGCCTCAAAGTATTGGCTATTCAGTTTACGTGAAACCAAAGCCAAAAAATTAGCAGCAAAAGCAGCAAAGAATCCTGTGGCACCTTATAGACTAACAGACGTTTTGCAGCATGAGCTTTCATGGGTGAATGCCCACTTCGTCGGATGTGGGCATTCACCCACGAAAGCTCATGCTGCAAAACGTCTGTTAGTCTATAAGGTGCCACAGGATTCTTTGCTGCTTTTACAGAAGCAGACTAACACGGCTACCTCTCTGATACTTAAAAAATTAGCAGTTCACATCAGATCCGGAGGCAACGCACTCTTTGTCAAGTAACCACAAGTTATGCCCAACATTAATGTTGTTAAAAGGTAAATGACCATTAAACAGGGCTACAAAAATATTCCTTCCAACAGCCTCCGATCTTTGCCATTCTGCTATGATGATGATACACATCAATGTCTAATCTGAAGAGACCAGATCACACTCTAGCAATTTAAGGAAACAAGAAGGCAGGCTCAGGATTAACTTTCACACAAGGGTTTTAGAAATCCCTGTTGAACGGGATCAAACCATCTCATTTAATCTAAACTAAATGAATTATTACCAGTTATTTATGTCAAGGTACAGATCCCAACCAAGATCAGAGCCCCATTGTGCTAGGCACTGTAAAGACATGTAGTAACGGATAACTCCTGCCCTGAAGAGCTTACACTGTAAGTAGATGAGACAGACACAAGGTAGAAAAAAGGAAGCATTCCTTTCCCCCTTATTTACAGATGGGAAACCAAGGCGCAGAGAGATTAAGTGACTTGCCCAAGGATTCTGTGGCAGAACCAGGAACTGAGCCTGGTCCTTCTGCATCCCACTCTAGTGCTTCACCCCAAGACCATTTTTGCTCAAACCTTTAAGAGATTCACTGGAAGAATTTCTAAGCGATTGGGAGCGTTCATGCCTGTTGAAAGCAGAGCGTTACTACTGATAGAGTACTCTTACACCTGTCCCAGGCTGGGTTAAGACCGGGGGCGGGGGGGAAGATGAAATCAAGCACCTCTCTCACACCGTATGTATCCTGGAGGGAGCTATAAGTACTATTAGTTCTGTATCCCCATCTGGTGAGTATAGTGTACTGTTCCAAACCCCTTGGAATGTCCAAAGCTATAGCGAAACTGACCATGCTCCCTTGATTCTTAGAATTGCAGCGGGCAGAAGCAGTGGAGGTGTTTCTGAACAGCACTGTGCTACCCTGGATTCCCTTGAAAGCGTCTACTCAACACAATGCAGAGTGGAGGCTTTTCCGTAGCAGCTTTTCATTCTCTGGTTTCCCCTACTAAACATTCTAAGCTGGCAGCACTCTAAGCTCTCCCATGAGGCTGCTTTGGCAGAAGCCAGTTGCCTTCTCACTTTGGTTTTCTTTCTTTGCTGCGGGGGGGGGGGGAATCAATAGACCATGTGAGAATTGCGTGCTGGGTAAAAGCCGATTTAGAGAGAGCATTCAAATCCCTGAATAGTGAGTGTTAGCAGCATACCGTGGGGATCTACCCCATTCTCACTAGGCTAATTGGGACATTTATAAGGGCTGACTGTGGCTGGGAAGGCAAGCGTAGTCTGTGGTGACAGCAGAAGAAAGCTATTCTCTCTAGTTGTGAGAAGAGCCAGATGCGTTGCCAGTGACAGCTGCAACAGCTGGATGACCCTTAGAAGAGACGGTCTTCCAAAATAACAAAGCACTGACTTCTTCAAATAAGCAGCCATCTCTCTACCTTACCCACTTGAGATTCCTATGAAGGATGAGCTGCAAAAATGGTAAAATAGCTACAGCATAAAGGCAGGCTTCCTCCAATAACTTCAACAGGATCAAAACCGGACAGTGCACACTTTGAAAGCAAGCTGCATTTGCATGCCGATTGGTACATAGCAAATGTTTCATGTACTGTACAGAACTGATACATGGTACTGCTGTAGAATGATGCTCGCATAGATTGGATAGGTGCCACATCATGAGTAGGATAATATGCTGAACCTTTAAACACATGTTGTACACCGCAATGTAACTTGGTTTTGATGTTATCAATTCAAGGCCACTGGAAGGTGTAAATTTAGGCTACAATTTTCAAACGTGGGTGTGTCAACTTAGGAATTAGACTTGGCACTTTGTTTGAATGAAAACAATTTTTTTTAATTAAAAACGGGAGAGGGTTCCCTCAAGCATTTTTCATGAAAAACTATTGACTTTTGCCCAAATGCTTCACTCTTCATGAATATTTTCATAATGTTTTCAATCAAAAAATCAAAAGGATTATAGAAATTTTTATTTATTAAAAAATGAAACTTCCAGCAAACAAAAAGCCAATACCATTTTGATGTTTAAGATACAAATTTATATATTTTTAAAACCCCTACAAAGAAAAATGCGGCATTTTTGCGTTTTGTAAAATGGAAACAATTTTGAAATTTCAAAATGTTTGTAAACTTCCCCCGCATTTTCAACCAGCTGTAGAAAGCTACTCAGAGCACATTTTGGCACTTGAACAAATTGTCCTGGTTTTCCAAAATGTTGAGCTCTGTCAGAGGAAAAGAAAAAAAAAAAAAAAAGAGAGACTCACACACACTTCAACTGAGGTGCCTAAATAAGGTTTTAATTGCCTGGTTTCCCACATCCAAGTTGGAAACATTTGGCTTGATCTTGCTGCAAAGGCTGAAATGGAGGAAGAGGGGCAGACAATGCGTCTTGTGGGTCGTAGGCTGAGAACGGAACAGTTGAGCCCAACCAGCTCTGCGTGGGCTGCTTTGGATGTTTGAACAAGAATCTTATTGACGAGCCGGCAGCTCTAACCCAGAAACTCTGAACTTTAACAAACTGGCAGCAGAAGATGCACAAAGGGCTTTTCAGTTTTCTGAACAAACAACAGACTTACTTTCCCTGCTCAATCGGAAGATGAGAAACAGCATCCGGGGGGCGGGAGGGGGGCCGGGGAGGAAAAGGGGGAGAGAAAGCATGAAAAGCACTCAGACAGCTGAAATAGGGGCTTTTCTCTGAGCGATCCCACGCCTTTGGGTCACTTACTGTAGCTTTCAAGACAAACACAGCGATGCCCCGCAAAGATGCGGGTCTCCCACCCTTTCCATTACAACCCAGCCAGTGCATCACACCAGACTCAGCTGTGCCACAGGAGGTCTCACTCTGGCAAGCAAATTTTTGCATGAGATTTGAATAAGACCAGCAGCATGTCCCCTTCATAACAGCATCTTTATAGAACGCCTGTCATCCCGAAAGAGCTTTATAAGCAGTCTGTGGGCTGACTCCTGCATGCACTCACTACCAGGCGTAGCGCTTAATGCTGTGAGTTACTCCCCAGCGCACCGATAAATATAACCATGTAACCGAGAGTCCTGTAAGATGTCTCAGTGACCTGAAGCCACGAGCGCTGCTTATGATAATAAGCACTGCACCTGTAAGTGCACATATCTCGAGCTTTACACACTCCCAGCAATAGCAGACACTTCTGGGGTGGAGTCGGGACAGACAGACAAATACCCACTGCACCATAATGGGGGCAGGAAAATTTTGGCCAAAGAAGCCAAGATGAATTGCGCCTGAAGTGAACCCTATGATGGCTTGGCATGCAGGCATCCCTTCCCCTAGAGCTGTCACCTTGTCTCTTCCCCCTACCCTGACCTTTTCCTCTCCTCAGGTTGCTTTTTTCCTGCTTTTGTTTTCTATTTTTTCTCTCTTGTTTGATCGCTGGGATTTTTTTTTTGCTTTCCATGCCCGTTCCCTACTCACCAGAAGGGCTACATGCTGCTGACTTTGTCTGGGAGTTAGAGAGACCAGCTGCCCTGATGCTAACAGACAGCTGTTTGGTGTCTAATGTGGTTTCTAACCATGCCCAGAAAGGACATTGGATCATATAAAACAGCTGTTTTCAAGACAGAATCATGCACAGGACCTGACAGAGAGACAGCACAGGGCTTTGTACCGCGAATGAAGCACTGGAAAGAGTTGTCCCTTAACAACAAGCTTGGTGCAGTATTTTTCATACACCTATCTTCTGTTTCCTTTAGTTAACCTGGGGGAGATCCACTGATTGCTCCAAGCAGATGGGCAGCATATGGTCTCCTGGCTGAGCTCAGCCCTGTGGGAACAGAGATGTGGGGAATTAACTCTGTCACAACACAACTGGTTCGGACGGCGGGCTCCTACCTGGGTATGGGGCTGCTGTGCGCATGAGCAGCTCCTGCAGACGTCTGAATGAAGGGCTGCTGCAGATCAGTGAAAGAAAGTTGGCTGCTCTTAGAGGGCCACCTAGCACTTTACCAGCAGCTCCTGGAGTACATTTGTAGTGGTACAGCTGAGGCAGATTTAGGGTCACGGGACTTTCCTCGTTCCCAGTGCACCTCTTATCCCCCCCACCCCCCCGTCTGTTCCTGCCCTCCTGTACCGGGCATAAGCACTGCACCTCCCCTACTGTCTGTGCCGGCAGGGAAAGCAGCACAGATTGGTGTCTATTTTAACAAGTTGGTTCCCACAGACCCTGGCTCATCAGCCACCTGGCTAGAAACACAGCTTCCCTGAGGACGTTGGGGGCTTTGGCTGTGGGACCCTCCTTGGTAGCTCAGTCTTCCCCTCTCTACAACAAGTTCACCAGCTACCATGATTGTGGGACCGCAAATTCCTCATGATTAGTGCTACCATAATTACTGCCAGTTACAGCACGGGAGCAAAACTCTGCCATGTGTACCAGAACCATAGGAATAAAGGAGGTTAACCCTACCCAAAGTAGCTGGAGCAGGATCTCTCTCTTGCAGGCAAGATACAATTCAAAGGAATCTGTCAGACCTGCATGGAGGAAGGACCCACACACCACCGAGTCTTAATACCCGTTAGTATCCTTCCTGTCTTTTTCTTCTAGCGTTTTCAATCTTTTACATGGCTCAAGACCATCCTTTCTTAAAATGAGCAACTGAAACATAACAGAAGACGAAAGAAAAAATGTTGAAGCAACTTTGTTGCATTCAAAGCAAAGGACTAAGAATGGGGATATGTGATTTTTCACCCTCTGCTTCCACAGAAGCACGGATTCCCTGTGTTACACTGATGGGCCATATTAACTTATTCTGTGTCTCTGCTTACCCATCTGTAAAATGGGTGTGATGACACTGTTATTTCACAGGGAAGGGATGTATACCAAGTACTATGAGATGTTGGTTACCAGGGGCCATCGCAGGGCTTTTAGTGAATAAGTTTCATCACTTAATATTCTTGCTCAATCACTGTCAAAAATGTTTCATATGATCCTCATCAATCTCTAGAGCGACAGCAGGGAGCATTCAGTTAGACTCTGAGCTCTAGTCATTGTGCCAATATGCAAACCAGTTATTTCCTCTGGCATCCTCTTGTGCAACTGTGTACAGGGGGCAGGCAAACCCTCTCCAAAACACAATCTACACACTCTGTTCACAATCAAAACCCATCTGTCTCCTAATGACATAATATAAAACAACAGAAGCTTCAGCACATGCCTTCTCCGGCTTAGTTGTTCCCAAGACTTCTCCCTCCATACTTCTCAACCGTATCTGCCACTTCCATGTCTCTTATATCCATAGTGAAACTAACAAACTCCACCCACCTCCCATGGCGAGTCAGAAGGACTGGCTCATTTAGCATCTCTCTGCAGGGTTCCAAGACCAGTTAATACCATGAGGCCTCAGAAGATGCCAGTCCCCCACTTACAGGTGTAAACATCATAAAGGCTAGTCCCGCTCCCTTTAAGATCAATGCAGGGGCGGCTCCAGGCCCCAGAACGCCAAGCGCGTGCTTGGGGCGGCATGCCACGGGGGGCGCTCTGCCGGTCACTGGGAGGGCAGCAGGCAGCTCCGGTGGACCTCCCGCAGGCGTGCCTGCGGAGGGTCCACTGGTCCCATAGCTCCGGTGGACCTCCCGCAGGCACGCTTGCGGGAGGTCCACCAGAGCCTCCTGCCGCCCTCCCGGCGACCGGCAGAGCGCCCCCCATGGCATGCCGCCCTGCTTGGGGCGGCGAAATGTCTAGAGCCGCCCCTGGATCAATGAAAAAATTTCCATTGACTTCAATGAGAGCAGGATCTGGCACATAACGTGTGATCCCTTATATTTAATAGCAGGGCAACATCTTGTCACATCTGCAGTCTCACATAACGCATTATGCCCAGTGGTCTGTGATGGGATGTTAGATGGGATGGGATCTGAGTTACTACAGAGAATTCTTTCCTGGGTGCTGGCTGGTGAGTCTTGCCCACATGCTCAGGGTTTAACTGATCACCATATCTGGGGTCGGGAAGGAATTTTCCTCCGGGGCAGATTGGCAGAGGCCCTGGAGGTTTTTCGCCTTCCTCTGCAGCATGGGGCATGGGTCACTTGCTGGAGGATTCTCTGCAGCTTGAGGTCTTCAAACCACAATTTGAAGACTTCAATAACTCAGACATAGGTTAGGGGTTTGTTATAGAAGTGGATGGGTAAGATTCTCTGGCCTGCTTTGTGCAGGAGGTCAGACTAGATGATCATAATGGTCCCTTCTGACCTTAAAGTCTATGAGTCTATTACATTGATTTCTAGGCCGAATTACAGCTGGCCAGGAGCACATAACACAGCACATTGGTTATTCATAGATTCTAGGACTGGAAGGGATCTCGAGAGGTCATCGAGTCCCGTCTCCTGCCCTCATGGCAGGACCAAATACTGTCTAGACCATCCCTGATAGACATTTATCCAACCTACTCCTAAATATCTCCAGAGATGGAGATTCCACAACCTCCCTAAGCAATTTATTCCACTGTTTAACCACCCTGACAGTTAGGAACTTTTTCCTAATGTCCAACCTAAACCTCCCTTGCTGCAGTTTGAGCCCATTGCTTCTTGTTCTATCCTTAGAGGCTAAGGTGAACAAGTTTTCTCCCTCCTCCTGACGACATCCTTTTAGATACCTGAAAACTGCTATCATGTCCCCTCTCAGTCTTCTCTTTTCCAAATTAAACAAACCCAATTCTTTCAGCCTTCCTTCGTAGGTCATGCTCTCAAGACCTTTAATCATTCTTGTTGCTCTTCTCTGGACCCTCTCCAATTTCTCCACATCCTTCTTGAAATGCAGTGCCCAGAATTGCAATAATCAGGCACAGTTTAAAATGTGCATCGTGCAGGGGAGAATAGCAATATTTTATAAGTGACATCATTTGCCACAGCGACAGTCCGTGCAATGTAACTCACATTCCATTACTGAAGTAGAGATTTCCCCTCAACCACTTGAAACCCCAGATTTTGTCTTGTCAGTTTTCCAAATCCCACGATTTGTACATCAAACTCATCGCTTTCTTCTAGGACTTGACTCGTGATTTGGGGCCATTATTTCTCTATATTGCAGTAGCACATGGGAGCCCCAGTCCTGGACCGCATTGTCCTAGGCACTGTACGAACACAGAACAAAGATCTTACAGTCTAAGTAGGGTTCTTTCCTTTCCACCAGATTTCAGAGTATTTCAGTCAAACAACTCTCCCTGCAATACCCTCCATCCCCACCGCCTTCGGAGACCTGAGCACTTCCGGCCTCTAGGGGCAGTTCAGCCTTGGATCCAGTTTTGGATCAGAATTTTGCAGGCCAGTCTAATCTGGAATTAGAAGATGGAAGGTGAGAGGGGCTTATGGCAATGTGTGTTGAGGTAGAATGTAAATTACAATGGATGAGGTAAGTATTCATTAGGCTCTAATGCTGAGAAAGGAGAAGGCACCAGACTGGCTAAATTATAGCCAAGCTACAATGATTCGTTGGAGGTTTGTTAATACAAAAGGGAGATTAAAGAGTCAAATCTGAGTTTAAAATGTCCCCAGGAAATAGAACTCCCTGGAAGGGCTTCAACTTGTTCATCAGCAGTTTCTTGTTGCAGATTTTCTGCTGAAACATTAAATGAAAACAATGATCTAACTCTTAAATCTGTGATAGGATTAGTGATACCTTCTCAGTGTTTATGTAATGGGTTTCAGAAGTTTAATTCAGAATATTATTTCCACTCTGGATAACTGGCTCTTGTTCATGTAAACAAAATCCAGGACAGACTAAGTAACGAAATCTCTTTTATCCGGTAAATGGTTGTTTTGCTGTGTTTGAGAGAACTTTCCCTCATTTCCTGTGCACCTTAATATAGCTTCACTGTTAGGATACCATGGCAGGATCTGGCTGATTCATGTAAAAAAAGCCCACTTGCAAAGCATGGTCCATAACCTGCACTTATTTACATCCCCTTGATTGCTATGGGTGTAAATCAGTCCAGAATTTGGCCTGCACAATGTATAGGTGGCATTTAGTTACTATTGGCCTGATTTTCTCCCCACACCATTTTCCACCAGTGTAACTCCATTGACTTCAATAGTGTTGCTCCTGATTTACACCGGGGTAAGTTTGGAGAGAATCCAGCCATGTGCTCCTACTGTTTGCTCAACTTTCTCAACCATGTGATGTACAAAGTCAGGCTTATGTCATGTTCCCATCAGCTCCATGTCCCTGATTTTTGCTGCTTAGTGAAAGATTCCCAGGTAGGAGCAATGAGGTAACTCCCACAGGAACTTCTGCACTGAGTGTTAATGGACTTGAGAAGGTCTTCTGCTCTGTTCTAGAAGAGGGGCATGATCAGGCAGATCACAGCGGAAGTTGCTTAACTCAGCGATATGTGCAGTTGTTCACATGGTTAAGTAAACAGGGTGGGAATCCCGCTCGGCAGTGGGGAGAGGCAACATTACTTTACATGGCTCCAGTACAGCAGTCACTTCTGTTACATACATTATCCTCTTTCTCCCCATCCTGCAGCTACCCAGGGAAAGTTCAATAAGATCTTGGTGGGCTTGATCTTGGCCTCTGTTCCCTTCATAAGTAGAAGGTATGGAAGAGGAAATCCTTGGGTTTATCAAGTCTGCTGCTCCTTGAAGAGGATGGGTTGGCAGCACAGCATGGCCAGCAAAATCCATACTGGGCCTAGCTCCATAGAAAGCACATAAGAAGAACCCAGTGACCTCTGCAGTGGAGTGCCATGACATTTTTAGTAAGGCATGCAACAACTCACTTGCACGCCTGAGGCAGTCCAAAATGGTGTTCTTCGTGCAGCGTGACCTCGCACATACTGTGCATGTGAAGTCACACTAGGTGGAGGCAGGACAGAATCATCTGGCCCATGGGCCACCAGCTGAACAATGCACAGCTGGGGACTGTAGTTTCCCAGCACCTTGAGAAGCTTTTAACCAGCTCAACTTCCTCCTGAGAAAGATTTTTTTTAGGAAAGCTTCTCTCTCTCACCCACAGATAGTTCAAGGAGCCGGGAAACTACAGTGGATCCATTGTTGAAAAGACAAAGATAAATAATGACGTTCATCGCTTGTATGGTTCTTTACATCTTCAAAAGGTCCTGACAAACACTCCAGTGAGGGAAGTAAGTAAATGGGAAGGCTAGGAAGAGGAGATAATGGTGCATGAAGGGCAGACAGGCAAAAATGTTCTTCATTCTTTTTCCAATGTTCAACAATTTCCCCCTTTCCAAACCTTGGGAGCCCATTTGCTTTCTTGCCATTTTTTTCCATTGAAAATAAGAACGTTTAATTTAAATTTTCACGTTAAGAACCTTATCATAGCTGTTAACTTGTAGGTGCTCCCTGTTGACTTAGTAAAACCATATCGTGGCTGGAAAAGAATCCTTTTGCCTTCAGCTGTGGAATTAATTCAGTTGATCCTACGATTACTATCTTGCAAACACAAAGCACCCGCAAGTGATCATATTAATACTGGGGACATATATAAATGTTCATTCACAGATGTTTGTCAAGCACTTTGAAGACGAAGAGCCACAACCCTGGTAATATTATTCCAACTTCAAGGCAGGGAAACAGAGTAATAGGTGAAGTGACTTGCCTCTGCCACAAAACAAGTGAGCAGCAGAGCTGAGAGTAGCATCCAGTCCTGTACTCAGATCACAGCTCTCTCCATTCTGATCAGTTGACTTCAGTGATGCCGTTTAAGGGAGGCTACAGTTTTGGAGAATGACATCGCTCTATACATGGAGAAGGGATCCAGCCAATCATAGCCTGGGGGATGGGAGCGAGGAGAGTCACGCATTCTCCTTTCACAACCACCACCGACAATGCTTCCTGTATCCATCCTTTCCCACGCAGGCTGCTACCACAAACAGTTAGTCAATAATTTTAACCTTCCCTCAAACAATTATTCATTTAAACTCCAGCTCCCAAAGGCAAATCAATGGCAAGTCGGAGAATGCAGCAATAGGGCTTGAAAATCCTCACAAGGCTAAGAAAACAGGAGGATTTTGAGGTTGTGGTTTTGTTTGTTTCATTTGTTTTGCCTTATCTATTTTCCCCTGCTTTTTGAGACATGGGCGGGGAGCTGAGGAAACTGAAAGTGAGTTGAATGGGGGAGAGGCGGAAGAAGTTAATCATCCTTGGGCCTGCTGTGCAACCCTTACGCTGATGAGCATTTACTCCCATTGATTTCAGTGGAACTACTTGCGTGAGTAATAGCTCACCAAGAGGAGCAACGGCAGGGAGGATTTGGGGACAAAGATTGGTTCAGTCCACACGCTTGGAATGAACATTCCTATTACGCCCCTGGAGCGTGGCAGAGGAACGAGTAATACACAGTAAATACATCACAGGGCTAAGATAAGCAGCTCTGGGATCACATTTGTGATGAAGGGCGCGGGCACGGATCGATCCCCTCAGCTGCACTGCAGTGTTCAATGGTCTGCAAAATCCTTTTATCAGCTCATATACTCCTCCATCCTGAACAATAGCCTTTGAGATTCCCAAGCAGCAAGTACCAAGTCAAGAGGGTTCCCCCCCATAAAAGAGGAAATGTGTAGATGGTACTGTCCCAGCTACCAGCTTCTGTTAGATTTTGCTGCCTCTGCATTCAAGCCAATACCATGGTACGTGCTTTGTAAAATTATACCAGGAGCCATCATGTAGAATGCCACAAGAATAACCTCAGAGGCTCCCTGGGCAAGCTAGTCTCATGCAGGGTGTTACTGATCATATTTTTGCTGATGCACAATGTAATTCGGGCTTTGGTTTTGCTGCGACATCTGCAACGGGCTACTTTCATCCGAAGGTGTGATGAGAATTGCACGTAGGTCAGTCAGAAAGCAGGTCTGTCAATGCGATGCAAGAGTCCTCGTCCTCGCTTGTGGAAAAGGAGTCTAACTCCTCCTAGTCACCCAGGAAGGTGGGGTGAGTAAAAGAGAAGAGGGTTAATCAAAAAAGGGGTGTGTGACCAGGGGAAAGTCCCATTCAAACTGTTCAGTGATGGTGCAAAATGGTATTGGGAAGGACAGATGGTCTTGTGGACAGGGCACTTGGCCAGAGATCAATCCAGGTGGTACATGGTTTGCAAGGACACCACCTCTCTTTGGGATTTGCGATGCCGATATGGATGTGGACTCAGGAAAGCTGTGTTCAACTCCCAACTCAGCCAGACTTCCTGCATGACCTTGGGGAAATCACTTCACCTACCCCGTGCCTCAGTTCTCCATCTGTAAAATGGGGGCTAGCATTCCCCTCCATCACAGGAGTGTTGTGATGCTAAAATGTATTGATTGGCAGGTGCTCAGATACTGTGATGATGAGGGCCACAAGTACCTAGCTAGACAGAAGCAGCCCAAAAGTGACAGGCTGTAAGATAAAGCAGCCATTGCAATGCACATAGAAACATACACACTTCCACTCCTGTGCTCCCTCCTCAAGTTATTGCTTCCTACGTCAAAGCAAGGAAACTTGATAATAAGGCGTATACCTCTGAGCGTTACTGATCATGTCTGCACTGCATGTATACACACACACACCACTAAATCTCTCCCAGGCCATGGCTACATTAGGGCAGCTTTCCAATATTTCACAGCATTTTTTGCACCTTTGGCCATTCTGTAGTTCCTTTATTAATCTGCCCTACTTGAGCAGATTAAATGTGGATGGCATAGCACCTGTCTTGCCCAAATCAGCATCAAGCAACAGGAAAAGTCGGTTTGAAACTGAACAGAAGAGAAATTATTTTTTGGGGGAGGGGGAATAGAACGGAGTTGGGTTAGTTGGCTGACTGGCAGCAGGAAAGCTTCAGAAAAGGCAGTGTTAGGAAAGCAAACTTCAAAAGGAGAAGTGACAAGAACAGGAGTGTTTGTGATACGCCTGAGGAAGTCATTAACATTTAAAAGATAGATAAATCAAACGAGCACTGTAGGCCCCAGAATCTGAATCACTTCCAAATAGCAGAAGATCTCTTCTGCATTTACCCGGCTCCTGCCCCACATTAGAAATGCAGGATCCATAAATATCACTTTCTTAAAGCGCCTTCCAGCAAACTATTGCCACTGCTGCCAGCTCCAGGGGTTTTGCTGCCCCAAGCAGCCACACACACAAAAAAAAAAAGCCACGATCACCATCTGCGGCAATTCAACGGGAGGTCCTTCGCTCCGAGTGGGAGTGAGGGACCCTCCGCCAAATTGCCACTGAATACCTGAACGTGCCGCCCCACTCCGGAGTGGGCTCCCCAAGCACCTGCTTGCTAAGCTGGTGCCTGGAGCCGGCCCTGACTGCTGAAAACAAAAGGAAGAATTCTGCCCTTACAACTAAATGAATCCTAGTCTCCTTCCTCTTTTCTGTTTATTAATAGCAACTTCTTCTTCGCCATTTTTAGGCAGGAGAGGGTTTCTGTAGAGCCTTGAGGGAAAAGATGTTTCTTGAGGTCTGGATTTATACGATAGCTAAGCCATTGGTTTATCTGTCTTCCCGTGTTTCCCCAGGTGTTGTTTCTTGAAACAGAGGCTTCAAGTCACATCTGTACAAAGCAATGTTTGCTCTGCCGATTGCTGGCCTGCTGGGTCGAGTATTGGGTTACCTAGGGAGGTGGTGGAATCTCCAGTTAAGGTCAGGCTTAAGGAAGCCCTGGCTGGGATGATTTAGTTGGGGATTGGTCCTGCTTTGAGCAGGAGGTGGGACTAGATGGCCTCCTGAGGTCCCTTCCAACCCTGATAGTCTATGATTCTATGATGATTAGAACCAAGCATATGTGATCTTAGACAAGATTTCTGCAAATTTCAGTGGTTTCAAGTCATTGGGGATTTGGGCCAGATTTTTTTGTGCTTGGATTCACAAATCTTCATGATACATGAATTTAACTTTTCAGTTTGGGGGTTCAAACACACCCTAAGACTCAAAACAAAAAACTCAGCCGAGGCCTGCTACATTTTACCTCAGTTCTACCCAACACGGTGAATCAGCCTGAGAACCCTCAAGACTTGGCCCAGTTCCAGCGGACAGTTTGCAAACCTCTTAGTGAGTCTGGCCTGAGTTACTGGTTTGTAACAAAACCCCAAACCAGGGTTGAGTTACAAACATTTTGGCCCATTCTGGAATGGGTCCAGATACCATGCGTGTGTTCATTACTGTTTCCATGTTCTCCTTGCCATGGAGAATGAGCATCCCACCACTGAAGCCAATGGAGCCGCTGGTGTAAAGCTGGAGTAATGCCGTGATTATTAGGCTCTATAAGTGAACGTATCTAGTGTGAGGCTCTACCGCAATAGCAAAGAATAAAATGAACCAAGTACCAACTAGAATAACGTCCTTCTCCATCAAGCTCTTTTGGATTTCAAGTTTCATGGGCCTTTGCCCCTTACAATAAATATCTATGACAATATTACTACAGCAAATGCTAATGCTGCATTGTACGGTAAATGCTAATGCTGGAAAACAAAGCAATGTTCTCCCTTGTCATCTTTGTCTGATTCAGATGAAAGTGGTAGGGAAGTCCAGGGTCACTGGCACTGTAAGACCTACAAAATGGCAAGGACAGGATCTGGTGCTATTCACAAGGATCGGGTCATTAGTGACAAGCATCCACAACTGGGTCAATGTGAGCATTCTGTGGGGAAGGGGCGGTGAAGATCAGGGCCGCCCAGAGGATTCAGGGGGCCTGGGGAAAAAGCAATTTCGGGGGCCCCTTCCATAAAAAAAAAGTTACAATACTATAGAATACTATATTCTCGTGGGGGCCCCTGCAGGGCCCGAGGTCTGGGGCAAATTGCCCCACTTGCCCCCCCCCCCTCTGGGTGGCCCTGGTGAAGATGTTTTCATACCTTGAATCTGTCATGTGGACCAGAATGTGGTCTCTTGATTCTTGTCCAGATTCCCTTATTGACAATGTGGCTGTGAATCTCCGAAACTAACTAAATGAGAATTTCATCGGCAGCACACAGTGACTAGGGAAACTGGTTAATGATGATGGTTATTTTTCTGTTTGGTCATTAGAAAAAGGAGGAAAGAACCCAGTGGTAATGACCAAAATTAGTCTCTCCCACTGTTTGATTTAACTCCTGCATGCTGCCATTTTCTTGAGAATAACCTATGCTCATCAACAGAATTTTAGCTGCATCTCAGACCCAGACATCGGCACAGACAATTAACATATGACTCAACATCTGCTCAAAAGAGAAAGAAAGACTTAGCAGCTTGTGTATGGTTCAGGTGCGATCCTGTGAGTCATATGGGAGGAATGAGCTCTTAGTGACAGAAGCTACCATGGGGAGTTCTTCAACATTATGACTAACTCTTATCTTTGTTTGCTTTGTGTTATTTTTCAGCTCTCTTCCCGGAGTTATTTAATGTGTGGCAGCAGTGGCAAAAACTCCCTAAAAGTTGGGGGGGCCAGCGGCACCTGAACCATGGCCCTGCTCCCGTGCCCTCTCCTTCCTCTCCCCAAGGCCCTGCACTCATGCTGCCTCCTTCCCCACTCAAGCCCCACTCCTGCGCCACCTCCCTCCCCTCCCCCCGGCCCCTCTCCCTCGCTGCCTCCTTTCCCCCCAACCCAGGCCCTGCTCCACCTCCTTCCCCTCCCCCCCCCCCAAGACCACATAGCCCTCCCACTTTTAAAAGTGACGGGGCCATGCCCCCCACCATTCCAAGGCCCCGATGTGAGGCCACAGCTGAAATCGTTTAATCTAAATCAGGAAACAATAACCATTTCTGGAATGTAGGAAACAATCAGAGCCTCAAAATTGGCCAGGATTTTGGCAGCATGCTCTCAAACTGATGTGACTTAAATCTCCATTCCAAACCATGCATACTTACACCACCTGAGCATCGCCCACAGCTCTGCCTCTATGGTCCTATTCAATCACACTCACCCGCTATAACTTCACATGTTCAAAGGAGTAAGTGCCAGGTTGCCAGAAATTACGTCCAGACATTAATCTAATGTGATAAGCAGAATTGAGGAAATTTTAAATCAAAATGATTAATGATGGGATAACCCAAAAGTGTTCAGATGATTGGTTCAGTTTGGTTAAGCGATGCTCTTCTCTTTAGATTCCATGAATTCCCCATCTTATCCAAAACTTACCCACCATTCATAAAAAAAAGTCAAAGTAATAAAGTTTACCCTTCTATATTGCCTTCCATCAAGGATCTACATATACTAATTAATTCAGCCTCAACACCTCAATACGCGACAGAAATCCCACCATTAAAAGGCAGCCACCTCTGAGAAGGGATGCAGTATAGGTTTAAAAGAACCGAGCAGCACTATACAACAGTTCAGGGCCAATAGTTTAGGATAGGACATGAAGTAGACCGTTACGACAGATTGAAACTGCATGGAGAAATTTCGCTGGAGACGATGCCCCAAGTGGGAATCTGGCTGTAAACCAGAGTTTACCTGGCTAAACTCCCAAAAAGCATCCTGGGATCCTTCATGAGCACAAGAGGTAAAGCTCTGTGGTGAAAGATGTCACTTCCAGCAGCAGTGCACCTGTAATCCCATGCTGATGCACTGACTCAGTGGAAGGGTGTGTCACCTACTGAATAACCATTACCATGTCCAGCAGCCCAGGTTGTTCCTTCTAGGTTTTCCAACCAACCTTGCTGAGCTTGTGAGATCTGATGGGACCAAGATGGCAGGTCTTTTGTACACTTTATTGAAACAGCTGATCTCATGGATCTTAGTACAAAAAAGGGTTATTTTAAACATGAACTGAAAACCTGATACAAGGCCAGCAGTGTTGTGCAATGGAACAAGTTTGCTTATTGGCCATAAGATCATAGAAATCATAGACTATCAGGGTTGGAAGGGACCTCAGGAGGTCATCTAGTCCAACCCCCTGCTCAAAGCAGGACCAATCCCCAACTAAATCATCCCAGCCAGGGCTTTTTCAAGCCTAATCTTAAAAATCTCTAAAGGAAGGAGATTCCACCACCCATTCCAGTGCTTCACCACCCTCCTAGTGAAAATTTTTTTCCTAATATCCAACCTAAATCGCTCCCACTGTAACTTGCGACCATTACTACTTGTTCTGTCATCTGGTACCACTGAGAACAGTCTAGATCCATCCTCTTTGTAACCCCTTTTCAGGTAGTTGAAAGCAGCTATCAAATCCCCCGCCATTCTTCTCTTCTGCAGACTAAAAAATCCCAGTTCCCTCAGACCCTCCTCATAAGTCATGTGCTCCAGCCCCCTAATCATTTTTGTTGCCCTCTGCTGGACCCTTTCCAATTTTTTCACATCCTCCTTGTAGTGTGGGGCCCAAAACTGGACACAGTACTCCAGATGAGGCTTCACCATTCCCATCCCTCAATCTGCTGGCAATGCCCCTACTTATACAGCCCAAAATGCCATTAGCCTTCTTGGCAACAAGGGCACACTGTTGACTCATATCCAGCTTCTCATCCACTGTAACCCCTAGGTCCTTTTCTGCAGAACTGCTGCCATTCGGTCCCTAGTCTGTAGCAGTACATGGGATTCTTCAGTCCTAAATGCAGGACTCTGCACTTGGCCTTGGTGAACCTCATCAGATTTCTTTTGGCCCAATCCTCTAATTTGTATAGATCCCTCTGTATCCTATCCCTACTGTCCAGCGTATCCACCACTCCTCCCAGTTTAGTGTCGTCTGCAAACTTGCTGAGGGTGCAACCCACGCCATCCTCCAGATCATTAATGAAAAGGGAAAAGATAAAATATTGCTCCTGGAGATATTGGCCTGCTTGGAATGGATACCTTGCCTTTCTATTTAAGGTAACTCACATGCAGATAAAGCTCCGCAGCATCTCTATTCTGTCTCCAGACTCCGCCATATGGTAGGGAACAATTGTGAGAGAACTTTGCCCAACATTTATCATCACAGTTGTGCCTACAGGCTCTAACCCCATTGTGCTAGGCACTGTGCATACGCATAATAAGAGACAATCCCGGCCTAGAACAGACAAAGGCTGGGAGGGAACCAGATACACAAAAGTGTCTTGCCCAGGACCAACAGCAGGCCAGTGGTAACGCCAGCGGTCCTGACTGCAGTCTAGTGTTCACTGGACCACTCTGCCTCCTTGCCTCTGTTCCCCTTCCAATAATCAGGGGAAGTTACGTGCATGCAAAATGCTGCTCCTGCATATCGAGAAGAGAACAGACCCTGCTGCATCTCCCGTCTTACTTTGAATCTGCGTAGGATTACAGCCACACGTTACCCTCTTTAGTCATAGGGTGGCGCTGTAGGGTTAAGTTACACTGCTCTGCCCACCTTACCTCTTTAATCTGGTCTCCTCTCACACCCCCTTCCATCCCACAAACAAGACCAGCCTTGATTCTCCCTCACTTTCTTTCTCTGTGCCTTTTGCCATGGCGTCCCCACGTGTGAACTGCCCCACCAATCACTTTTCAACTCAGACAGGTGTCTCCTGACACACTGCAAAATAAAGTAACAGCCATACTGATTGTGCATGCGTTATGACTGTAACCCTTCTCCTATCTCATCTCTCGCCCTCTCCTTGGGCCACATGAGACTGTGATCTTTTTGAGGAAGAGATAATGGACCAGATCCTCAAGTGTATTCACCCTGAGAAGTACCTGGAGCAAGTTATGGAGGGGCACTATGTGAAAGAGAGCACAGATCGGGCCCTAGATTTTACTTTACAGCTTAATACACAACTCATTGCTACAGAGTTGAGAGAGTTTCCTGCTTTGCAGAGAAGTGGCAAAACTCTCTAATATAGACCTGGCCTCACCTGGCCTCAGTGAGAGGAGACTCCAGAAAGTGTTTCTGAGTCACCATTAGATATGGCCCCAACCAGAACACTGGGCGTGAACCCCACCCTCACCCCAAGCCTCTGGGTAGGTCAGATCAGAATCTAAGCGTGGCCATCTCTAGTCGAAATACACGTGCTCCCACTAGAGAGATGCTTCTTATTCTGTCTTTCATGGCAGAGAAAAACATTACAATCATAGCTTGCCCACTTTCCTTATTTTTTCCCATTGCTAACAAACAATTCCTGTAAGTGCATGACACAAGAGCAAGACCGTGGGTTGGTTCCGTGAATTGCTTGTCCCACACTTACCTCATCATTAAGGAATAGCTACAATATTCTTAGCTCTCTTTTAGAAGCTTCTGAGAAATAAAGGAGTCTGCTGCTGATAGTACTTACACCAGCGTAACTCCATTGGGTGTGATAGGAGTTATTCCTGGTTTAGGTTAGTGTAAATCACATCAGAATCTGGTCTCAGGGCTTCTTCTTTGCAACAAGATGGAAAACCAGCATTAAGAACAAATCAACCCAGAATCAGGAGGAGTCAGAAAGCATCCACCTCCGATATAAAATTCAACTTCTGTTTGAAAATATTTATTCAGGATATCTTACTGAGTTGACACATCTGGTTTCCAGACGGACCTTGGCTTCAGAGCTGCCCTGAACAAAACAAAACTTTCCGTAACGCCCAAGAAAACAGGGAAAAGATGAAAAGCCTGAAATAAGCCACTGAAATCATCTAATGAAGACAGAACTGAAATCAACACCAGGGGACTCTCATCAGCAACGGGCTCAGAAATCTTGGCTCCAGTTCCCCAAGTTATCCCTATTCAGCAAAGCACCTAAGTACACGTTGGACTCAGAGCACAGCCCTTTGACCCCTGTGCAACAGAAAAAGTGATCGGAGGGTGGCAGTGTTCATGTATTCCCCTATCCCAGATTCATGAAGCCAATTTCAATACTTAGGGAAAGACCAAACCTCTACAAAATGCAGTCGTTGCAGCTGACCTACCTACCCAGGGCCCATTCAGCAAGGTAGTTAAGTACACGCCCCTGACCTGCCAAGGCTGGGGTAGAGGCACCTATCCCATGGCACCAGCTCTGGAGCTGCTATGGCGGGGAGAGGTGCCTCTCCCCCTACAGCCCAGCTGCTGCTTCTGGAAGAGAGAGCTGGGGAGAGTTCTCGCTCCCTGTCGTAGCCCCGGGGCAGCCTGCATCCCAAACCCCTCATCCCTGGTGCCACCCTAGAGCCCACAGCCCCAACCAGAGCCCTCACCCCCCCCAACCCTCTGCCCCAGCCCTGAGCCCCTCATTCCGGCCCTGACCCCAGAGCCCTAACCCACCCCCAACCCTCTGCCCCATCCCTGAGCTCCTCATCCCGGCCCTCAACCCCACCACACCCCAACCCTCTGTCCCACCCCAGAGCCCTCACCCCCCCCAACCCTCTGCCCCTCATCCCTGGCCCCACCCCAGAGCCTGCACCCCCAGCTGGAGCCCCACCCCCACCCCAACCCTCTGCCTCAGCCCTGAGCCTCTCACCCCAGCCCCCCCCAGAGCCCTCACCCCCCCAACCCTCTGCCCCTTATCCCTGGTCCCACCCCAGAGCCTGCACCCCCAGCTGGAACCCCCCCCCCACCCCAACCCCAACCCTCTGCCTCAGCCCTGAGCCCCCCTCATCCCTGGCCCCACCCCAGAGTCCCCACCCCCACCTGGATCCCTCACACCCCTGCATCCCAGTCCTGAGCCCCCTCCCACACACCAAACCCCTCGGCCCCACCCCCACCACATGAATTTTGCTATGTGCACCAATATGAAGGTGATGTGTCACACATCAACTCCATATCGATGCACATAACACAACGCATGCCGCAAGTCTGTGGGAAAAATTAGAGGGAAAACTGTTCACCATGAGAGTGAGGAAGGTGTAACTTGCTCTCTGACATCACACCGCCCCCTGAATCTTTTCAATACACTCTGAAAACTTTCCTAGAAATGAACTTCATTTGCTCTCCAAGTGAGGTGCATCCTAAGGGATCGGACAATGAAGAGAAAACTGGCTGGTACATGCAGGACTATCCCCCAAACTTGTGTTCCCAGTAGCGAAGGAGCCAGGAGCTATGTTATTGTTTAATACACTATAAATAATAATAATCAAGATTCTGTTCCACTTCCAAGTTCTCTCCATAATCCGAGCAGCATTAACAAAGGCAAGAAGGCAAACAGAGAACATCCCCAGGGGACATGGAAACACCCAGCTATTCCCAGAATACAAACAGATTAGACAGCCACAGCCGGAACATGCCTGGGAGCAGACTCCTGCTGTGTAGAATGGCCTCCCAGGCCAGAGCTCTCACAGGCAGTGCTACAAACAGTGGGTCAAGAGGTGCATTCCTCCACTAAAAATACTATGAGAAAGAATGAATGAGCAGCAGGCACAGCTCAGAGCATGCAGCAGCCACTTTCTACCAGCAAAGACTGAGGGCTTGTCTACACTACCTGCCAGATCGGCAGGCAGCGATCGATCCAGCGGGGGTCGATTTATCGCATCTCGACCGCTGAGCGCCCTCCCGTCGACTCCGGTACTCCACCAGAATGAGGAGCACAAGGAGAGTCGATGGGAGAGCATCAGCTGTCGACTTACTGCAGTGATGACACCGCAGTAAGTAGATCTAAGTACGTCGTTATTCACGTAGCTGCAGTTACGTGTCTTAGATCGACCCCGCGTGATAGTGTAGACAAGCCCGGAGTTTACCTACAGGATATTATTTAGACTGAGCGCTTCAGGGCAGGGACTGTCTCTCACTGTGTGTTTGGATGCACAGTTGGGCTCTGATCTTGGTTCGGGTCCCCTTGGAGCTGCTGTAATAAAAAATAATTTGTATTGCGGAAGTGCTTAGGGACCCCACTGTGCTAGGCACTGTGAGAGCTTGCAATCTAAGAAAACAAATAAATAATGCAATGATCCTGCTCTCTTCTGCATGGGTGTCCTGGAGGAGGGAAGGAAGACAGATGGTAAAGATAGAAAGTAAGCATCACCACATCCAATCCCCATCACACACCTGCTGGCAATAGGACACGATCACTCCCTATCACTAAGGGAACCTTAGGAGCAATGCCCAGATCCACAGGAGAGTCACAAGGTGTGGTCTATTAGTAAGAGTCGATGGCCACGCCCCGCAGCAGCCTGGGTACCGGAGGCTCACAGAGAAGTGAACTCCACTGAGCAGCGCTCCCTGCCCTCCTCAGGGAACTGTCTTTTCCAGCAGGAGGTGAGCAGTGGAGGGTGCAGGGACCCCTATAGGAGGAGCTGGCCCTGCATTAGTCATAACAAGGGCCGTACTTAGCAGCAGGAGTCACTCGTTTAAAAAACGGTCTGAAACCAGCATCAAAAATAAAAAACAGTAACAAGCTCATTGCCATCAGGCTTAGTATTGTGGCATCCAGACACCAGGGTCCTGTATGCTATCATCCTCCTGGTAACCTTCTGAAAACCATCCACTATTCGTTACATACTGTGTGGGGGACGACAATGGCTATTAGTGTCTGCGCTGCCACGTTACAATCTGGCCCTGGCTAAGCCTTTCCTTGGCTCCTGGGTACTAGAAGTCAACCCATGTATTAGCTTTTCCTTCCAAGATAGCTGAAAGTCACCACCAGACCACTGATTAGAACTTTATGGGATTACGAATGAATAAAAACAGAAATTCCATTGTCTTAAATCTCCACAGCATGACCACAGGAAAAGAGGGCTTGCAAGAACAGACCAGATCCTTAATCCATCAAATCCTGCTTTCAGCTATGACCTGTACCTGGTGATATTGCAGAGAAAAGTGGACCTTCCATGAGACAGCTTGACCCCTGAATCAGTCAATGTGGTCTGGTTGCTGGAGCACTGGACTGAGATTCAGGAGACATGGGTGGTATCCCCAGTTTTGCTGCTTTTTGCCTACCACAAAAGGGTCTGATCTCAGCTGGGAGCACTAGGTACTACAATAGCATGCTACCTGATTCATAGATTCCAATGCCAGAAGGAACCATTGTGAGCATCTAATCTGACCTCCCGCAGAATCCTGGCCACAGACTTTCCCCAACAGAATTCCTAGAACATACCATTTAGAAAAACAGCCAATCTTGACTTAAAATTTGCCAGTGATGGTGGATTCTCAATGACCCTTGGTAAATTGTTCCAATTGTTCTTCCTGGCACAGAGGCAGATGTTAATGTTAGTTATACAGTCATCTAGCCCTTTTTTAAAACCACCCAGCCCTGTTAAAAAAAGCATTTGATTCTTTGACCCAGGGCTTTGGAGCTGTGCTCCGGCTCCACTCCAGCTCCAGGCAAAAACCTGCAGCTCCACTGCTCCGGAGCTGCTCCGCACTCCAGCTCCGGGCTCCGCTCCAAAGCCCTGCAACCTAAGGTAGTGAATTCTACAGGTTGCCTGCATGCTGTGCAAAGCAACACAAGTATGATCTCTAGAGCAGTGGTTCTCAACCAGGGGTATATGTACCCCTGGGGGTACGCAGAGGCCTTCCATGGGGTACATCAACTCATCTAGATATTTGCCTAGTTTTACAACAGGCTACATAAAAAGCACTAGCAAAGTCAGTGCAAACTAAAATTTTATACAGACAACGACTTGTTTATACTGCTCTATATACGATACACTGAAATGTAAGTACGATATTTCTATTCCAATAGATTTATTTTATAATTTATGATAAAAATGAGAAAGATGCAGATAGGCACCTGGTGGGATTTTCAAAAGCACAGATGCACCCAACTCCCACTGAAATCAACTCAATCCAGCTCTGCTTATCTCTGGGAAATATCCCTTTCCCACTTGGCAGCTTAACACAGATATTATATTAGCACAAACACTACCACACTAGTACATTATCCAGTCCTGTGAAATGCTGAGTGTCTCTGGTGAGGAGCTGGGGCACCTTAAATTCCAATCAGCCGTATGGCCACTGCCCCAAGAGGCTGTTCTGGGGATAGGTAGGGTGCAGGGACACTCCAGCAATGCCCCACTAGCCCTTGCCACACCCTATATGGCTACAGTTTGGGGGTAGGGCACAGATGCCTCTACGGCAGCTCCACAAGACCAGAGAATTCTCCCTGCACAGGCGAATCTGAGGATCAGGCCTGGAATTAATAAATCTGGGGCCTGTAAATGAGATCAAAATAAGGCCCCAGCAATTGGAATTGTCAACACAACACACTAAATTCTTCCATCAAGTCTGGTCCTTTGGGGAGAGAGAAAGAAAGAATCATGCTTTTCTGCACTGCCCCCATCTTGGATGGAGTCACGAGTCTTAGAAATCTTAAAGTGCTTTATTGTTCTAACCCCTTCACCTTTCTGTTCCTCCCTAGTGCTAATACACAATGTTTCCCAAGGAAAATCGAACAAATTGGCCTCGTTATTTTATCCCTGGTTCAAGAAAAGCAGCAATCTCACCCTTGGTGATCCCGTTACACTACTGAAATTTATTTGTTTATATTTGCAAATCACATGACAAAGCAGAGGTGTGGGAGACACTACAACTGCCTTTGTATCTGCCCAGAATCATCTGTGCACCGCTTTCGCCACCCGCCCTATGAAGATTTTCCAGCCTTTGTTTTGTAAATATACACATGGAGCCAGATGACTCAGCCTATTGTTCCTCCCCCTCCCCGATTTAAAGCGGAGATATGGGCAGTAGCACATGCTTGGGTGGAGGGAGGGGTTACTACACGTGAAAACAATGTCATGTTTTTTCCAACGTGCATTTGTTTTTCCATGCAACTCCCAACCTCTCCCACAGAAAGGATATGCAAGTGGATAAGAAAATGCAAGAAACTTATAGTTCGGCTGTGGTCAATTTTATAGTGAAGCAAGATCACTCCCAAGGTGTAACCATCAATCTCCTGTCTTACTGAACAACTGGAGTTAACCCGGGGTGCTTCCCAAAACAATCCTCAAACAGCATTTCCCAGATGCAGCTGTTGATGTTACAGATGTTGAATTGCTGCCGATTAACAGAGTTTATGTCAATCTCATCTCTTAAGCAGAAAGAAGAAAAAAAGTCCTGGAACCAATCACTCCCCACCCCCAAACACCACAGATTGCTGGACATTTGGCAGAGCCCTGCTGTGTTGGAGGGATGGAAACCATGACAGTGGTCCCATTTCCAGAGTTACAGATGTGCACTTACACTAGAAAGCTCTCCTGCCCAGCCAAGCTGAGACCCAGCTGTTAGATCATCTGGCTCCGAACATCCCAAGGAGGCTTCCAAACCTCTAAAAATAGAGGGCAGCCAAAGAGAATCTCCACAGCAAACAAGGACTCATAGCAGGATTGGAGAACAACTTTACTGCAGGTTTTTACCCAGGTTTTTTCCTCATGGGGAGGGAAATAGAAAAAGGCATCTGGCAAATTCATATCCCTGTTTATTACAGTTATCATTGCTGTAGTCCTGTATGTTCCAAATATGAGAGACACTAGGCGGGTGAGGTGATATCTTTTACTGGACCAACTTCAGCAGGTGAAAGACACGTTTTCAAGGTACACAGAACTTTCTTCTTTAGCTCTGGAAAAGGTACTCAGAATGTCACAGAAAAAGTAGAACAGTAGTTAACACATATTCTAAGAAAGAGAAGGTGGGTGAGATGATATATTTTATGGGACCAGCCTCTGTTAGTGAGAGAGACAAGCTTTGGGGCACGGACTTACCGCTGGCGGCTCCCAGGCAGCAGCACAGCCAGGGTGCAGACGCAGGCTTCCCACCTGTCCTGGCACCACGGACCACACTGCACCCCAGAAGTGGCCAGCAGCAGGTACGGCTCCTAGGCGGAGGCACACAAGTGGCTTTGCGCGACTCTCACCCTCAGACACCGCCGTCCCCCACCCCAGTTCCCATTGGCCGAGTGTGGAGCCGGTGCTTGGGACGGGGGCAGTGTGCAAAGTCCCGTGGCCTCCCGCCTAAAAGCCAGACCTGCCGCTGTCCGCTTCCAGGTCACAGCATGGTGTCAGAACAGGTAGGCACTAGCCTGCCTTAGCTGGGCAGCACTGCCGATGGGACTTTTAATGTCCTGGTCAGTGGTGTTGACCAGAGCCAGGTGACCCAGTGCCTTACATGCAGCTGGTTTGAAAAACACTGTGCTAAGAGACCATTCAAAGTGAAGTGGCCTGTTAACACCTCTCTAGTCATAGGACAAAGAACTCAAAGATCC
This sequence comes from Mauremys mutica, assembly GCF_020497125.1. Taxonomy (NCBI): domain Eukaryota; kingdom Metazoa; phylum Chordata; order Testudines; family Geoemydidae; genus Mauremys; species Mauremys mutica. Next base: position 117,536,437 of record NC_059078.1, on the reverse strand, counting down.
AACCACAATTCATCCAGGAATTTGAGGATATCATGAAATCCTTCCTCAAATAACTGCATGAGTAACTCTAAAACATCATCTCCTGGGAACCCATCCCATGGACTTTCTACATGCTTCCCAAGATCCACAAACAAGGGAACCCAGGCAGACCCATCATATATGGCCATGGCACTCTTACTGAAGGAATATCAGGATGCATAGAAACCATCCTCAAACCACTCACACCACCCTCCTTCCTCCAGGACACAACTGACTTCCTCCAGAAACACGGCAGTATTAACAACCTCCTTCAGAACATCATCCTTGCCACCAAGGATGTTACTTCCCTCTATACTAACATCCTCACAATGTAGAATTGGCTACCAGCATTGTCTTTGGTACAAGATCTAGAGTACCAATTGATCTGGGGTCTCTGGGGAGTAGGAGCAACCTGATGTGGTGTCTTTTTTGGTTTAAATAACCTTTTATCACAAAGTCCAGTTTGTCTGGGTGGCAAGATAGACTGGCGAGTCTAAGGGGACTGTCTGTGACTCCATGGTCAGAGTGGTATAGTGATTCACGAATTCACATTTGTTACTGATATGATGAAATCTAATTATAGAACACACCAGCTGCTGGGGGAATCTGCCCCGTTTTCTGACAGTCTGCCCTGAGGTAGGCGCACTCGCAGTGGTGAGCTACTCCAGACAGTGCAACATTCATGTTTAGCTGTATATCCACCATGACCCACAAATCTGTTTCAGAGTCACTGCTAACAACACTACAGAATCACATGACTCCAGAAACTGGCACTTTAAGAAACTGGCCACCACAGATTATGTATGAGCTTTGAGTTAAAAATGGCAATAGAATTGACAACACTGGGATATACAATTCGGATGCTCTCAAGGTCACAAAAAGATCAATATTCCAGTCATTTTTAATGTGATGTAAGGAATTCCCCTTTCTCCCTTCAAAATGACATGGTACTTTGCTAATCCTCGGGAACATGTTTATATGTCAAGAGACAAGAGGCTGACTTCTGAAATCTATAAAATAGGCCTCGTGGCCAGGGCAGTTCCCTTTGTCTCTGGTGCCAACGGAGATCTCAGCTTCAATATTTTAAGGACAATACAGTACATCATGAAGCATCTGATTCAGTGTAAGCTGGGGGCATAGATCATCTAGTTTAGCAACAGATAAAAGTGTCTCAGTCAAGAAGGTTTCCTCTTTACAGTTTTATTGTAGCTATTTTAGAGTGGAATTTTTTTTTTTTTTACAACTTAACTTCTTCCCACGCCCTGCCTCCCAAGCTCAGAATACAGGTTATCTGGGTAACAACTGGATATGGGACTATTAAAAAGGCATTCCTTGATTATGGCTCTAAGTAGTTTTTATAGAGTTTGCTGTATTTCTGAGTTGACCTTCACTGTAGGTATGTAGCTGCAAATGTAAGAGCCGTTCCACCTCTTTAAACTGATCATGAGAGGCAAAATTCCCCCTCGTGCTGAGGGAGACCACAAAGCTTATGCAGAACTTGAATGCTACTTGTGCCATATTTTGAGTGTTTTACTGGTGCACAGGTCTCTGGCTGGCCCTCTGCACACATGTGAACTTCACCGTAGGAGCGTGATTGCTTGTGTAACTCCTGAAGAAAACCTTGGCTTTTGTTTCACATCAACTCATTTTAAACAGTCACTGGACTATAGTAACCTTGTGATGGTTTTCACTAGCACATTCCATGGCTGGGGGACCCCAGTAACAAAGTCCATTCTGATGGTGGGGGGATATGAATGGTGTAGGCAACTGTGTCTCATTTGTAAGAGCCACAGCTACCCGGATCACACCCCAGAAGTGAGGGGCCTCTGGCCAGACAAGGAGTGTATCCAGAACAGTGATGAAATGTGCTGATTCAGCCCATTCCCTGGTTAGCCTTCCTTGGCAGGGCTGCTACGGAGCCCCAGCTGCACACTGAAAGTGCCTCCCTTCAACATAACCAACATGAACAGAACCCGCAGCTTGTAAGAGGAATGAGCCTGGGTTACAGCTTCCCCAAAGTTCATGGTTATCTGAATCCAGTGTTGGTTTGGCCCATTGTAGGGATGGAAACGGCCCCTAAAATTCCAAGCAGGGCATGTACAGATCTGAGATTCTTTAAAATTCACAGAAGTTCAGAAATGATCAAAGTTCATCCAGAAATAGACAGCACCCCTTCCTCCCTCTGTAACCAATGGAAAAGTGGGTTTGGGACTGCACAGCCATTGAGGACAATGTTTAGCTTCATGTAGCTTCCATTTTGTTTACAAATTTTAAATGAAGGATCCCACCGTGGACTTCTTCATCTTCAGCACGGATATGAACTTCACATGAGAAACTCTTTTTCTCTGGCCTGAGTTATTGTCCATCAGGTTTCTGTAAGTGCGGCATGTACATTTGTCCCTGTGCAGAACCGCTAGAGGGCCATTTTGTCATCTCCAGAAGACAGACAAAAATAGCTACAGGACTAAATGGACCGCTTCTCTGGGACATCTATACTGCACTGACTACAGGGGTGTGAACTGCAGAGTGCACCAAAGTGCTGTGCTCTAATTGGCCCATGTGGGTGCTGCTGGCACGAACTAAAAGATAACTAGTTTGCATTAATGTAGTCTTGCAACCACTTATGCACCCACAGACATTAATTTCATCTGGACCAATTTCCCTAGTTTGTCTATGAGAATGTCATGTGAGACTATGTCAAAAGCCTTACTTAAAAATCACGATATATCTCCCTGCCTACAGGTGCTATTTATTTGTGCTCATCCTTACCAGTGTGTCCATGTTTCTGCTTTATATAGGATTCCTTTTTGATTTTGGGGTCATTAAAGAGATCCTGATGGAGCCATAGTGACCTCTTACTATTCCTCCTAGCTTTCCTTTGCATCAGCATAGTTTGCTGTTGTGCCTTTATTATTGTCTCCTTGAGAAGCCACCAGCTATCCTGAACTCCTTTTTGCCTTAGATTTTTCTTCCCACGGGACCTTACCCTCCAGTTTTCTGAGTTTGCTAGAGTCTGCTTTTGTGAAGTCCTTTTGCTTTTGCTCTCACTCCTTCCTTGCTTTAGAATTATGAAATCTTTTATTTCATGATCACTGTCACCCAATTTGCCTTCAACCTTTACATTTGTAACAAGTTCATCCCAGTTAGACTCAAGTCTAAAAAGGGCTGTCCCCATGGTTACTTCCTCCACCTGCTGAAACAAGAAGTTGTCCCCAGTACATGCCAAGAATTTATTTTGTGCTTTGCTATTTTGCTTTTCCAACAAATGTCTGGATAGTTAAAGTCCCCCCGCTAATACCAGATCTTGTGTTTGGGATATTTCCATTATTCATTCTAGGAATGTCTCATCCACCTCCTCCTCCTGATTGGTGGTCTATAATAGACCTCCACCATGAAGGCACCCCTGATTCTCCTCCCTTATATAGGCAAAAGCTTTTAAATGTAGAGAAGGGCCTAGAAAGGGGTTGCGAGTATAGCAAAAGCTCTCTATAGCTTGCACCAGTTCCCTGGAGGGAATAAGGTACCCAGCATAATGGAGTCTCAACTAGAGCTTTTGCCAGCACATCTATGTTGGCTAGGGGTGCGATTCCCCTCCCCTCCCCAATCTAATCGACATACCTATGCCAATAAAAATTCCCAGTGTATACCAGGCCCTAGAGACAGGGAAAATAAATTCTCTTTCTCTTTAGAGAAAGAGATAGGAAGAGGATAAAGTAGTACATGTCCTGGAATGCTTAGTTTAAGGCATAGGATGACACGTTGCATCTACCAAGAAAGGTTACGAGACACTGGCTGTGGTCAGTACTGGAGACAGAGAAAGCCAGATGGACTGCTAGGAGTGACAACAAGAGAGAGCCAAAGGTTGTGCATTCATCATTGAATTCATCATTGCGCATTCATCAACCAAACAGGTTGCCTTGTTTAAAAACAGGAATAGTGAAAAGAGGGGAATAGAGCTTCCAAAAAGCAAACACTCATTTGATAGAAATTAGAAATGGAAAATATCCTTTAAGTCACCTAGTCTATCCCCAGTCAATGCAGGATGGTTGCATCTCATCCCCCATATCTCCAAGGGGGTTTGTCGAGTCCAGGGGTAGGCAACCTATGGCACACGTGCCAAAGGCTGATTTTCAGTGGCACTCACACTGCCCGGGTCCTGGCCACCAGTCCGGGGGGCTCTGCATTTTGATTTAATTTTAAATGAAGCTTCTTAAACATTTTTAAAACCTTATTTACTTTACATATAACTATAGTTTAGTTATATATTATAGATTTATAGAAAGAGACCTTCTAAAAACGTTAAAATGTATGACTGGCACACGAAACCTTAAATTAGAGGGAACAAATGAAGACTCGGCACACCACTTCTGAAAGGTTGCCAATCCCTGGTCTAGTCTTAATCACTCATGTGATGGGGCTTTCCCCATTTCCCTTGGAAGATCATGAACATGTCTAACTGAGCATTAAGTGACGTGTGATTCTGTCTAATTATTATTACTTATATTAAAGTAGCATCTACACAACAAAGATCAGGGATGGGCACTGCACCACCACATAGTCAGAGACAGTCCCAGCTCCAAACAATTGGCAATTTGAATAGATAAGACAGACAAATAGTAGGAGAAAGGAAATATCCCAATTTTTCAGATAAGGACCCAAAGCAGAGAAAGGTGACGTGACTTGCTAACGGATTACACAGCAAGTCACTGGAAGATCAGGGATAGAATCCAGATGTCCTGACACTAAGGTCATGTCTACACTACTGAGCTGTACCAATGCTGCTGTGCCCCTATAAGATCACTCGTGTAGCCGCTCTATGCCAATGGGAGAGAGCTCTCCCGTCAACATAATTAAACCACCTCCAACAAGCAATGTCCCGCCCACATAGCGCTGGCCACATCAGCACTTCTGTCAGTGTAACATGATGCTCAGATGGGTGTTATTTTCACACCCCTGAACAACGTAAGTTATATTAAGGCTCTGTCTACATTGCCCCGGAGTTTGGACTACAGGGGTGCAAATAGCAGGGCGCACCAAAGTGCTGCACTGTCTCTCCCGTGTGGAGGCTGCAGGCACAAACTGAAAGGTTCCTAGTTTGTATCAATATAATCCTCTTCAAAACAGGTGCACACTGCTATTCACACCCCCGTAGTCCAAACTGTGGGGCAATGTAAGCAAGTCCCTACTTGCGGCCCTAGCCATTAGATCACACAGCTTTCCCTCCCTAAATCTTGCTCAGTTATCTTCCTAATGCAAGTAAATCTTTATGTTTTTTTCTAAGCATTAGTTCTGATTTTTTATTTTAATGGAAAATTTTCCTTGTTGCACCCAACAACATGGCTACACTAAAGCTGATGAAAGGAAGGGACATAAAGGAGAAGAAATCCATACAGTGGAAATTCAGTCCCTTGCACTGTGACTGACAGATGTTAAAGAGCTACTACAAACACACCCTCTATGCTGTAAGGGCAGGACTGATGCCAGAATGAGCACGGCTTAAGCTAATTACATGCCGTGATGATGCAAACCTTGGCTCCAATTTTGCTCTCCCTGAAGTTAACAGGAGTTATGCCATAAACCTGAACAGCATCAGGTCCAGGACCTTTAAGTGCATGTGTAAAAACACTTTGTGTGAAGTTTACAGAACTCTATACTGAACAAATAGAGATACCCAGGCTTATGACAGAGATTTTCCCCTTCTCTCTTAGAAGTGACTGTTGAGCGCACTTAAAAAAAAAAAAAAAAAGGAGCGGAGTGAAAAAAAATGAGAATTTCCATCCTGTGGGAAATTCTGATATTTCAACAGTTGTTTTAATTATGAAAAGGGATGAAAAATTGAAATATCAAATATTGTCAGCCAGTTCAACTTTAAACTGCAACTCCCTACAGTGCCACATTCCCTCTTAGGAGCTGTAGTTCAGGTGCCCGATGGTCCCATTTTTCCCTATGAAACTGGGCCACTTGCTGGCTTACACACTTGTTCTGGCCCACAGGCCAATTTAGTCAGCCCCAGAACACATCAGCCCCTGCAGCAGACCTGCTCTAAAAAATGGAGTCCAGTGTGTGGCATGACTTTGCATGTATAGTGCATGTGAGGTCATGACCTCACATGTATCATACTTGTGAGGTCAAAGCATAAGGAGGATGCCATTTTATTTCTGTATGTGGCCTGTGGAAGGGCTGCGTAACTGACCGTGCAACCCACGCCACTGAAAAGATTGTAACACCTCTCTGGCCAGACTGCATCTCCCATGATGCACCTGCAGGCATCTGATTCCCATGATACCATCACATGGCTCAGTCAGAGGGGACACTGCATTGCATCATGGGAAGTTCAGTTTAAAATTGGACTGACCTGAAATGAAATATTTTTGGTCAGTTCAACAAACAAATATTTGGAGTCAGGTCAAACAAACCCAAAAACGATTTTGTTTCAGTTTGAAGTAAAAATAAAAAAAAAATGTGAAATTTAGTTGTGTAGAAACTGCATTTTCTTTTGAAAAAATAATTTAAATGGAAATTTCACAACCAGTTCCAATTATTTTGTTTGGTCTATTAGGACCAAGACCTGGTCCCATCGAGTTCAAAGGGAACTTTGCTATTGACTTCAGTTGGGCCAGAATTTGGTTCTCGGAGTGATGGATAATCTGTTTCACAACTTTATACAACAAACCAGGAAAATCACAGTCTCAAAACTAGGTTTTTAGTCTGAAGAGGATATTTCAAATGAAGAGGCTAACAACATTGGGGTTCTGTCCAGACAGGCATGATTCAAGAGGATTAGTGGAATCAGGGACATGGTAAATTCCACAGAAGAAGGCGTTTATCCATTGCAAAGTAAATAATGGCTCCATCTTTGCCAAAAGATATTCGTCAGTTTCCTAATATTAAGAGGCACTCACACTTTAATCTGAAAAGGGCTCATAAATCCCTTTGCTCCTGGACCACAACCATTGTGTCCAGTTACTGTACATTTCCACAATTGTACTGAGATTTGGCAAGCTCCCCAACCAGCTGGTTGGTCTCAGATCATCCAGATTGGGAAGAAAATATTTTTCCTCCCAGATTTCTCGGCAGCTGTTTCTCAGAGAAGACATATGCCAACTTTCAACAGGGCTGGACGGAGCTTATGCAGAAAAGAGATGCATTTGCTTTGTCATTGGACCTGGCACTTTTGAGTTTCCCCCTGTGAAGCCCCATCATAAGAGTGGTTTCTCCACAGTACAGAAAGTGTCTCTAGAGCTAAGCAGAAGAGGCTTATTTATTGCACCAAATGTAAAGGAAATGTCTGTGGTGTCTAAGGTAAAATTATTGCGTGAATGTGCGTTTTAAGCCAAACTCATCTCCATATTTCAGCAGGCAACTTGTGTTAGTTAACCCCAGGAGACAATGCTAGTGTCATTGTATTTATTATTATACCCCAGTCACGGACCAGGATGCTATTGTGCTAGGCACTGTACAAATGTTGTGTATTTTGTTGTCATGGTTTTTGTTCCTATGGCAACTGAGTTAGATTATTAGGGGATAGCCCAGCCAGCTTTGGCCAGTTGGGTGAGCTCTGTGTCTGTAAATAAAATGGTAGTTTTGTTAGCTGTCTGCTGTCTGGCCTCAAGTGATTTCTTCCTAAACTGGCTGCCCCCAAGGATATAACAACAAACACAAAATATAGCTGCCTCCAGAGTTTACCATGTAAATACAATGTGCCTGGCTTTTACATTATTTTGGAAGAAGGCTCCTGAACATTCTCTACCCTGTTCAGTTTTCCCCCAGGCTTGGCTTCCCCAGAGAACATGCTTTGAATGGGTGATAGATCGTCTTGTTTCTAGTTCACAGATGTTTTTATACTGAGGAAACAAGACATAAAATTTTCTGCTCACGTCAGCTTTACACAGCTGTTCCTCCAGTGATTTCAGTGGAGTTATTCCTGATTTGCATCAGCGTGAGAGCAGAATCAGCCTGAGGGAGTTTGCATTTACTTCATGTATTCACCTCCTTCTCTTATTTTATTTATTTAGAAATGGCTTTTGGTCAGATCATTCCATCCTTCTCTCTGCCTTTGGCATTTCTCTGTTAATACTGACCCACACGCACATTCCACTTTCTGAGACGGCTGAGTCCAATTATGTTTAAAGGTTGGGATTTTTCCCTTAGTTGTTGAATCAATGGCATCTTTTCTTATATACTAACCCAGTTCAGACTGGTGAACCAATTTCATTTTGGGAGACTCTCTCAGAGGGATCATTGTTTCCTGCCAAATGATCCCATTTAGTTAATATCTGCTAGTGTGAATGGCTGATATTCATCACTAAATGAATTGCCAATTAGCCGGGTGCAGCATTGTGGCAATCCTCACAGACTGCTCAATTTACCTGCAATGCAATCTTCTCTCCAAAATCATCATTTGCTTCCCTCCCCTCACCCCTACCCCTTCAACCTCATTTAAAATAAAAATCAGTTGGCAAATGTTAGCCTGTTTCATGCCAAATTAAACAGGCTTTCAGATTAGTAATACAGATGCTAGGCCAGATTCTCAGGATAGGCCAACTGGCACCCAGTGCTGCTCAGGAGGTTGAAGGAACAAAGATGGCTTGAAGTGGGAGCATCTCTAAGTTGCATCGACCGGTAACAGAGTCTCAAGGGCTATTCCAGTAGCGAGGTGTAACCGGAATGCTGTAGAACTCTGAGCAATGCTCCTTTTTCCCTGGCCACCTTCCCATGTCCTTCCAGCACCTATAGACAAACAAAACACTAAAGAAAATGTGGCATATAATAGAACCCTTTGCACAAAGAATCGAAAGATCTTTACAAATATTACTGAATTAAACCATACAAATCCCCTACAAGGTAGGAGAGTATTATGTTGATTTCCAAATTATTCATAGCCTGAGGTTCAGTGACCTTGTCCAAGGTCTCAGCGAGACAGTGGCTGGGTTGGGAACTGAAACCAGGAGTTGACTCTCAGTTTCCTAGTCAAACCTCTGTACTGGATTGTCACCCTGTTAGTGCCATGCTGTCCACGTGGAGTCTCCATTCTTCTCTCTCCAAGAAAACACAGTTCTGTCTTCTAAACAAAACCATTTTCCTATCTCACAGCTCCATCTTCTTGCTCTCCTGCAGGCATAGAGTAGCGAACCATCCCTTCTAACACATGGTGATGGGCTTGGGAGTGAAATTCATCCCTTTGCAGGGGCCAGCAAGGCTTAGGTACCATTTTAGCCCCATGTTGGGTGATGAGGTGGGATTGCAGCGTTACACAGGCCTTGTACTAGTCCTCTAGACAGGGGTGAATTTCACCCTAAATGACTAGTATAACAAGGATTTTTCACTGCAGGGTGCTACTTTCTGCGGTCTTCCACCTCTCTTTTAGAACCGGATCCAAACCCCATTGAAGTCAATGGAAAATCTCCCACTGACCTCAATGGGCTTTGGATCAGACCCTTCCTGGGTAAAAAAATATGATGGAAAACCAGCCTGAATGGAACTTTCTCTTGCTATTAGCAGGTCTCTCTTAGAGGATGTTACCATACAATTTTCCATCTGTGTGTTAGGCCAGTCCAATACTGACATCAGCTCATTTCCATTGATCCTGATTACATAAGAGTGATTTAACTCGCCATAGAATTGAATTTTCCATATGTTTGGACCCTTTTGCAGTTGCTCCATAGAAGCACAATTTCCTCCTTCCCTGCTGGACTCATTATTCATTATTTTCTCCTACCACTTAATTATACTGATCGTCACTGTCAAATAAACATTTATATCAATTGATCAAAATACACCTGCAGAAATTTTCATTGTATCAGTTTCTCGCTGCTTTAAATGCCCCTCAGCACCAATATTGCTTTATGGAGCCTCAAACCTCCCAGTATGTGTCTCATTATTCTAGCTGGAGGTCAGATTTTGTTAAAATATAGACTAAAACAAAGTTAGTAACTGTTCCTCTGGTACCATCGTTTTTAAATACTTCCATTGATTGACGTTTATAATTCATATGCATCAATTGTATGAGACCTGGAAACTGTCCAAAGACACCAAGAGATTCTAAAGGGTATAGCTATGGGCATAGAAAGTTAGATTAATTTTCTAACGGTGTATTTCCAGTTTCCTCTCAACAGAAGAGTCTGCTTTGTGGATACAGGAGTTTAATGTCAAAGGCTCACTCCTATGCTGAGCACCCTGACATCCTCCGACTTCAGTAAGAGTTACAGACACTCAGAGCCTTTACTACACTTAAGAGTTTTGCTGGCAGACCTGTGTCAGTGATGCTGGAAAAAGCTTTTGGGTAGATGCTGTTACAGTAGCAAGATAATAATAAATAATAATCCTTTTGCTGGTCTAGTTCATTCCTCTCAGTGAACTAGAATAAGCTTTATTGCTAAAAGAACTCTTGCTGCTACACCACTAGTGGATTTTCAGGTACAGCTCTACCAGTATAGTTATACCACGAGACCCTTTCTAGTGTAAACAAGGCCTCATCACATTATAGCATGGCATATTTCATGGAGGGAGTAGAAAGCATTTTCCAGTTTCTCCTTTGTTATAATTTACATATTAACAATGCAGTAACAGTAATAAAAAATAAACTTTCATCCAAGGATCTCAAAGCACTTTGCAAACTTTAGTTAATTAATTCTCACAACACCTCTTCAAGTAAGGAAACAGTATATACCCATTGTACAGATGAATAAGCTGAGACACATAGGCAGAGACTGAAAACATTATCCACCAACTAGCAGCCCAAAGGGAAGGATAAAAAAACAACCTGTGCTGCCATAAAACAGTTATGCGCTGTATTTAACTGTCACCTATTGCCATCCTGCTTTCTATTTACATAAACATCCTACCTACACTGTGTTCCTTTCTTATACCTTCTTTCCTTTCCTGACTTCATTGTACTTGTTTTTCCCCTACTAGGGTTCCAATCCAGGAAAGTACTTCAGCACGTACATCACTTTAAACACACGAGCAGTCCCATTTAAGCCAAAGGAATTACTCACATGCTTAACATTGAACATGCACGTCAGTGCTTTCCGAGATCAAGGCCTGTATTTATTCTACAGTAACGCCTCACTTAACGTTTTAGTTCGGTTCCTGAAAAATGCAACTTTAAGCAAAACGATGTTAAGCAAATCCAATTTCCCCATAAGAATTAATGTAAATGAGGGGGTTAGTGTCCAGGGAGATTTTTTTCACCAGACAAAAAGACTATATTATATATAGTCACACACACACACGATAAGTTTTGAACAAACAGTTTAATACTGGTACACAGTGATAATGATTGTGAAGCTTGGTTGAGGTAGAGGAGTCAGAGGGTGGGATATTTCCCTTAGTGCTAAATGATGAACTAGCAATTGGCTGAGCCCTCAAGGGTTAACTCTTTCACTCGACACGAATGGAGGGAGGGGAGACATTGCAGACAGAGACACACACTCTATGTGCATTTCCCCTTTAAGTACACTGCCTTGTTAATTAGATCAGCTTGCTGAGACCACAGCTGCTGCAAGCTCCCTCCATCCTGAGCCCTGGTGTCCCGTCCCCCCGCTCTATGGAAGATGGGGTAAGCAGGGTGCAGGAGCAGTGGGGAGGGGGGACACCCTGACATTAGTCCCTCTCTTCCTTCCCTCCCACCCCCCGCACAGCAAACAGGAGTCTCGGGGAGCAGCTCCAAGGCAGAGGGCAGGAGCAGCACATGGCAGTGAGGGGAGGGACAGCTGCAATTGCTAGCCTGCTGGCAGCTGCTGCACAGGGAACTTAGGGGAGCTGATAGGCAGGCTGCCGGTCCACCCTGGTTCCAAGCCCCCACCAGTTAGCTGCAATGGGCTGCTCTTCCTGCAAACAGTGGACAAAGCAGACGGCTGCCAAACGACACGTTAGAAGGGAGCATTGCACAACTGTAAACGAGCATGTTCCCTACTTAATCAGCAACATAACAACAAAACAACGTTAACCGGGACAACTTTAAGTGAGGAGTTACTGTAATTATTAGCACTTCAGTAGCGCCTGGAGGCCTCAGTCATTGCATGGGGCCCCATTGTGCCAGGCACTGTACACATTACATTTTGAAGACTAATGATCTATTGGACTGTGGAATAAACTCCAGAGGGAAATGGCAGAAGCCACATGACTTGGAATATTTAAAATGGGATTGGAGTAAACACACACACAAAAAATGTACTTTAAGGAACAAGGGACGGACTAGATGACCTAAAAGGTTTTTTTCCAGCTCTCATTTCTGTGAGAAATTATACAGCTTCCTAGTCCTGATTCTGGAACAGATCCACTGTATCAGCAGAATGGTTAGAACCCAGGCCATGAGCACCAAAAGCACAGTTCGGTTCTGCTTCAGCTACATGAGTGACCCGCACAGCTTTAGAGAGCAGGTTTCTACTATCTACCAGCACCAACTGCTAAAGGGAGCATAGATCTGTCACATACAAACCATAGCTAGTGTGTTACACTCGCTTCTTACAGCTTTGTGGGTTTGAAATATACCTTCTCCTACAGTCACATTATGAGTTGCTCATTCCTGTTTTAGAAAAACAAGACATGACTTACTGAGGGCCTGTTGGAGACTGGGCCCTGGGCAGTCTGGCCTAGTGGTTAACATGAGAGCACCGCCTACCACTTAGAACTGGGTCCTATGGGGGCAAAGTCCAGGAACGAGCAGAGGTTCAGTGCTGGAGGGATAGAAGCCAAATGCCAGCGCTGGAGGTTAACCGGAGTCATAGGTCAGAGCCAGACCTAAGGATCAGTATCGGAGAAGGGGGGAGGGATAGCTCAGTGGTTTGAGCATTGGCCTGCTAAACCCAGGGTTGTGAGTTCAATCCTTGAGGAGGCCACTTAGGGATCTGGGGCAAAAATTGGTCCTGCTAGTGAAGGCAGGGGGCTGGACTCGATGACCTTTCAAGGTCCCTTCCAGCTCTAGGAGATTGGTATATCTCCAATTTAAAAATTAAAAAAAAAAAAGGAGTCATAGGGGAACCAGGGCTGGAGCAGAGCAAGAGCCAGGTCTGGAACAAGCAGGAGCAGAGACTAGAACAAGGGCAAAAATAACACCAACAGACCCTGGCCGTCAGCAGGCAGGATCGAACTTGGGATCCCTGAAACTTAGTGTATGAGCCTCTACTGCATGAGTGTATTAATCTCTATGTAGTCTAGGTGGGTTACACAAGCACACCTGCAGGCATGATACTCATTGAGCAGCTGGAGAGCTGCTGCTGGGCTTAAGAACTAGCCAGCTGCCCTTCCTGACTGATCAGATAGTGCAGTCAATCAGGGGAAGGAAGATATGATCGCCCTCTATAAATACATCAAGGGATAAATACCAGGGAGGGAGAGGAATTATTAATCTTAAACGCCAATGTTTACACAAGGATGAATGGACATGAACAAGTTCAGGCTTGAAATTAAGTGAAGGTTTCTAAACCATCAGAGGAGTGAAGTTCTGGAACAGCCTTCTAAGGGGAGCAGCGGGGAAACCTAACTGGCTTCAAGATTGAGCTTGACAAGTTTATGGAGGGGATGCTATAATGGGACTGCCCACAATGGCATATGCTCCATCTGTGACTGCTAGTAATAAAAATTCCCAATGGACGGAGATGGTGCACTAGATGGGGAGGGCTCTCACTTACCACCAAGAGTTCTTTCCCAGGAGTCTGGCTCTTGCTGACATTCTCAGGGTGCAACTGATTGCTATATTTGGGGTTGGGAAGGAATTTCCCCAGGTCAGCTTGGCAGAGATCCTGGAGGGGGGTTTACCTTCCTCTGCAGCATGGGGTGTGGGTCACCGGCTGGTTTAAACTAGAGTAAATGGTGGATTCTCTGAAGTTTGAAGTCTTTAAATCATGATTTGAGGACTTCAGCAACTCAGCCAGAGGTTATGGAGTGGGTGGGTGAGATTCTGTGGTCTGCGATGTGCAGGAGGTCTGACTAAGTGGTCAAGATGTCCCTGCTGGCCTTAAAGTCTATGAGGTAGCCCTGCTGCAAACCAGCTGCACTTGTTGGGTTGCTAGGAGACTGACTCTGCTGCAGGTCCTGGTCCCTGATGGGGCCACAGACTGAGTGGCCTTCATCTATGTTGGGGGGAGGGATAGCTCAGTGGTTTGAGCATTGGCCTGCTAAGCCCAGGGTTGTGAGTTCAATCCTTGAGGGGGCCACTTAGGGATCTGGGGCAAAAATTGGTCCTGCCTAGTGAAGGCAGGGGGCTGGACTCGATGACCTTTCAAGGTCCCTTCTAGTTCTAGGAGATTGGTATATCTCCAGTTATTATTATTATTTTATCTCCCATGATGCCAACTTTTAAAGGGATTGAAAGATATTTCCTGTTTATAGAAAATGGTGAATGAAGAACATTTATATGGCTTTTTACATATACATCAATAATAGCAGTTACATTCTCCCTGGCTAATTATATTTTGCCTAACTAAAATTCCCTCTACTTTCAAATGCATAAAATATTGTTCACTTCCTGTGCAGAAGAGCTGCCAGTACCGCTCTGCACCATTTTCCACTTCTAAGCGGGGTGTGTTTTCATAAGGCGGTGAAATGATCCCCACATATGTAGAGCTCAATTCTCTATTGGGATACAGCCCCTTTGCGGTGCTGGCTTAACTGGCCCAGGAGATGTGGCCAGAGGAAGAGGGGATGGCTGGATAACCAATGTGACGTTGCACTCTATATGATTTTATGAAAATATGCTAATGTAACTAGAATATGCTTCAAGCAAAAGGTCTCTTGTAAGGTATCATTACCAAGCTTATAATCTACTGAGCATGATCATCCTATTTGTATAAATGTACCACTCTTGTATCTGAAACTAGAAATATGAAATATAACTCTGAGGGCCTATTGTAATTATGCAAAGTGTAGGCCATTAATGGTGGTTTGGAATCTTGATGACTCCCATTAACCAGGACAATTGACTGCAGATGGCTCTGTTTTACCTGTAAGTCTTCATGTATACATGTGTGCTGGCAAATGGGTAATGATGTCTTACAATGACATATGATCATGTCACCTGAACTGGAATCCATCTTTAACCTGGGGCTTTTCCATTGAGAAGGGGGAGCTGGGAACCCAGAGGGACAAAGGAATCCCGCCTTATGCAAAAGATATATAAATAGGTGGAACAGAACAAAGTGAGGAGCCATCATGAGGAATCCCCTAGCTACCACCTGAACTGGAACAAGGGCTGTATCAGGGGAAAGGACTGTGCCCAGACTATGAAGGCATCCAGTCTGTGAAAGAGAGACTTATGGAAAATCTTTCAGGGTGAGATTTTATGTGTACTCAGTTATAGCACTGTATTAGGCTTAGATTTGCGTGTTTTATTTTATTTTGCTTGGTAATTCACTTTGTTCTGTCTATCACTGCTGCGAACCACATAAATCCTACTTTCTGTATTTAATAAAATCACTTTTTACTTATTAACTCAGAGTATGCATTAATACCCGGGGGGGCAAACAGCTATAACTCTCTATCAGTGTTAGAGAGGGCGAACAATTTATGAGTTTACCCTGTATAAGCTTTATACAGAGTAAAACAGATTTATTTGGGTTTAGACCCCATTGGGAGTTGGGCATCTGAGTGTTAAAGAGAAGAACACTTCTGTAAGCTGGTTTCAGTTAAGTCTGCAGCTTTGCGGCAAGTAATTCAGACCCTGGGTCTTTGTTGGAGCAGACGGGCATGTCTGGCTCAACAGGACAGGGTGCTGGGGTCCCAAGCTGGCAGGGAAAGCAGGGGCAGAAGTAGTCTTGGCACATCAGTTGGCAGTTCCCAAGGGGGTTTCTGTGATCCAACCCATCACAACTAACTATGGCCAGATCACCTCCTCTGCAATGCACATGTACTTACTTCAGATTCATTATATCCTTCCCTTGCTCATTAAGTGAGGAATACTCACAACTTAGCTCCCTAGTAATTTCTTCCACTATTGATTTTAAATTAATATCTTAGTCTAAATTGCTTCTGAAAGTAATTCTACAGCATGATTCAGGCTAGGACAGGGGCACCCAAATTTTGCCCCAGAAGGAGTTAATGTTTCTCCTTGGAGCTTGGTAAAGGTGAAGGGAGAGTAAGGCCAAATCGCAGAAGTGCATAGGGCACATTCAGCCTAGAAACTACACTTGGGCCACTTCTGAGCTAAATATGGCAGTGCCTTTGTTAATTAATGAGTGTTCATTATAGTTCTTAATCCAGGCTGCAGCCTTTCTATAGATGAAGTGTGCTCACGTAGAGGGATGGAAGTCAGCATCCCGCACAACTGGATGTTAAGGGCTGCTTTCCTCTATACATCTGAAGTTGATTCCATGGGACTAAATGGAGTCTGTTTACTTGCCAAGCTGAGATATAACTGAGCAGTGATACAACACCTAGTAGGTCATAATTAGGATGCCGGGAAACAGCATGCTAATGGCTAGGCAGGGGCATTAGATTGGGAGTCAGAAGACCTAGGTGTGGTGTCACCTTGGGCAATTACTTCATCTCTCTGTGCCTGTTTTCCCTCCCACCTTTGTCTGTCTTGTCTACTTACAATGTAAGTTCTCATGTGTTTGCAGAGTGCTTGGCACAATGGGGTCTCAGTTTTGGTCAGGGCCCCTAGGTAGTACTGGAATGCCAACCAACAATAATAGAACAGAGTATGTGGCTGCAAGGTGCTTCATTATTGCCTCTTAATAGTCCTAATTATTTCTAGAACAAGTGTTAGTCATGTTAATTATACTAAAGCCCTGGAATATTAGTGCTTTCATTTTGCTAATGATTTGCCAACTCTGCCTTACTCCTGTAATAGAAACAGATTTTGCTAGGTTAAAATTTGATTTTGGGACTTGTCAAAGGCAAGAAACACAGTTAAGTAACATAGTAATAAAACTGGTAACCTCTCAGTAAACCCAGCATAAGATCTTTGGACCAAACTGATCCCCAGAGTCACTCCATCGACTTTGCTGGAGTGACACCACGCACGAATTTGGCCTTTTGTGTTTCCTTTAAATTAGGGCCAAGGAGACAGCTATGTTTGTGGGGAAAAACAAGAACATATGCTGAAAACAGAGAGTTTCCAACAAAAACTTAGTCCACCCTGGGAATGAAATTCAACTGCAAAGATTTTGTGGTTGGCTGAAGACCTGGTCTGAGATTTTTGTACTGAGAAGATAACGTTATACAACCCAAGAGCACCTTCCGGAATTTAAATCTTAGTAACAAAGAGAGTCCAAATAACTGAACTAGATCCCAGCATGCTGTTTGAAGTAGAATACAATAGCCAGGGTGTGTATCCTTTTCTATAGTGAAATTGACTTTGGACATAGACAACGGCTGCACAAACAAACCTGCCCCAAATATGTGGATAACAACTTCACTTCATCACCTGTATAGAGCTGTGAGAACTATTTACAACACTAACCAGATATCCTATAAGTGATCCTCATGTCCCACTCTGATGATTAATTAGAATTCCCTGGAGCCTGAACATGCTGCAAGTGCTTTTTTTTGACAACACAGCATGTAATTCCTGCAGTATTCTTGCACAAAGCTGCAAGAACAATCATAAGAGCTAACATGGTATTGGCAATAAATAAATAATCTGGGGGAATGACATTGTTTAAATCAAAAGTATAGCAGGAAGGTTGAGCTAGCCATTCTTTATCTAAATAACCACAGCAATTCAATTCCATAATCCCTAATAAATAAATAAATAAATGCAAATGTGAACCAACATAAAATGTTGCTTGTGTGTGCCACCCAGGAATCTACTAACAAGCTGCACTCATGAAAGGAAGTGCTCTGTAATATAGTCAAAGCACTTGACTAGCAGTCAGGACACCTTTTGGCCCAGAAATCATCATCATTATCCTTGTGAGATGCCCCAGGCTTGTTTTACTGAGCACTGGAAGGGCACTGAGAGGCTAAAGGACCAATGGCAGTTTTAGTAGACAATATCTAGTGAGTTAAAAAGAAATCATTCGGTTATTGGGATGCTGGAGTTCTTGACCTCCTGAGTTTATAAAGTATCTGTTTTTGGTCTTGGCCACGTAAGAGAATTCAAACTTTACAATTCTGCAGTAGAATTTTCATTTTATTTTCTTTCTCTAACTCTCACTCCCATTTCTAGAAATACGCCTTGTCTATACTAGTTAGACTACAACTAGTTAACTAAAGATTTGAAATCTAGAGCAATTTTTAAATTGATCTTGGGCAAATCCCAATGTAGACACACTTAAGCCATTTTAAGTCCTGCTTAAATCTGTTTAGCTTCATCTATAGGTTCCCGATTTAAGCTGAATAAACATAAGCAAGGGTAAATACCTCCATGATGGCCACAATTTTGGCCCATACCGGTCACTGACCCACGGACCTCCAGTGCTGAAAGGGAGAACCAGGTCCTGCAATTCTAAAAGAGAGAGAGAGTCTCTCTAGCTTGACCCAGGCTCTGACACTGGGATCTGTAACCGCCTCATGTCCTCCTTGGATTAAGCACAGAGAAGGAACTTGTAACACCTGCTGACCAGCGAGTTGCACATCTATATCAGAGGTTTGCACCACATTAAATTGATCTAAAAATGTATCTAGTTTGTTAAACGGGTGCAACTTTATTAGTACAGACAAGGCAGCAGAATCCAATGCTTTGTACCATATGGAGGCAAACAGACTCCAAGCCCAGCTCCCAAAAGGTTATTACAATTATGACAGGGTCTGAATCAGTTAGTGTCTATATGGTACTCCACTAGCATGGCCTTCACCAAGTGGAAGATGCCTGGGTGCACCATTGGGTTATCGTGTCTTCATTAAGTGAACTGGTCTGAACAGCAATCACAAGATTACCAGCTGCAGGAGAATAAAGCTGCCATGGGTTTAAAACAAGGGAGGTAAATAAGCAACACATGAAATTGAATGAACCAAATGACTAAAGCAGGGGAATTCAAATGGAGGTGCAAATATATCCAGTCATATAAACAATAGGCTGAGTGAGAATCTTAGTTGCACAATTCAGCCTGTTATGGTGTTAGGAAAGCAAGGGCATTACATATATGGAAAGTGCAAGAAGTTATGATCAACACAGACTAGGTCTCCACTGCAAAAAATAGTTGTATGTTTAATTGGAGACAGCTATGTCAAATGAAATCCTAGTGGAGACCAGGCACATGTAGCTTTTGCACTGATGTAGCTAATCAAGGTCTATTCCACACACACCCCTTCTGGGATTTACCTCAACCATGAGCAGCAAAGTAAAATCTACAGAGGTACAATGTGCTACTGCCTGTTACCCAAAGCCCTGGAATCCAATTCTCCTTCATAGTCTTCTTCCTATGCATGGCTTTATCATTGTTCACTGGCTGCCACAACAGAACTATCCCGTAACAGCTATGGAGTGTTACATTGTAATCTGTCCTCTCGGGCTGACTGGATTTGCCCTAAGGCAACAATGCCTCTAGTTTTGAAGGAGAATGACAATAAAAGCAACAGGAATACATGGTTGAAAATTTGAAAGCGGAAGGCAGCTTGGGTAAAAGTGATCATGAAATGGTAGAGTTCGTGATTCTAAGGAATGGTAGGAGGGGAAAACAGCACAATAAAGATAATGGATTTCAAGAAGGCAGACTTCAGCAAAACTTGGGGAGTTGGTAGATAAGATCCCATGGGAAGCAAGTCTAAGGGGGGGGAACAGTTCAAGAAACTTGACAGACATTATTAAGGGCACAAGAGCAAACTATCCCACTGCATAGGAAAGAGAGGAAATGTAAGGCAAGAGACCACCCTGGCTTAACCAGGAGATCTTCAATGATCTGAAACTCAAAAAAAGGAGTCCGACAAAAAGTGGAAACTAAGTCAAATTACAAAGGGTGAATATAAACAAATAACACAAGTATGTAGGGACAAAATTAGAAAGGCCTAGGCACAAAACAAGATTAAACTGGCTAGAGATATAAAGGGTATGTGACTGTGGTTGCTGGAGGGGTTTCACTGAGACTGAGCAATCAGGGCAAAGTGCAAAGAATGGGGCAGATGATTCCCAAAACCAAGATTCAGCAACAAAACAGGTTCTACTACACCTTCCTAGTTACCCAGAAGCCAAAATCACAGCTCCCCTCAAGCAATCCAGTCCTGGCAGATCTCTGGCAGGCTACGATAGCCTCTTGACAGAAGATAACACAGTAGGCATTCCTTGGATGAAGAATAGGTAATATACATTGGTGCTTTGAATTAAACTGCCTATTTCCTAGGCACACACTGGTAACTAGCTGCATGCATTAGCATGAGATAATTAACCACTCTAGCAGTTCATAGACAGTTTACTACAAACTTCAAAGAGAAATACAGACAGTGATATTATTACATCCAAAGTTTCATCTAATGTAAATATTCCCTTTTGATCTCTGCAGCAATAGAATATAGGAACAGACAGGAACAGAAGTTTAGCATCTACAGGCTAATCTGGTTACACTGTTAATATCTAACAATATATAGGTGTAAACAGATAAATACAATTAGTATTTACTTCTAGTTCTCCAACAATATAGGTTTACATTTCAAAGGTTTTAGTTATCAAAGCCATGTAAGTGGACTATCTACAAGAAATGGTCTTGATTATAATTTATTTCTCCTGGGGGAGTTCTGCGCAATGCAGAATTTTGCAGAAATTACTATTGTGCGCACAGAATTTCCTTTCTCCCACAGACATTGGCTGCAGTGCTGCTGGCCACCACTGGGGGCCGCTGGACCTGGCAGAGCCCAGCTCGCACATAGAAGACATTGCTGGGGCGAGGCGTGAGGAAGCTAGATGGTTCCCAACAGCTGCAGTTCCCCGCACACCCTGAGGGAAGGAGACAGCCGTGTGCAGGAAACTCCACTCAAGCCTGGGATCCAGCTTGTAGGCTGTGGGGGCCCCATGGCTGGGCTTTAGTGGAGAGGGGATGTGGGTATCTGGGCAAAGGGGTAGGGGGCTGGGCTCTGGGAAGGGGTATCTGGGCCAGGGGCTCCCATGGGAGGGAGAGGGTGCAGGTATCTGGGCTGGGGGGCCCCCTTGCAGCTGGGCTTTGGGGGGGGGGGGGTGCAGGTGTCTGGCCCCCTGGCTGGGCTCTGGGGAACAGAGAAACATGCACTGGGTTGTCGTAGGGGTTTCTGTAATTCTCTATTCCTGGGGGAAATTTGTGCATGTCTTGACTTTAGTAAGGCTGTTGATACTGTCTCGCATGACCTTCTCATAAACAAACTAGGGAAATGCAACCTACATGGAGCTGTTATAAGGTGAGTGTATAACTGGTTGGAAAATCGTTCCCAGAGAGTAGTTATCAGTGGTTCACAGTCATGCTGGAAGGGCATAATGAGTGGGGTCCTGCAGGGATCAGCTCTGGGTCTGGTTCTGTTCAATATCTTCATCAATGATTTAGATAATGGCACAGAAAGTACACTTATAAGGTTTGCGGACAATACCAAGCTGGGAGGGGTTGCAAGTGCTTTGGAGGATAGAATTAAAATTCAGAATGATCTGGACAAACTAAAGAAATGGTCTGACGTAAATAGGATGAAATTCAATAAGGACAAATGCAAAGTACTCCACTTAGGAAGTTGCACACATACAAAATGGGAAATGACTGCCTAGGAAGAAATGACATAGAAAGGGATCTGGGGGTCATAGTAGATCACAAGCCAAATGAGTCAACAATGTAACGCTGTTGCAAACAAAAGTGAACATCATTCTGGGATCTATTAGCAGGAGTTTTGTAAGTAAGACACAAGAAGTAATTCTTCCGCTCTACTCTGCGCTGATTAGGCCTCAACTGGAGTATTGTGTCCAGTTCTGGGCGCCACATTTCAGGAAAGAGATGGACAAATTGCAGAAAGTCCAGAGAAGAGGAAGAAAACTGATGAAAGGTCTAGAAAACATGACATATAAGAGAAGTTTGAAAAAAAATGGGTTTGTTTAGTCTGGGGGAACATGATAACAGTTTTCACGTACATAAACAGTTGTTACAAGGAGGATGGAGCAAAATTGTTCTTCTTAACCTCTGAGGATAGGACAAGAAGCAATGGGCTTAAATTGCAGCAAGGGAGGTTTACGTTGGACATTAGGAAAAAGTTCCCAACTGTCAGGGTGGGTAAGCACTGGAATAAATTGCCTAGGGAGGTTGTGGAATCTCCATCACTGGATATTTTTAAGAGCAGGGTAGACAAAACACCTATCAGGAATGGTCTAGATAATACTTAGTCCTGCCATCAATGCAACGGACTGGACTAGATGACCTCTCATGATCCCTTCCAGTCCTATGATCCTATGTTGGTAAAACTACTGGGCAACAGACCTTTATACCTTTTTATGAGATGCAAATGTTCTTTAATCTGCTCTATGGAAAGTGAAATTATGCAGCCATTAGTCGTGACTCCAAAGTTAAGATTGCAACAAGATTTGGATACATATATCCATATCCTTAGCGAGCATAAATCAGTGACGCTCCATTGACATCTGACCCTATGCCTGCTTTATATAGTTATGCAGTTATTGTCACTGGTTTTTAAAAGCAGCCTCCATTTTTGTATTTACAATTTTATGGCTGCAATTGCAAATTGTGCACATGCTGTTATGCACAAACTGCTTGTGGATACCAAGTGGCTTCTGATTATATTTACACTGAGTACATGCAGTGCACATAACATTCACAATAGGAATGGTAATGTTGGAAGTTTGAGTTGTCTGGCATGGAAGCCAACTAGACAGATCAGCCATGTTCAGTGGTTTGTCCAATACTAAATGAAACAAACGAGTTGCTGGAATGTTGCAGAGCTGCAGCTGATGTGATGAAATTCTTCATGCAAGAAAACTCCAAGTTGCAAACTTGCTTGTGGAGAAACGTACAGTTTAAATCCACCAGTGACATGGCATAAGCTTGCATAACAGTTGGCTGTCAGCCAACTGTTTCCTCCTGAGTCTTAATGGTTTTCACACTCAATAATAAAAAGATTTGTGGGGTGAATTTAGCTCAGAGATCTGTTCTTGGATATATGTATCTATCAGGACAGAGAAGCCTGTACCTGTATATTCCATGCACACCTGAAAGAGTTAGTTACCTGTGCGAAAGCAGGATCGGAAGGATGGGAGCCCCATTACGCTAATTTTTTACCACCAATGCCAAAGTCTGCTCTTCATTTTCTAACTATGACCTGAACTACACTTAAAAGTTAGGCTGATGTAACTACAGCACTCAGGGGTATGAAAAACTGCCCACCTAACCCTTCACGTAAAATGCTTCAGTCAACCTAGTTACTGTAGCTCAGGGAGATGGAGTTCCCACGGCAATGGAAAAACCTCTTGGAGAATTTTCCCAATCAGACTCCTTTCTAGGTAAAAGTGGATCAGTTTCTGCTGATATATTATGGATCAAATTTTCAAAAGCTCTTAAGTGATTTAGAAGCCTAAGTCACTTGAAAATGAGACTTAGGCCTGGTCTACACTGGGGGGAGGGTTGATCTAAGGTACGCAACTTCAGCTACGCGAATAGTGTAGCTGAAGTCGAAGTACCTTAGTTCGAAATACTTACCCGTCCTCACGGCGCGGGATCGACGTCCGCGGCTCCCCCGTCGACTCCGCCACCGCCGTTCGCGGTGGTGGAGTTCCGGAGTCGACGGGCGCGCGTTCGGAGTTCGATATATTGCGTCTAGATGAGACGCGATATATCGAACTCCAAGAAATCGATTGCTACCTGCCGATATGGCGGGTAGTGAAGACGTACCCTTAGGCTTCTAAATCACTTAAGGGCTTTTGAAAATTTGACCCTATATCATCTCCATTTGGGGGGTTCACACTGACTTCTTTTGAGCACCAAAGTTTCCCTATAAACTTTGGGGAAATTTTGGAATCCCTTATAAACTGTGATAAGAAACCCACAGGCTGAATTGCCAACAAGACTTGCAGATATTTCCCTTCATTGATAAGAATCATGCTATGCATATCCAAAAACATCAACACAACGGGGTGGGGAGAAAGCACCCATGAAAAGCAGACTGTTCCATTTGAGAAAAAAAAAAAAGATATCAGCTTTTCTTAAAATCACAATTGGCACAATATATATGTTATGTGGGAGTCACAGTCTGACCCCATACTACAACTCTGTCTGGAAATAATGTTGCCATACACTAAAACATCAGATGTGCTTTCCATGGAATTTTGCCTACGAAGAAGGCAATAGGTCAGTGGGAAAAAAGTATTTAAGTGAAAGTTACCCTTCATATTTGGAACTTTAGAACAAACAATTGCCATTTTCTCATGCTTTCCCTGTATGATTTCAAACATATCCCCAGCTGCTGATACCCAATGGGTCCATATTTCCACAGCTAAACTCTTTCACCACGTTCCAGTCTGCAGTATAACAGTCAGTAAGTCAGGCTTTCCTTGCCAGCTGCAATTACCCATGCTTGCCTTTCCTTTAGTAACAGCTGTTCTCACTGATTTTTGGCCCACCCACCACATTTACTAAACAACGCCAATCATTAGCATTACCATTTGTTTCTGAAGACATCTAGCTTCAATTCCTTTCAGTCACAGTCATCCACTCTTTGAGCTGTGGCTGCTGCAGAAACAGCAGTACAGGTTCCCAGCTGAAGCTGAGCTCCACTAAGAGATCATGGAGCATCACCAAAGCAGAGAGAAGCCATGCCTCCTCCATGTTCCCTTCCCTGGCATACTCCCCATGATGGGACAGGTGGAAGGGCAGCTGACTTCACAAACCAGTAGCATCTCCACTGGTGGAATTCTCAGCAGGCCAGTATCTGATCTGACCCCTTTATGCTACCTGAGTGGCCTAATGCAGTAAGATTATTGCCAGCGTTGCCAACTCTGATGAGTTTATTGCAAATCTCATGATGTTTGGTCTTTTAAGCCACAGCTCCTGGAGTCAAGTGATTCTCAGATGTCATTAAAAAATGTTTCTATCAACTTCATCATTGCAGAGAAAAAAAGTTTGAAACCATGTCTGATGTATAACATAAAGCCTGAGAAACCAGAAGACAAAGAAAAAGAATCCCAGATTTTTTTAAAATCTCATTTTTAAGCCAAACTCATAATTTTGAGGGTCCTCACTCCTGATTTTTGAACACTTGGGTTGGCAAGACTGTATATAAGAATCTGGTCCAGTATGCTCAGCACAGACAACATTTCCCTGGCCCGCTCACAGAGCAGGCCCTGAATGGCTAACAGCTCTGAAAAGATTCCCATATCATCCTCCTTTGCTGGGAAGACTCCAGATATGACACGAGCCTTCAGAGGGAGGGAGAAGATTAACAATTTAGCTCTCCAAGGATAGGCATAAGCATCCTTGGTGATCTTCACTGAGGAGTAGGTCTCCAGTCCACCTCTTTCCCCTTCTTCCCTTCTCCATCCTCATTTAAACTAGGGTCTTCAATCTCCTTTGTACCTGCACAGCCTCTCAATTTGCCACTCCACCCCAGGAGCAAGTAGAGATCCTCATACCCCTGCCTGCCCCAGTCTCCCGGCTCCTTCACGCTTCTCCCACCATGACTCAGCTCGCTGAGGTTAGCTCCTAATCCAAGTGGGAGGTCAGGAATCAGCCATAGAGGGAAGCAAACCTCCTCAGGACCAAGAAGATGACAGGGAGTAGGGTGGATGATTTACAATATGGGGAAAATGGATCAGAAAGGCTCCCCACCCAACCCTCCTCCCACCATATGCCTACACTGCAATTAGACATCTGTGGTTGGCCTGTGCTAGCTGACTCAGGCTAAGGGGCTAGTACTAAGGGTCTGTTTAATTGTGGTATAGACATTTGGGTCTGGGTCCCTCGCACCTCACAGGGTTCTAAAGCCCAGGTTCCAGCCTGACCCCAAACATCTACAGCACAATTAAACAGCCCTTTAGCCGGAGCCCTGTGAGTCCATGCCAGCTGGCACGGGCCACCTGTGGGTTTTTAACTGCAGTGTAGACATAACTCAGTGTCCAGAAATCCCCCTTCTCTTCCTGGCCCAGTGAAATGGCCACCTCTAAAAGCATTCACTGGGGAATTATTTATTTAGCCTTCTGAACACCTTCACAGCGATTTAAATGTACAAGGCAAAATGTAAAATCCACAAGGCACATGGACAGAATCCACATTGACCTGCCCAGACCACGCTGACTGCGATAGCCACCGCCTGACCACATTCACTCCCCCCCTCATTCCAGCTTCATCAGCTGGTGCAGGTTTTGTCGCACACTCTTTGGTGTTTTTCTTAAAGCTCCAACTCCTGGAGACCTGTGATTGTGAGACACTCTCAGCTTTCATTTAAAAAAAAAAAAAAGCCAGTCTCGTGATTTTTTGGGGGAGCCTGGCTCATGATTGTTGAATGCTTGGGGCTGGCAATACAGCAGTGGGCCCCACAGATGAGCTTTGCAGCATGCCACTGTAGCCCTGAGGATTAATCTGTTGGTCTGTATAAAATGTCTTTTTGATAAATTTAAGTATGTAATAGGCTTATAGATTTATAGATTTGCAATAGCTGAAATGCAAGATACATCCAGGTCAGACATCCTGTGACGCTGAAAGCAACCTTTGGGACCCTTACTCAGAAAAGTAATAATAAGACAAAATACCTACGCAGATGTCTGGAGACCTTTAACTGAACCAATAACAGTAAAGGGTGGAAATAGGGATTTTTGCCCACAAATCTAACAAGTACACCACAAATGCGTACATAACTGTCACTCATACGCACACACATGTTAGCCTATGAGGCAGGTGTACCCTAACATTTCCATGGGGGGAAGACGAAATTTGGGCATAGGAGGAAGATTTCTATAAAAGGTGAAACAAATCACCATTAGGCAGGCGATATACCCATCTATCTGTTCCTGTCTACTCCATCGCCTCCACCCCATCTACGCATCGATGCTACCCATCTATGAAGGCTATTAACTATTAATAGGCTGTGGTATTATTTCTTTTCAAAAGCTGTAAGTATAAAGAAATCTAATTTCTGCTTCTGCTTTACCTTTTAAAGCATCTAGTTTATGGAGGGTTAAAGCCAAACCCATACTATTAACTTCCTCTATCAGAAGTGTGAAAAACACCCAAAGTGCTACTGCACAGAGTGAGTTTATAACAGTGTATTATCATAAATATATCTCTTAAAGAACTGTGATATTTTGTAACTTTGTAATCTTGAACTGTTTTTACATTTACTTATTGTTTCATTGATTTTAATAAAAGGTCTTTATGACTATTTCGGTCTCAGTGTAAGTTCCTGTCATATACCCCAAAGTTCCTTTTATAAACTCTGTGAAGCCTGATTCAGGACGAACTTTATCTTCTGATCATACACATTGGCGAGCCATACCCATATTATTAATATCTATTAATTATTATCAATATTACTAATTAATTAGAAAATTAATTAATCAAATAAAATTAAATTAAGGGGATAAATTCCACCGACCCTACTAACCCACCCCAAATCAGGCTACACCACAAGCAGGGTCGGCCTGGCCCACCGGAGTATCAGGAAGTCTCCCAGAGGGTCTTTGTTTTATTAAAGCTTTGTCTGGCTGGGGCAAACACCACTCTCCTCTGTGGGATTTAATGAGAAGCATGTGCACATACGCAGACCCCTCAGCCCACTCCTCTCCCTCACAGGACCCTGCCATTCCCTCCTTCTGGGGCATGGCTAGGTGTGACGATCCTTTGAGCAGGCCTCTCACCTAAAGCATGGAGAAAAGGGGAAGATTGAAGATCCTCCCCTTGAGGCCTTGCTATGTGTATGGAAACCCTCCCAAAGCAGAAGGATGGTCCAGTGACTCAGGCATTGCCTCAGCAGCAGGGGGTTCAGTTCTCTGCTCCACCACAATGCTTGATCCCGGGCAAGTCACTTCGCTTGAAATCCTGCCCCACTGAAGTCAATGAGAATTTTGCCAACTGGGGGGCAGGAGTTCACCTGTAGTCTCTCAACCTCAGCTTTCCTAGCTGTAAAATGGGGATAACACCACTGCCCTTTCCTGCCTGACTGCAGTGTTGTGAGGATAAATACAATTAAAAATGGGGAGGGGCTCGGGTACAATGGTAATGAGGCCAGATAAGCACCTAAGCCTCTGCCTGAGTGAAAACTGCGAAGTGTCACTGTTAGGATCATGCCTAGTTTTATATTTTAAGACTTGGATCTGCATTTTCCTAGAATTCAAGCGTGTTTGGCTCAGGTAGTTTTGGTCAGGCTCATTTCTACATGGAACCCATTCTCTTGAGTCTTAAGAAGGTGCGTATGTGTGCGCACTCATGACAAAGATGCACGTAGACTTCCTAGTGCCAGAAAAATAAAAAACAGTTTGCAAATAAACTAGTGTCACCTCATGAAGCTTCCTCAGCCACTGGCAAACTTATGGTGCTGGTCTGTCCTGCTTGTCAGCCTGGGATATAAGATGTGATAACTCAACAGTGAATAAGCTCAGGTTGCAGGAGCCTGCTTGAATACTGTAGGGTTACACTCACACAGCTTTAAAGAAGAATGCTCAGCCTTATACATACATACCCATGTTTTGTCTAGTCTTTGTTTCCTGCACATCTACCACATGTTTTCTTGGTTCCTGTCCCTCCAAGTTTTCTTTTACCTGTGTCATAGAACTGGATGGGACCCTGAAAGGTCATTGAGTCCAGCCCCCTGCCTTCACTAGCAAGACCAAGTACTGATTTTGCCCCAGATCCCTAAGTGGCCCCCTCAAGGATTGAACTCACAACCCTAGGTTTGGCAAGCCCATGCTCAAACCACTGAGCTATCCCTCCTCCCACTGCTACTACTTCTTCTTCTTCTTCTCCCCCCCGTGAGCACTTCAACTGCTGTCACTTTGGGATAGATTTTGTCGTCATGGTTTCCTTTAATCCAAAATGGGCTTCAGTCATTTTGAAGAGCACAGAACAGGTTATTTGAATGGTTGTAATATTTCTGAAGGGAAGGCCAGGGCATAATTATATTTCACAGAGAAAAGGTCCCCTTCGGGAAGGTGTTTATAGCATGAGCCTAGGACATGGGAGACTGGGTTGAAGTCCCTGATATGCCACAAACTTCCTTTATCACCTTGGACACCTCACTTAGCTTCTCTGTACCTCAGTTCCCCACCTGAATAACAGCAACAGGAATGTTGCAAGAACAAATAAATAAATACATTCAAGATTGAGGCACGCAGACACTACCTGTATAGGGGCCACATAAGTATCTTAGATGGACATTTATACTGACTCCATTTCCAGCTATACAGAACCATATTATAAAGTGGGTCAAACGTTTAGCCCCAGATCCAAAGTTGGAAATGGTTGGAGTGAGTTTATTTCTAGCATTTACATTTGAAAAGTCAAATATATCCCTGTGTGGAATCCACCAAACCTTGGGGGTCGTTGCCAAGTCCACTACAAAATTCACGCCCCGACCAACATAGAAGCCAGCAGCACAGACACAGTTTTACCTCAGTTGTGCCTGCAGAAGCTGCATCCAGACTAGGAGGGTTTTGCCAGGATAGCATATCCATACAGCTATACCAGCTAAGAGTTCCTAGTGTAGACCTGGCCACATTACTGTAATTACCCACTTGTGCCCAGTCCATTGCTGCAAAGAGCGCTACAAACCTCAAACATTCCAGAAGAATACCATGAGCATTTTTGCATATCCACTTAATATGTTCCAGGGCTGTGGTCTTCAGTGAAAAGACTCAGTGAAAACTCCAAAACAATAAGCTCATTCAAACACAATCTCTCTTCCCCAGCTGGGAATCAATGCAAACAAATCCTGTTGTGTAAGGACAAGGGGGGGCGGAAAAAGAGGGGCAAAGGTGTGTGTATTTGGGGAGGGGAGGAAGCTTTCCCAATGCCAAGCTGCAACATGACAAAGAAATAAACACTGCAACATAAAGGAAGGGTGGGGCCCACAACGTTTTACAGGTATTTTACAAGGGGCAATTTTGGAGTGCTGGCTTGTTGCATTGTGAGCTGTTTCCTTTTGTTAAGTTGTTCAGTGGTACCATCCTTGGGGGGGGGAGGCAGGAAGGGGTGGAGGGAAGGGTGTTGTAATAATAAAACCCATTTATGCCGCCCATTTCATTCCAAAGTACATTACAGACTGCGCACACAGTGTCTCACCACCAATGCCATTTTTCTGGCTTCTAGCGTGTGGAGCAAACCCCCAATGCTCATTGCACAGTGTGGAGAGAATAAGGGAATATTCACATACCTAATAGTTAAAGGTATGTACAAAAATATATATGATTCATCAAATTCAATTGTGGCTGATGCCAAAAATTTCCCTCATTTTCTTCAATGAAGCCTACATCTGCAGAGCCCTGAGAATGATTAAAGGATTAGAAAATCTGCCTTATAGTGGTAGACTGAAATAACTCAATCTATTTATCTAAACAAACAGGTGGTTAAAGATTAACTTGATCAGAGTCTATAAGTGCCAACATGGAGAACAAATATTTAATAATGGGGTCATCTGTGATATTGCATTCCATGTTTTATGGAAATATGTTTATGAGTGTAAATATAACGTAACTGGAATATGCTTTATGCAAAAGGTCACTTGTAAGGTATCATTACAAAGTTTATAATCTACTGAGGGTGTTCATTCTATTTGTATGAATGTATCATTCTTGTATCTGAAACTAGGAATAGGAAGTATAACTCTAAGGTCCTATTGTAATTATGCAAAATGTGGGCCATTAATGGTGGTTTGGAATCTTGATGGCTCCCATTAACTAGGATAATTGGTTGCAAATGGCTCTGTTTAATTGTAAGCCTTCCTGTATACAGTGTGCCAGCGAGTGGGTAATGAAGTCTTACAGTGACATGTGATCATGTCACCTGAACTGGAATCCATCTCAAACCTGGTGCTTTTCCAGTTAGAAGGAGGGGTGGGAACCCAGAGAGACAAAAGATTCCTGCCTTGTGCCAAAACTATAAAAGGGGCTGGAACAGAATAAAAAGAGGGCTGCCATGATTTCATCCCTGAGTTACCACCTGAGCTGGAACTAACAAGGTCAGTACCAGCTGAAAGGATTGGGCCCAGACTAGGAAGGAATCTAGTCTGTGAAAGAAGCTTATTGGAACATCTCTAAGGGTGAGATTTACCTGTATTCAGTTTCTTAATGTATTAGGCTTAGACTTGTGTGTTTTGTTTTATTTTGCTTGTTAGTCTCTAAGGTGCCACAAGTACTCCTGTTCTTATTTTGTTCTGTCTGTTATTACTTAAAACCACTTAAATCCTACTTTTTATACGTAATAAAATCACTTTTGTTTATTAACCCAGAGTAAGTGATTAATATCTGGGGGAGTAAACAGCTGTGCATCTCTCTCTATCAGTGTTAGAGAGCGCAGACAATTTATGAGTTTACCCTGTATAAGCTTTTTACAGAGTAAAATGGATTTATTTGGGGTTTGGATCCCACTGGGAGCTGGGTGTCTGGGTGCTGGAGATAGGTGATCTGCTGAACAGTTTTTGGTTAAAGTCTGCAGCTTTGGGGGCATGGACCAGACCTGGGTCTGTGTTGCAGCAGGCTAGCTCAAGAAGGTCTGGCTCAACAAGGCAGGGTTCTGGAGTCCCAAGCTGGCAGGGACAATGGGCTAGGAGACAATCCCAAGCAGGTCCGGCTCCAGGCACCAACACAGCAAGCTGGTGCTTGGGGCAGCCCATGGAAGGGGGCGGCACGTCCGGGTCTTCAGCAGCAATTCAGTGGTGGGTCCCTCAGTCCCTCTTGGATGGAAGGACCAGCCACCGAATTGCCACCAAAGAATGAAGTGGCGCTGCAGAGCAGCCGCCGAAGTGCCACCGATCACGGCTTCTTTTTTGTTTTCCTCCCCCCTCTTCGCTGCTTGGGGTGGCAAAAAAGCTGGAGCCGGCCCTGATCCCAAGGGGGTCTCTGTGACCGAACCCATCACAGCGGCATAGTCGAGCAGGATCTGTGCACAGCTGATTGCTTTGAGACTGTGGTAGTGATTTTAAGTGAGTTTTGAGTGTGGTGGCTGGAGAACAGACAAAGTGGTTACTGGTTTGTTATCTTCTGTTTGCTTATTTCAGATAAGGGAAAGAGAGGCAGGAAAATCAGCAAAAAGGTGAGAGTAAAGCTCAGAACAAGCTAGAACTGCACAGGTTACAAATTGCTAAGAAGGAAAGAGAGAGCCAGCAAGCCCTTGACTTAAAAGGCAAAGAACTTGTGGCCCAGAAACAGGCTCAAATCGAAGCACAAAAAGCTGCCCTGGAAAAAGAAAAGGCTGCGCATCAGCAAAGCCTGGACTTAAAAGACAAGAAAATTGAGGCCCAGAGACGAGCACAAATCGAGACCTAGAAGCACGAACTGGCTGTAACGGAGTGGAAGAGGTGCACAGAGATACTTATCTTGGAGGTGGAAGTTGGGGTCCTGGTGACTGCTCCGGTGGGAACAGTCCCCAAGGACTCTCTAGCTGGAAGCAAGCCCAACCTGAGTGTGTGTGTGTGTGTGGAGGGGGGGGATTTTACATGTACTGCATTCGCCATGGACTGTGTCCAAGACTCCAGCAGTAAGTTCAGGAGGAGGGTGTGATGTTGCATTCCGTAAATGTTTTATGGAAATATGTTTGAGTGTAAATATAACAACTGGAATATGCTTTATGCAAAAGGTCTCTCATAAGGTATCATTACAAAGCTTATAATCTACTGAGTGTGTTCATCCTATTTGTATGAATGTATTATTCTTGTATCTGAAACTAGGAATATGAAATATAACTCTGAGGTCCTACTGAAATTAAGCAAAGGGGATAAGGAAGGGATAGCTCAGTGGTTTGAGCATTGGCCTGCTAAACCCCCCATTGTGAGTTCAGTCGTTGAAGAGGCCATTTAGGAATCTGGGGCATTGGTCTGGGGATTGGCCCTGCTTTGAGCAGGGGGTTTGGACTAGATGACCTTCTGAGGTCCCTTCCAACCCTGATATTCTATGAAAGTTTGGGCCATTAATGGTGGTTTGGAATCTTGATACCTCCCATTAACTAGGACCATTGATTGTAAATGGCTCTGTTTAATTGTAAGCCTTCCTTTACACATGTGTGCCAGCAAGTGGATAATGAAGTCTTACAGTGACATGTGATCATTTCACCTGAACTGGAATCTATTTTAACTCTAGTTCAGAGGTTGCCAATTAGATCAAGTTAACTAACAACTACAAATATTATCCTAGGCTGAGTTCTAGATTACTAGACAAGATGCAATAAGTCAATCCCCAATACATCAAACACTATCTACCAGGTAGTATAGACGTACCCTCCAAGTGGTCGTGGTGCCACTAGATGGGACAGAACACCAGAACCAGGTGTGTGGGTTACACCAGGTCAGTTAAACCTCATTTAAAATGGGCACAACCACCACAGCTTTGGTGCAGCTACTTTCATTCTAATAAAATCTTGTTGCTGTCACACTAACAAGTATCAATTAAATCAAAAGTCAGGCTGGAACTTGTTGGTTGAGCACAAAATTCCCTGTTAAAAATCACCAAAACATCCTGAAGGGGCCCAGTGAATAAAGCAACTGCCACTTCTGTTCTGCAGCACAAGCCTTTATAGGTTTTCCTTGCCGAGAACAGATCAGCTCCATCTTCCAGAGAGGGGAGTCTTGTATGGGAGCAGGATCAGACCCTAAATGCCCACTAGTTTAGGGCATCCCCCCAGAAGGGAGTGGTTAGAGTTCACCAAGTTATGTTTTGCCCGAGGCTTGGTCTACATTTATCCTGGCATAGCTATGTCATTCAGGGATATGGCTTTTTCCACACACCTGACTGGCACAGCTATGCCAGGATTATTCTCAAGTGTGGGTGCAGCTATATTGATGGAAAGGGGCTTTTAATCAATGTAGCTGATGTTGTTCAGGGAGGTGGCCTTCCTGCCCCTTCTGGCAGTAGACTGTGTCTACACTACAGGGCTCTGTCTGCACAGGAAGCTCCGTAGCTGGCATAAATTGGTGTAGGTGCAGGTTGATTTACACCAGCTGAGGGTCTTGCCCTGTGATTGTCCTTTCCTAAATAGGGACAGTCAGCAGGTGTGCACAGGCTACAAAGAATTTAAAAACAGGCCACCCCACGGGCCAGGTTGATTTTTATCTTTGCTCTCTCTGGATGATGTCAGCCAAGGAGGTTCACTGGTTTTTCAGTGTCTGAGGAGCCCCATTTGTGCCCTGCAGCTTTTCCCACAGACGTGACAGGTGTAATCTTGGAGGAGACGTTGTTGTTGGCTAGACTGTTGTGCCCTTTCTTTCCTCCGTTGTGGCGTCTGTCTCAGGAGCGCGTCCGCTCTCCTCAAAGTGAGCTACACCGGCATCAGTCCCTAGTAACCCATTGACCTCGGTGCATTTACACCAACATAGCAGATCAGATGCTGGCTCCACAGGGTACAGTCCACTGACTCAGCAACCCAGCGCATTCATTACAAAAACAACCCACTCAGCTCAACAGCGGAACAAAACACCTATTTGGAGACCAGCTGCCATTTCCCCTCCAGCAGCTCGTCCTTCTGAAATAACGCAACTCGTGTGGCTGTGCTCCGAATGCCCCCCACGCGCGCAGTGGGGGGAGGTGGGAGTCCTTTCCGCTGCAGAAGCGACAGGAGGCAGGTCAGCTCTGCCAGGGCTGAGGCTGGGAATTGTAGCACATCCCCGGGGTTCGCTTTCTGGGGCCACGTTCCATTTGTACGGGCCCGTGCCCCGGATCGCGCCCTGGGCTGTGCATTTCTCCAGCCAGCGCTGCACGGGATTAGTCAGACTGGTTGTAACTCTGACACACAGACACACGGCGTCTTTCCACTGGCTTCCCTGGACCAGCGACCCCCCATCACCCCTCTGGTGAAGAACTGGCTTAAGCCCGACCCGCCTCTCTTCCTAGAT
Organism: Mauremys mutica; assembly: GCF_020497125.1. Lineage (NCBI taxonomy): Eukaryota > Metazoa > Chordata > Testudines > Geoemydidae > Mauremys > Mauremys mutica. The sequence continues at coordinate 117,501,559 of NC_059078.1, read as the reverse complement.
CACCTGAAGCAGAGCAGAGCTTGCCCGGGGGCTGCAATTAGCTTTCACCTCCCAGTCCCAGCAGCAGCATCTTGCAGGGGCGCGGAGGGAGGATTTGGCTCGGAAGCAGGAAATCTGCTCAGCTCCCCGCTTGTTGCCTGGGTCTGCGCCTGTCTGCACTTGCTGCTGTTTCCATGTCGGCTGGACGCCGCCCCACTGCTCCCGAAGCGACAACGCGCCCACCTGAACCCGCCCGGCCCGGCCGGGGGAACTCCGGCTCCCTCCAGCCCCGCACTGGCTTTTTGGGCTTCAGTTTTGCCCGATCCCTGAATTCCCCTCGCTCCCTGCTAATCATCAGCCGCCCCAGGAAAGCCCCCGCGGCTCTCAGGGCGAGCCTCCGACGGAGCCCTGGGGGGCCGCCCCCAAACCGAGCCAGCTCTGAAAACGCCCCCACGGCGATACACGACAGGGTGTCTAGCCCTGCCCCCGCCCTGTTTTCCGAGGATCCTGGAACTGCCGGGGCGGGGGGGACAAAACCCCCCAAATCAACCCAAACCCGCGCCGCTGCTGGGGCGAGTTACTCAGTGCAGAAGCCCGAGCTGCAATTTCCAGCCGATCCTCCGTCTGCTCCAGCGCCCAGAGTCCCCAGCGGAAACCCATCAGCCGCCAGTGAGACACGCTGGGGAGGCACTGATATTGAAAGAAAACTGGGATCGGCTCCCCAAACCCCTTTAAACCCATGGAGGGTGGGGGAAGAGATCCCGCTGCAGGCGTGTTTCCCCCACAAAACCTCTCCGCTCCCACCCACGCGCTAGCCCTACCCACCCAGGAATAATAAGCACCATCCCTAGCTTACCTTTAAATTTTTCCATCTGGTTTGTAGGCAGATCCAGACAAGGGCTCGGGTTTTTTTTGCAGGGGCTCGGTTATTTCAGCCTCCCAAGGATCCCCCCCACGAGAAGGCGACCGCTTTCCCACCAATCCAGTTATGTATTTCTCTGTCCTAAAGCCACTTCTCAGCCTCTTATTCCGGCTCCAGTCAGTTTCCCTCGCTGAACGCTCCTCCCTGTGAGATCACACACAGCAGCTGTACCCACTGGGGCTAAAGAAGCTAGTTGCAAAGTTGACTGCAACTCCAGCAGGCGTGTGTCTGAGCTCCTAGGTAGCCGTCCCCGAGTCCGTCACAGCGGCTGCGGCTACAGCCCCCCACGTGACAGCACCCGTGGGGGTGTGGGGAACAGATCTAAGCAAAACCGAGCTACCTTTAAAAACAAACAACAAACCCAGGACAATAGGTGGTTCCTTTTCCATTCCTGTCAAGGGGGTGGGGGGAAATCAGGACTTGGAAAACAGCAGGCTTCGAGTATTATGAACAGTTCCTCTGCCAGAGCAAGAGGAGCAGCTAATGACTGTTGCTGAAATGTGGTGCCCAGATGAAGGACCAAACTGTTTTATTTATGTAAAAGCAGCAGAGAGTCCTGTGGCACCTTATAGACTAACAGACCTATTGGAGCATGAGCTTTTGTGGGTGAATACCCACTTTGTCGGATCCACTGTTTTATTTCTGTGGACGGTTCCACCGAGGAACCATGGAAGCCCAGAGCTGAGGGAACCTCCTGCAGGGGCTTGGAGAGATGTTTCAAATTCGTGTATTTGTGCCTCAGCTAACTTTTATTTTTTTTAAAGCCCCCAATTTACCAGTAGATAATTCCTCTGTACTTTTAAATTGCTTCATCTTTCTGCTCTTAGTGACAAGTCCTCTCACACAGTCAGCTTAAAAATTGTAGGAGCAGTTCCTGCTTTCCTGGAAATGTGTTTGCCATTGACTTCCAGATAATGATACTGACTTCCAGATAATGATAATGATATTTGTACAGGGCTTTGGGACCCTCTAAGCTGAAAGTTACTGTATAAAAGAATGACTGAATATTATTCTGCGAGGGGATTTGGTTTTATTTTATTTTTCCTTACTTGTGTTATAACATCACCAAGAGAAGCAGCATGATCCAGTAGATAGGGCACTGGACTGGGAGTCAGGAGATCTGGGTTCTGTGCTCAACTCTGCCCCTGAGTTGCTGGTGTTACCTTGGCCAATTCACTTGTCACTTCACCAGTTTCCCCATCAGTGCTGTCAAATTAGCTTGTCCACAGGAACAACAGGGAGTCCGGTGGCACCTTAAAGACTAACAGATTTATTTGGGCATAAGCTTTCATGGGTAAAAAACCACTTTGTCAGATGCAGGCATTATATACTGACACATGAAGAGAAGGGAGTTACTGCACAAGTGGAGAACCAGTGTTGACAGGGCCAATTCAATCAGGGTGGATCTAGTCCACTCCCAATAATTGATGAGGCGGTGTCAATTCCAGGAGAGGCAAAGCTGCTTTTGTAGTTAACCAGCCACTCTCAGTCCCCGTTCAAGCCCAAATTAAATGGTGGCATAAATAACATTAGTAGACGTGCAGCTAAATGTGCCCCTGATGGTGTGGCTGATGTGGTTGGGTCCTCTGATGGTGTCACTAGAGTAGGTGTGGGGACAATTAGCAATGGGGTTTGTTACAGGAATTGGTCTCTGGGTTAGTGTTTCTGTGGTGTGGTCTGGTGAGTATATGCTTCAGGTTGGGGGGCTGTCTGTCAGCGAGGACTGGCCCACCTCCCAAGGTCTGTGAGAGTGAGGGATCGTTTTCCAGGATAGGTTGTAGATCGTTGATGTGCTGGAGAGGTTTTATCTGGGGGCTGTACGTGATGGCCAGTGGTGTTCTGTTATTTTCTTTGTTGGGCCTGTAGTATACTACTGTAGTTAGTCTTTAAGGTGCCACCGGACTCCTTGTTGGACACCTGTCCATAGGCTCTCCCAAACCTAACGGCCCACCCCCTGGTCTGAGCGGGAGGAGCCACTGAGCCAGAAAGCAAGCGATTACCACAGGGAACAACAAATACAATAAAATAAAAAACAGGGATAAGATGGAGAGTCAACGGGCCAGAACAAGGAATCCAGAGAGGGATGCAGACAGAGTAGAGGACCCCTGACTGCACCTCAAAGGAGTCCATAAGTGGTTTGCTCAAGGTCACACAGGGCGTGTGTCAGAACTTAAATTTGAACCCAGCTCTCCTGAGTGCCAACCCAGTGCTTTAGACAAAAGAGTCGTAGGGTCTAGTCCCAGCTCTGCCACTGATTTGCTGCTGTGACCCTGGCCAATTCACTTCACCTCTGGGCCTCCATTTCCCGGTCAGTCTTGTCTAATTAGACTGTAAGCTCTTCAGGGCAGAGACTCTCACTCTGTGTTTGTATGTTGTCCCTTGTCCAGAGGGGCCCTGATCTCATTTGGGGCTTCTGTTGTTGGGCTGTGTAAGTGCCACATATACAAGCGAGATCTATGCCTCAGTTCAATGTACTTGTTACTTTATTTGGAAGATGTGAACAAGCTCATGCAGCACTAAGGGGGCAGAAATTGGACATCTGTCTTGAGCAGGCATAGAACTGGCACAGCTGGCATGGAGCTGGTGCTTATGCCACTCCGTGATGCCCCTAATATAGGCCATCCTAATCTATACCTGAGCTGGGACAAAACACAGAGAATCAGGGAAACACAATCAGCTCCCTTTTCCAGCTGCAACAGCAGAGCTGGAATATGGTCTGGGATATTGTTTACGTACACATCAGCGTGAGAACAAAACTGGCTACATAATTCCGGGAGGCTCAATCCAGCAAGAAAATAGGAAGCCTGAATCTGCAGAGAGAAACTGCTTTGATTCTGGTTCTTCCAGGTTTTTATAAAGTTGTGTCTAACCTGGCTAAGGACTGGAGTAGAATCGTATGGGATTCCAACCCAGCACAAACAGACCATGGGGATTTGGGGATGGGGGGAGGTGAGTGGAAGTTAGTTTTCCTAATTAATTTGTCCCAGCTGTCTAGCAGTTTTGTGTGGTACAGACAGGAAGTGTTCTCCATTGTTTTTGCCCACCCTTGTTTCCTCTCTTCTCTCAGATTTGATGTCTGGGCTGGTGAGGAGCAGTCTCTGATGTCAGCAAGACTGAAGAAATCCAGACAAAAGCCATCACCAGCTCAGAAACGGCCTGGATTTAGGAGGGCCTTCTTCAAGCAGTGCATAGGCTTTCACACAGCAGGGAGATGCATCACAGAGCTGTTCAGAATTCTTTCAGGAAACTCTGCTGAGCCACACAGAACCCATCTTCCCCGCTTTTTCTCAAGATGTATCTTTGCCTAGATCTACTAGTTTAATATGCAGACTTTTTCTAGAGTAATATGCCATTATTCGATCCTTAATCCAACTTCCAGAATCTACTGACCTAGCCCTGATCCTGCAAATGATTAAGGTACTTGCTTATCCTAAAACAGGAGTAGTCCCACTGGAATCTAGTGCTAGTTATATGCATAAAACTAATCATCAAGCTGTGTTTGCAAAATCAGGAGAATCCTAGAGACCTCTGCTGCCTGAAGACATGAATCTGAGTCTATGTTACCTACTGTCCCTCTTCACTTCTCCTCATGACTGTGATTAAGACTCTTTGGAATCCAAAGATTGCTGGCCAGTCCCAGAACAATTGAGATTAATTAGTGACCATGACAGAGGAACGATTGAAGAAGCAGTAATGGGCAGCAGAATAACTAGTTCTTCCTGTCTTTCCCCTTTCTTCTGCCAAGGAAGTATCTACCTTAAACACATGGTGCTCCTATATGAAGACTATGTGAGAGACCTAGCTTGTTCTTTGGAGTCTAAGGGCATGGCTACACTGGAAACTTCAAAGCGCTGTTGCGGGAACGCTCCCGCGGCAGCGCTTTGAAGGGCGAGTGTGGTCACGCGTCAGTGCTGGGAGAGAGCTCTCCCAGCGCTCCTGGTAATCCAACTCCATGAGGGGATTGGCTCCGAGCGCTCGGAGCCTGTTTACACTAGTGCTTTAAAGCACTCACACTTGCTACACTCAGAGGGATGATTTTTTACCCCCCTGAGCCAGCAAGTTAGAGCCCTATAAAATGTAAGTGTAGCCAAGCCCTAATAAAACTAGAAATGACTAGTGCTGGCAATTAATCGCAGTAAACTCACGCAATTAACTCACAAAAATTACTCGCAATTCATCTCAGTTTTAATCACACTGTTAAACAATAGAATACCAATTGAAATTAACTATTTTGGGATTTTTTCTACATTGATTTAAATTACAACACAGAATACAAAGTGTACAGTGCTCACTTTATATTATTATTCTTGTTACAAATACTTGTGCTGTTTTTTAAAAAAAATAGTATTTTCCAGTTAACCTCATAAGTACCATAATGCAATCTCTTTATTGTGAAAGTGCAACTTACAGATGTAGATTGTTTTGTTTTTGAGTGCAGTTATGTAACAATGTAAAACTTTAGAGCCTACAAGTACACTCAGTCCTACTTCTTATCCGGGTGGATAAAAATCAATGATTTAAAAACAATTAAAAATCAGTTTTTTTAAATTTAAATTGGATTTTTTTTGATCAAATGCTTTTTGAGGGAAAAACCTATCTAAAGATAGTAGTACTTGTGGCACCATTGGCTGTGGCTACACTTAGCACTTCAAAGCGCTGCCGCGGTAGCGCTTTGAAGCGCTAAGTGTAGTCAAAGCGCCAGCGCTGGGAGAAAGCTCTCCCAGCGCTGTCCGTACTCCACCTCCCTGTGGGGAATAACGGACAGCGCTGGGAGCCGCGCTCCCAGCGCTGGGGCTTTGACCACACTGGTGCTTTGCAGCGCCGCAATTTGCAGCGCTGGAGAGGGTGTGTTTTCACACCCTGCTGCAGCGCTGCAAATTTGTAAGTGTAGCCAAGCCCTTAGAGACTAACAAATTTATTTGAGCATAAGCTTTCGTGGGCTACAGCCCACTTCTTCAGATGCATAGAATGGAACATATAGTAAGGAGATATATATACATACAAAACATGAAAAGGTGGAAGTACCCATATCAACTCTAAGAGGCTAATTAATTAAGATGAGCAATTATCAGCAGGGAAAAAAAAACTTTTGTAGTGATAATCAAGATGGCCCATTTCAGACAGTTGACAAGAGGTGTGAGGATACTTAACATGGTGAAATAGATTCAATCTGTGTAATAGCAGCAAAGAGTCCTGTGGCACCTTATAGACTAACAGACATATTGGAGCATAAGCTTTTGTGGCTGAATACCCACTTCGTCGGATGCACCCACGAAAGCTCATGCTCCAATACATCTGTTAGTCTATAAGGTGCCACAGGACTCTTTGCTGCTTTTACAAATCCAGACTAACACAGCTACCCCTCTGAATCTGTGTAATGACTCAGCCATTCCCAGTCTCTATTCAAGCCTAAATTAATGGTATCTAGTTTGCATATTAATTCAAGTTCAGCAGTTTCTCATTGGAGTCCGTTTCTGAAGCTTTTCTGTTGCAAAATTGCCACCTTTAAGTCTGTTACTGAGTGACCAGAGAGGTTGAAGTGTTCTCTTACTGGTTTTTGAATGTTATGATTCCTGATATCAGATTTGTGTCCATTTATTCTTTTGCATAGAGACTGTCTGGTTTGGCCAATGTACATGGTAGATGGGCATTGCTGGCACATGATGGCATATATCACATTGGTATATCTATCTCTTCTAGTTGATATGGCTTCTTCCACCTTTTCATGTTCTGTATATATATACATACAGAACATGAAAAGGTGGAAGAAGCCATATATATATATATATATCTCCTTACTATATGTTCCATTCTATGCATCTGAAGAAGTGGGCTGTAGCCCATGAAAGCTTAGCTCAAATAAATTTGTTAGCTCTAAGGTGTCACAAGTACTCCTGTTCTTTTTGCATATACAGACTAACACGGGTGCTACTCTGAAACTTATCTAAAGATAGTTATAATTAAGATACATTATAGCTCAAAGACATCTCATCATGGAATAGAGATTGTAAATTCTAATTCTAAAGTATGAGACAATATATTCATATAATGTTTAAGAAAAGTTTTTTGTAAATTAGTTTCAATAGTTCATGGATTAGGGACCCAATTTTATGGGATTCCAGGGGCTCCTGTATAGATTATTTAGGTTAATCTTTCTATCTACCTATTGGGACTCAGTCTAGAAGATACCATCAGAGATGCTTAGTTTTTCAGTTCTCAAACTGTATATTTGTGTCTTCAGAGATAACATGTTTGTTAACAGCAAAAATGTTTTTTAAATAAAAAAATATAAAATATATAGAGGTGAGAAATAACAGACCTCAACCCTATTGTCCCTCTGCAAATTTGTGTACACAGAAGCAATCCCTTACCTCTCTCTAAAAGTGCAAAGTTTCAAAAAGTTCAATGAATAGAAGATTGTTGGGGGCAGAATAGATCTGGACAAGGAGAAGTCTGGAGATAAATGTGAGAAAGGAGGGACAGGCAGTAGAAACAAAAGTGAAACTATTTGAGCAGCATATTCCAGAAGCCTGGAGGTCTTTCTGAATGTAGCCTTCATTGATTTGAGATCTACCATACCATTCTCTCCCTAGAAGGGAAAACCTGTAATGGCAGCAGGCCATAAAAGAGACGCAGTTTGGGTTGCATCTATCTCATCTAACTCTGGAGTTGTGAAGAATATGTATTAAGGTTATAACAACCACAAGAATGAACTTTTATGTAGAAATCCATGATTAAATCGAGTCTTCCTGACTAGTGATTTAAATCATGATTTAAATCAATTTGATTTAAATAAAATCCACCCTGCTTCTTATTCAGCCAATCGCTAAGATTGTTTACATTTACGGGAGATAATGCTGCGGCTTCTTATTTACAATGTCACCTGAAAGTGAGAACAGACATTCACATGCTACTTTTGTAGCCGGCATTGCAAGGTATTTACATGCCAGATATGCTAAACATTCGTATGCCCCTTCATGCTTTGGCCACCATTCCAGAGGACATGCTTCCATGTTGGTGACACTCATTAAAAAAAATAATGCATTCATTACATTTTGACTGAACTCCTTGCGGGATAATAGTATGTGTCCTGCCACATTCTGCCATATATTTCATGTTATAGCAGTCTCAGATGATGACCCAGCACATGTTGTTCGTTTTAAGAACACTTTCACTGCAGATTTGACAAAACGCAAAGAAGATACCAATGTGAGATTTCTAAAGATAGCAACAGCACTCAACCGAAGGTTTAAGAATATGAAGTGCCTTCCAATATCTGAGGCTGTGGCTACACTTAGCGCTTCAAAGCGCTGCCGCAGCAGCGCTTTGAAGCGCTAAGTGTAGTCAAAGCGCCAGCGCTGGGAGAAAGCTCTCCCAGCGCTGTCCGTACTCCACCTCCCTGTGGGGAATAACGGACAGCGCTGGGAGCCGTGCTCCCAGCGCTGGGGCTTTGACCACACTGGCGCTTTGCAGCGCTGCAATTTGCAGCGCTGGAGAGGGTGTGTTTTCACACCCCGCTGCAGCGCTGCAAATTTGTAAGTGTAGCCAAGCCCTGAGAGGGATGAGGTGTGGAGCATGCTTTCAGACGTCTTAAAAGAGCAACACTCAAGATTCAGAAACTACAGAACCTGAAACATCAAAAAAGAAAATCAACCTTCTGCTGGTGGCATCTGACTCAGGTGATGAAAATGAAGATGCGTCTGTCTGCACTACTTTGGATCATTATCGAGCAGAACCTGTCACCCGCATGGATGCATGTCCTCTGGAATAGTGGTTGAAGATGAAGGGACATATGAATCTTTAGCACATCAGGCATGTAAATATCTTGCAACGCCGGCTACAATGGTGCCATGCAAACGTCTGTTCTCACTTTCAGGTGACATTGTAAACAAGAAGAGGGCAGCATTATCTCCTGCAAATGTAAACAAACTTGTTTGTCTGAGTGACTGGCTGAACAAGAAGTAGGACCAAGTGGACTTGCAGGTTCTAAAGTTTTACATTGTTTTGTTTTTGAGTGCAGTTATTATTTGGATGTAATTCTACATTTGTAAATTCAACTTTCATGATAAAGAGATTGCATTACAGTACCTGTATGAGGTGAATTAAAAAATACTATTGCTTTTTACAGCACAAATATTTGTAATTAAAAATATAAAGTGAGCACTGTACACTTTGTCTTCTGTGTGGTAATTGAAATCAATATTTGAAAATGTAGAAAACATCCAAAATATTTAAATAAACAATATTCTATTAACAGTGCGATTAATCACGATTAATTTTTTTAATCGCTTGACAGCCCTAGAAATTACATGGACTCCTTAGTGCAAGGAGCTAAAATTCCCAGCCCTAGCAGCACTTCATTTGAACCAGTCTCAGGCCCATCCATTTGTCTGTTAGAGCATGTCAGGAGGTAAAGGGTCAATAGGAGACTCCTACCTATTCCCTACATTTTTCATTATTCTTTCTTATGGGCAGGGTCTAAGATGTAACAGGCCTTCAGGGCTGTCCACATCCTGATATCTTTGTGGCCAATTAGCTACCCCTTAAAACAGAGCTGCATATTATATTTTAGAGAGAGTGTTATAGTAGCATAAGATGAGCCTTTGCATACTAATAAGTGCATCCGTCGCTAGTGAATGCCAAGTTAATCATGTGTCTTGATGTGCTGTAATTTTTATGCTCTCCTATTTGTTTTTCAAGCTGCCTTCTGTAGCTAGCTTGGTCGTAAAACACAAAGGCCATGAAAAGGGGTCTCTTCCCGATTATAAATTTTTTAACGCCAGGGACAGCCACTCGCTAAATAGCTTTGTTTGTTCTGAAACACTACACTGAAATTTGATCATTTCCTTTTTTGTTTAGCCCCGGGCGATATTCAAGTCTGCTGTTTCAAGAAACTGTGCCAATATTGACCGAAGATTTATATTCATTACTACTTTGTTATTACACTTACCTATGCATCGCCTTTTGGCTCCAGTCCAGGTTAGAATATCTAATGTTTGTTGGAACCTTTGTTGTAACTCTCTTTCTTCTAACTTTGGATTTGATCTTCTCCTCACACAGGACCTGAGCCAAAGCTCACTGAAGTTAGTGGACTTCTCATTGTCTCCCTTCGAGCAGCGGAGCAGCTCCTTTCACCAGTTTTATGCTTAAGCTTCAGAGGCGTGAATCTTAATTTGCACTGTAAGAATACAATTTGGTTCAGTATGTCAGAAAGCGAAGAGAGCTTTGACGTCATTTTATCCATCCCCATGCTAATATAGGACTGGTCTCTACAACATTTTATCCAGTCTAGTTTAAAATGTCCCAACTTATGAGTCTTCCAACTTTTTCTTGGGGAGATTATTCTAGTCTACTTGACCTCAGAGGCAGAATTTTCTTCCTGATACTGATGGCATCTTTTCCTTTGCTCAGGTTATTCTATTAGTCCTAATTATACCTTACAGTTCTTCAATGGTGCTGTTACACCCTTTGAATACTTGTAGACAGTTCCCCCTTTGTTTTGATAAAACAACAAATAACTAGAGGGAGAAAGAACTCTTGTAAATCTTTCTGCATAAATAAGCCCCTCCAGCTTTTTAATCATTGTCGTTTAAAACCTCTGATATTCCCTCCAATTTGTCTACAGTTTTCCAGGCCTGCGGTGCTCAGCCCTGGCTGAATGGGATAGTGTGGGCCAGATTAGGTTTATACGCAGCCATGTTGTGCAGTGGTTAGCACACATCTTCCAGGGAGTGTCGTCCACCAAAGTTTTGCTCTCACTTGTGCACTGAGTGAATTGCGACAAGTTAGAATTTGCAGCAGGAAAGAAAAATAAAATGCAAATCAACTTTGTTTCTCCACTTCCTGCCAAAACCAGACAACTTTTGATATGGTGAACTAATTCAGCCTCGGAAAGCCTCCCTGGGTGTGTAGCAGCGGAATATAGCCCTCAGATCATTTCAGCAAAGCCCAGTTAAAGCAGATGAAAAATAAGTTTGGCTCATTAAAAACTTGAAGGAAGAAGAGCTGTATAAAATATTCGCTGTGTGCAGATACAGGGGGAGGGGAGAGTGGCTCGTATTTCCGTGAACCAGAGCCATAATTGGTACAGTTTAGAAACGGTAATGGTCAGGCCCAGGTTGCATACGTGCATATTTTTACATGTGGCAGTAGGTGTGAGCATTTACACGGAGATGCGATATGACATCTTCACAGATGTGGCTGAGGAAGGTGTAAAAGCACCTCACAAAGGTCTGAATAAGCAACAGCTAAGGTAGGCCGGACGCATGTTAAAAGGAGGCATTTAAAGAAAATCTTAATTTACTTGACCAAGAATTGCAGCAACTAACAGCTAGGTCCAAGGCCCCATTCCAGCCTCTTTGTTTTCCTGTGGTATGGTAGTACAAATGGGCTATCCTAACCAGGAAAGTGAGGATTTCCTGAGCTCTGGAGCATCTCCAGGCATCATGGGAGGCACACAGGAGATGGGACTGAGGATAGATGCCATGGCCAGAGCAATGCTGCACTCTGGTAACCCCAAAATGGCATATCAGCCCCTTCGGTTGAACCATGAGGCTGCTCTAACCTGTGTGAAGGCCGGACGAGCCCCTGGATTACCCAGGGATCAGGGAATAAGAGTGGCACTTTCTGTCGTCGTCCCCATGCCAGGTTCTGTCTCAAGAAACAGGGCCTAAATCATCTGGGTAGTCCTGGAACAAAGGTACAACTCCAACCTCCCACCCCTGAGCGTCAAGCCTGTTTCTGGAAGGAGTCTCCTCCAGCAGTAGAACTTTATTTCAGGCACCACAAGCCACTCACAGTTCTCCTGCTTCTCTTCTGAGAATGCTAATGGGGAACAGGGGTTGTCACATGCACATTTGGTCACTAGGAACTGAACGGAGGCTATCACCTTATTTCCTAGAGGCCGCCTGTGGCTCAGATTCAGTGTACAGCTCTACCTATAGCCCATCACTAAAGCCATTAAACCATCCGGACCCCCACATGTAGGAGAGTGTGGAACAAATTGTGGTAAGTGACACTGCCATGTGGCTCGCTGTATAAGAAAGCTCAGAATCCCACACTTCTCTCATTCATGAGCATAAGCTGCAATAAACTTCATTTCCCCACAGATAGCTCATCCTGTACTTCAGGCCAGGTTACTCGCTTGTTCCAGGAAGTGATTGGAGTCCGCCAGGGCCAGTCTCCTCAGAGAAGGTGCAAAGGGAAGCAAAGCAGCAACTAGGGCGGTGTTTGGGGTAGGGCAGTGGTTGCAGGTGGGAGATAGCCAGCTCTTCCGTGAGAGAGAAAGAAGTCCCTGTTTGAGACCATGGGGAGAAGCTTCAGTCTCAGAAGGATCACAGACATCTTAACTCCACCCTGTTGCTTACTGCTTCTCTCTGTGAAGCACGGTGAAATTCTGTGCATGAAAGGCAAGGGGCCTGGTTCTCCTCTTCCACTGATAGGGTTGCTTTGACTTCCATACAGTGATTTCTGACTGGCAGTGATGAAAGGGAGACAAATTAGGCCCAATATAAACAAAAGCAGGAGCTGTTTAGCTACTCAACTACACAAAGTCTTTGACTTTTATACATTCCAATGATGCTTTAGATTCTCTCAGCCATTAACTGTTTCAAAAGATCATGGTTTTGGGGGTGGGGGAGGGAATTTCCCATTAAGAGCAGCAGGGCCAGCTGTCTTTTGGGTCACCTCCTCTTGGCTTGCATTGCTTTGACATTTCCTTCTCAGTGGTCTGATCCAAACTGTACATGTTATGAATTATAGTCAGCTCGAGCAGTGGGAACAAACACTCCCTCCCCTGCAGATGGCACCTCCTTTGGGTGGGAGTGGGCTTGAAAGAGGATACTTCTGTTCATTCTGGGGCTGGTTCTCCTCTCACTTCCAGTGCTCTTCCAGGGGGACTTTTCACACCAGAGTGAGAAGTCACACAACTAGTTAAAGCATGACCGCGCCCCTAGTGTGGCTACAGTTATACTGGTATAAGTGCTCCTACCCTTTTGGGAAGGGGATTAAACTACATCAGTAGAAGGCACCTTTATACTGGTATAACTGCATTCACTGTAGAACTTGTGCCGGTATTATATCTCAGGTCAAAATGACCTGGCAAGAAGAGGGGGAAGGTTCGGGGCCCCGGCTCCAGCTTGAACATCTATTCTGCTACTTTTAACTCCATACCACAAGCCCAAATAGTTGACCTGGGCTCTGAGACTGGTTTTTTGCTGTGTAGACATACCCTGAGCATCTTTCAGCAGCACTAAGACTCCTACATTGGAGAGAGAAAAATTAGTTTAACCAAAATCTGGGAAAACATGAAATATGACATGTTACTTGCTGCACTATCACCAGGATTTTTGTTTTTTAGTTCCCCCTCAACTACGCAGACTGTGGTCTGATGTCAATTGTGAGCTCACAGAAAGTTGTTTATTCTGGCATTATCCCCAAAGACAAGGTTTTTTAGCAGTTGCCTTTTCCGTAGGCACAAACCACTTCAACTCAGCCAAAGTCAATAACCAGAAGCACCCTTCTGAGGTCAACACTGCTTACCTTAGCAAAGAAGCCAGTGGTCCATATATAAAAGCACAAATAAATTGGAATTTATTCCAGTGTGTTAAAGGACATGTGGCTGTAGAGTTATTTTTTTGTAACCCATTTGCCATAAATATTAAACCTCAGAACACGACAACACAACCTGCTTCAGTGAAAATAACTTCTGGGGAACATATCGGTCGCTATCACTGAATTTTCTCTTTTCCATCTTCCCATAGCAGAATTTATGTTAGCGTCAACCCGTCAGCTTCAGGAAACAACAAAATAGCAGCTTCAGTTTCCCATGAAGACTAGCAGAACTAAAGCACTCCTGCCTTTCCTAGCATCATTAAGCTTTCCATTTAAATAGGCCAGATTCAGTACATCTATAATGATGTTATACTGTATCTTCCTTTTATGCTGCGTCCTCTGGGGAGAAACATCACTGTAATCCAACTTTCTTTTTTAAAAGGCCTAATGTAGCCACATGAGATCTTCTGGCAGAGACAACTGAGAGAATATAAATAGAAGTTTAAAAGGGAGTGGGGAGTAGGGGAAGAGAGAGATGCCAACAGGGCTGAGTAGTTGAAATTCACTAGTTTATTAGGAAGATGGATGATGACTGGAGTGACTGTTCTGGGACACAATTAGGACTTTATTTAGGTCCTTTTCCATTATTTGCATCTGATAAAATCTCTTGCGAAGGCGATTTCACACTGCAGAACAGGTGCCTCATGAGTAGTACTATGCCTCGTATTCAAAATGCATAACACTGCACTGGCTCGGGGGGAGGAGATGGACTTAGTTGTGGGATTGTGGGTTTCAGAAAAGTCGGGTCTTACACTTCCTCCCCCAACACATAAAGAGAAACAGCAAGAGTAATGCACTCACGGAAGACTGACGCACAAAAGCTTCTCTGCTAAAGGACAGTGGAAAGTTCTACCACTGAACATACAGCCACAGGCCTGTCTGCTAGTCTGTTCTGTTCTATTTAGAGCTGATAAAAAAAAAAATTCAGTCAAAGCTTTTTTTTGGTGGGAAAAAAACAACAACAAAACTTATGCAGATTTGGCAATACTGAGATGTTTTGTGAATTCATGTTGGTTTCACTCAATTGTTTCAGTCAAAAAAAATCTCCCCTAACATACAAAAAAACCCCTTCAAAATATTTTGATATTTTCTAGATAAATTGTTTAACATTTTTGGTTCAAGATTTCCTTTAATTTTATTTTTAGGAAAATAAACAAACACATTGTAAAGTGCTCAAAAGTGAATGAAGTGTTTCAATGGTCTCAAAACAAAAATCTTGCATTTGACCTCCGGTGACTTTTTTCAACTTTTTGATTTGCCAAAAGTTTTGAAAAAAAATTCAGTCTTCAGATTTGCCAGTGAATCGAAAAAGCCATGAGCAGCACAGATCTAATTCTGTTCTATTCAGCTTCTTATACCTTCTTCCATAGTATCTGAACACCTTCCAGGAGCATGTTAAACAACCAGACTAAGAGCTGCCATGTGTGGCTCCTTCCCTCTCTCATCCTCTCCCCGTCCCCTCTTATTGTCACATGTAGTTCGTTCTTTCTGGCATCCACTTCTCCATTTTCAGGGTTGCACCCCTGTACTTACACAGATTGGGGGAAAAGGCCATGTTGACATTTATGCTGGTTTTACTTAAGTCAGTCAGGAACAGGATACACTGACATAAGCTATAGGTTTGCACTAGTTTAACTGAACTAGAGCAAGTTTGTCCCCAGACCAGTCCAATATGAAACCCTTATGAAAACCAGAGACACTATGGGCTGGTCTACATTTAAAAGTTAAGTTGACATTGTTACATCACTGAGGGGTATGGAAAAAAAACACACCTGTGACCAACCTAACCCCCAGTTTAGCTGCAGCTGTATTGAGGGAAAGATGGGGGTTATTCCTACGGTGGCAGAAAAAACACTTCTGTGAGTACAAGCTGTGTCTCCACTCCAGGGTTATCTGGTATAGCTATGCTGGTGCAGGACGTAGCCTCAGGCCTGTGGGGACCTGTCAGACAAGGAAAAAGCAGAGTGCAGGGGAAGGAGCCTGTTAGTTCAGAGGTCATTTACAATTCACGGAGTGAGAGCAAAGGAAGAGGATCTGAGGGTAAAGAAGACACAGGTATGTATTCAGTCTCTCTCCTTAACTGCATTCCAGTGCCAGGAGGTTCTAGCAGTCCGAACAATAACAGGCTGAGACTTACACTGCAAGCAGCAACACTAGACTGAGATCGGCTAGTAGCAAGACGGCTCCTGACTTCCGCAGTCTCTAGAGAGATTTTCTTCTTCGGGGTCATTCTGAACCGAAAGTTTCCTGAGTGGTTTCAAGTTTCCCCTCAAAGGCTAAAATGGCTTATTTAGAAACAGAGCAGTCTGTTTGTTTTGAGACAAAATCCTCCTGGGTTGCTCTTAATAATGGGAGCTAGTGCCTTTAACAGTGGTTTCACCTGCTCTCAAAGCAGGTAAGCATTATCCTCATTTCACAGAGGGGGGAAATGGTGACACAGGTGTGCTCAAGTAGGCCAATGGCAGAACCAGGAACAGAACCTGGTTCTCTTGAATCCACTGGGCCCCAGTGCCTCTTTTAGGCTAGCTACTCCACTGAACATGCTAGTCCTTTCTTTTCCCCGCATTAGTCCTGCTTAAAATAGCCACACAGCAGGTCCTGTCCTGTGCACTACAGCAGAAAGCCTCAGGGTTGGCTCCTCCATATAAACGGGGGTGGAGGAAAACCTTGTTTGGCTGGGAACTCCCATGCAGGCTTGCAGAGGCGCAGTGCGGTGTACTGTAAAATGGGGTAGAATAGTGGCTGCAACTCTACACACTTTGGGGAAGAATTCCAAAGCTGCACAGACCCTCGTGGAACTCGGTCTCCTCAGCCTTCGCGTGCATGTATGCCTGTTGAAATTCACTCCAGTTGAAGAGAGAGAGCCTTGTTTAAAAGCCCATAATCCACCACAAACCATATTTGATGCCTTTGAATGGGACCGCAAAGAATTGTAGCCCAAAGTGATTAACTATTAAGTTTTGCTGCAAATCTGTTTTTGATGGTGTCTTGTTATTGCCAGTTCACGGCTAGGCATAGTTGAGTAATTGGGACATAAGCATGATGGGAAAAATAACTCCCCCTCATGCTCAGTAATTACTTTTTACACTTTAATATCTCAGCTGTCAACAAACATTTTGCCTCCCAAAACACTAGAAGGCTGAGTGCCTACGGACCAGCTGGCTGAAAAAAAAAGTTTTCACAATTCCATTAGACGCAGTCAATACACATGGCAAGTTTTAGCACAACTCACAGTATGTAGCCAATTCAGCACAATGCCACAAATCATAGAATATTAGGGTTGGAAGGGACCTCCAGAGGTCATCTAGTCCAACCCCCAGATTTTTACCCCAGTTCCCCAAATGGCCCCCTCAAGGATTGAACTCATCACTCTGGGTTTAGCAGGCCAATGCTCGGGGCAGGTTCTTCGATGCCCCTTGGAGGGGACCCCAGAACTCTGCCACACTGGGTCCAAGTGGTAGAGACGGCCCCCAAAACCAGCCAATGACCTGGAGTTTTAGGGGTAAATTCCCAGAGAGTTTAGGATTAGATGAAAACAGTGGCAACCCACATGCCTGGGATACACCACAGCTTCCACCCTATTGGTAGCATCAGAGCGCTGGGAAATAAATATATATCACTCAAGTGTTCCCAGATAGGTACACCTTGTAAAGCCTGGATGCAGCTAATCTCACTCAGCATCACCATCACACCAGGCTCTTCTCAAAGTACAACAGTGCACAAAGCATTTACTGCTAGTACCAAACTGCCTCTGCCACCCAAAAGAACGTGAACTATTAAAAATATGCAACTGCAAAGCAACTGGCTACTGCAGAGACATTTGCTAAAATTTCCTCAAGGAGCTGGACTGGGTAATCAATTAAGATACACACTAAGGCCTGGTCTACACTAGGGGGAGATTGATCTAAGATATGCAACTTCAGCTACGAGACTAGCGTAGCTGAAGTTGACGTATCTTAGGCCATGGCTACACTTGCAAATTTGCAGCGCTGCAGCAGGGTGTGAAAACACACCCTCTCCAGCGCTGCAAATTGCGGCGCTGCAAAGTGCCAGTGTGGTCAAAGCCCCAGCGCTGGGAGCGCGGCTCCCAGCGCTGTACGTTATTCCCCACAGGGAGGTGGAGTACGGACAGCGCTGGGAAAGCTCTCTCCCAACGCTGGCGCTTTGACTACACTTAGTGCAAGTATAGCCATAGCCTTAGATTGAATTAAAATTACTTACTTCACATCGCGGGATTGATGGCCGCCGCTCCCCCGTCAACTTTAATTCCGCCTCTCGCACTGCTGGAGTTCAGCAGTCGACGGGAGAGCGATTGGGGATCGATTTTATCATGTCTACACTACATGCAATAAATCGATCCCCGATAGATCCATCGCTACCCGTCGATCCAGTGAGTAGTGTAGACGTACCCTAAGAGTCATGTATGGGCACCTGCTCCGACAGCAGAGTTTGTTTTGGGAAAGTTTCAAATAAGGAAGGCCCAGCATGAGAGTGAATTGACATAAAGACGTAGGGGAGATGGTGGTGAGAAAGAAGCCTTCACTGGTTGGTGGGTCTTGTGACTCCTAGAATGACGTGCATGCAATCTACAGTGAAGCAGAAGAAGTCTGTCGGGCCAGGTTGTGGGATTCAGGGGAAGCAATGGAGAAGCTGGCTTCAGTGCTGTATAGCACCATGATGAACCAATACTGCTGAGTAGGACATCAACTGGGGTTATTTGCAATCTCAGAGCTACAACATCAACGATCAAGTGAGTCTCCTTCCACTCCACAACATGGGATCCAAGGATTCCTTTCTACTCTCTCTCCAACATGCTGAGCTTTACCCGGCATGGCTTTTCATGAACCCCAGGATATGGCAGTCCCCTGTTCTCCCCCTCTGTGAGTGCTTGTCCACCTTATGGATTCTTGCACCTCTAGTGTATATGCTCTGCAGTAAAGCAGTGTGACTTACTTACCCCACTTTCAAAGCAGTACTGTGCATCTGCCATGGAGGCTTGTACCAGAATAGCTACAATCGGTGAAAAAAATCTCTAGTCTGATCTAAGGTGAGATCTACACCAAGCTAGGAGTGTGATTCCTCTTTGTATGTCCATATATTCATGCTAGCTCAATGAAAGCTAGCACACGTGTACACTCCAATCGGAGAGAGAATATTGCCCTTAGCTCATAGAGCCTTAGCTGGAAGCATATAAAAATAGAGCTGAGCTTAATGCTTTGTCTGCATCCAAAGGATCAAAGGGCACTGAAATGGCGGGAGAACCAAAAATGAGAACAGCTTGGCACAACTGCCCTGTAGGAGCACAGGAGTAGGGTTGCCAACTTTCTAATCCTACAAAACCGAACACCCTAGCCCCGCCCCTTCCCCCAGGCCCTGCCCCCACTCACTACATTCCCGCTCCCTCAGTGGCTCACTCTCCCCCATCCTCACTCATTTTCACTGGGCTGGGGCAGGGGTTGGAGTGTGAGCTCTAACTGGGGGTGTGGGGTCAGAATTGAGGGGTTCAGGGTGCAGGAGGGGGCTCCAGGCTGGGGCAGGGAGTTGAGGTGCAGGGGGAGGAGGGCTCCATCTGGGGGTGCAGGATCTGGGGTGGGGCTGGACATGAGGGATTTGGGGTGCAGGAGGGGGCCCCAGGCTGGGGCCGAGGGATTCGGAATATGGGAGGGGGCTGCAGGTTGAGGCAGGGGGTTGGGGGTGTGGGAGGGGAGACAGACTCTGGGCTGGGGGTGCAGGAGGTGGCTCCAGGCTGGGACCAAGGCATTCGGAGTGTGGGAGGGGGCTGCGCATTGAGGCAGGGGGTTGGGATGTGGGAGGGGGGACAGGCTCTGGGCTGGGGGGACAGGAGATGGCTCCAGGCTGGGACCAAGGCATTCGGAGTGTGGGAGGGGGCTGCGCATTGAGGCAGAGGGTTGGGATGTGGGAGGGGGGACAGGCTCTGGGCTGGGGGGACAGGCTCTGGGCTGGGGGGACAGGAGATGGCTCCCGGCTGGGACCAAGGCATTTGGAGTGTGGGAGGGGGCTGCGCGTTGAGGCAGGGGGTTGGGATGTGGGAGGGGGGACAGGCTCTGGGCTGGGGGGACAGGCTCTGGGCTGGGGGGGACAGGAGATGGCTCCAGGCTGGGACCAAGGCATTCGGAGTGTGGGAGGGGGATGCGCGTAGAGGCAGGGGGTTGGGGTGCCTGAGGGAGACAGGCTCTGGGTTAGGGTGAGGGCCTGGGGCTGGGGCCAGGGATGAGGGGTTTCGGGCATGGGACAGGGCTTTGGGGTGCAGGGGGGATTTGGGGTGCAGGCGGGGAGTGCAGGCTTTGGGGTGGGCCTCGGAATGAGGGGTTTGAGGTGCAGGAGGGGGCTCTGGGTTTGGGGGCCAGGGCTTGGGTTGGGGCACGGGCTTACCTTGGGCAGCTCCTGGTCAGTGGCACAGGGGGCTAAGGCAGGCTCCCTGCCTGTCCTGGCTCCGCGCTGCACCCTGGAAACAGACAGCAGGTCTGGCTCCTTGGCAGGGGAGCCAGGAGGCTCCACGCGCTGCTCTCACCCACAGGCACTGCACCCCCCAGCTCCCATTGGCCGCGGTTCCCAGCCAATGGGAGTGTGGAGCCGGTGCTCGGGGCAGGGTGTGGAGCCCTGTGCGACCCGCCCGCCCCCGCTTAGGAGCCAGGCCTGCTGGCTGCTTTCGGGGCGCAGCGTGGAGCCAGGACAGGCAGGGACTAGCCTGCCTGAGACCTGCAGCACTACTCACGGGACCTTTAACGGCCCAGTCGGCAGTGCTGACCGGAGCCGCCAGGGTCCCTTTTCGACCGGGCGTTCTGTCCGAAACCAGACACCTGGAAACCCTACACAGGAGAAACATGCATTGGTGCTGGACTGACTGACAGGCCAGTGCTCTAGAGCGCATCAACTTGTTGCGGTGTAGCCTTACAGGCCTGCTGCCCTCTTGGGTTGGGCAATGATTTATTCAGACCTGGGAGCTGAGCACAAGATGCCCCCTTTGTGTGTGTGTGGGGGGGGGGGTCTCATTTATTATCTCCTTTTACAGAGTACAAGAAAACCCCTTTGTACTGGGCCTTCAAATCCAGCCCTTCTGCTGGCCCTGGGGCTAATACCCACAAGCATCCGCTTGCACAGTCAGGCAGCCTTGGCTCTCCTCCCAAATCCAGGTTACTGTGGCAAACAAACTCACACGCCTCCGATAAGGAGTCCACAATTCTGCTCCTGGAGCTGGGTTATGATTCAGGCCACCTGTAGCCTTCAATCAGCTTCTCCCCACCTAGCCCCATTGCTTTCAGCTCACTCTTTCAGTTTAGAGAGATTAACAGGCCACAGTCATCCTCCTCTTCCTCCGGCTAGATTCTCCAGGGGAACACCTCCCTCCAATGAGCTCTGGCAGCATTTATCAGGTTCAGGTGTTGTTAGTCAGTTGTCTGGTTGGCAGCTAATTGCTTACTGGTGGGCTTATTCTCCTTAAAGAAACCTATTGTGAGTAAACTGGGCCATGACTCCCCTTAAAGGGCCAGCCACCCTGTGACAAACTGTCTTGCAGCTTATGCCCGGCGCAATAAGGGCAGACTGAAGAGGACAGAGTGCAACCAGGGCTGGGATCCAGGATCACCTGAATACTAATCCAGAGCTTCCCCTGACTTTGCAGTTTGGATGAGTTAACAAACTCTCTGCCTCTGTTTCCCCAAAATGTAGGATTGTAGGACTCCCCTGCAACAGGGGGATGTAAACCGGTCAGGTGAGGGAGCTGTCTTGTTGTTTGTGCTGTAGAATGATGGCATAACATAATATCGAGCTCCTATAAAATGCTTTCCATTTACAAAAGGAAGTCAGTATCATTATCTCCATTTTATTGAGGGGAAAACTGAGACATACGGGAGGAAGTGACGTGCAGGCCAGTACCAGAGCTGGGAAAATTGGACCCAAGTTTTCAGAGGCCCAGTTTATTGCTCGAGCCACTATTATTAGATCAACTGCTAGAGTGTACTACTGAGACAGACCGGCTCTAGGAAAACCTAGAAGGAGCACTTTTATCGGCTCTCCCTGCCCCTTTAGCAGGTGTCCTGCATGTGTACTTTGTCTTACAGAATATCATACGCATGGTGGAGAGGTGGTAACTCGTCCTTGTGTAGGTGATACCTGGACAAAGAAATCAGAATGGGCTTGGTGAGAGCTGTACGCGACTTCATTCAAACACCCTTTCTCTGTGGTCAGCTCACCCCTGCCACAGGAACGTGAAAAACCGGTGTGAGTTTCCTAATGTGTTGTTTTGTTTGGTGCTCAAAGGGAAAAACACCAGAAGAGGTCAATGATCTGTAACCTGTAGAATAGGTTAGTAAGAGAAAACCTTCTAAACATCCAAAGGGATTGAAATATCTCGTATGTTGCACTCAGGGTTGTTAAAGTGACAGACTGCTTCTTAGTATGCCTCCCCCAAGGAGAGATCTGCTCAAATATTTATTGAACTCAGATGAAATTATTTTTTCAGTTACTTATTTTCACAGCCCAGTGAGTGAGACTAGCCCAATTAATTGTGTAACTGATAAAAAGAAAACACAAGCTTAAATGACTTGTGTTTCAAAATCTCAGGCACTTGCTTACCTTCTTCCACACTATCTGTGCCCTTAAATACATCAGTGATAGTGAAATAATGCATTTAAATACTCCAATAAATCTTGCTTAAGTCCTTTGTGTTGCGGGCATCAATTACCTAGCTGGGATTCCTCTATGCAGTGATAATTTAGGGCTCAGGGCTAACTGCGATACTACAGAGATCTTTCCTGGCAGTCATTTAACATCCAGTTAGGTATTAAGGCCAAAAAGAGGTATTTCTCAGCCATGATTTGTTCATTCACCATAGAATTGTTTTGGATTATTATTAGCTTGTCTACAGCTTCACAAAACAGGTTTGATTAAAGGTCTCAAAATGTGGCAAACAGTGGTTCCTTTAATCAGCTCAACTGTATTTCATTACCCCAGTCTGCGTTATTATTGGTTTTTATTTGTATTGGAGAAGCACCCAAGATCAGGACCCCATTGCGTTAGGCATTGTCCAAATACACTGCAGGAGACCTGTCCTGAGGAGCTTACAGGCTAAATCGAGAAGAGAGTCAAAGGGTGGGAGAGGAAACAGAAACACCGAAGCAACATGACTTTCCCTGAAGATCTGTCGCAGAACCAGGACTAAGACCCCAGCTCTCCTGGCTCCCAGTCCAGGCAGAGCCCTGTTCAAAAGGCCACAGTATCTCCCAAGCTAAACTGTTCTACAACAGGTTTTATACCAAAAATTTCCCACCGTTGCTTTCACCAGTTTATCTCCACCAGCGGTAGCAACAGCAGGAGCCGAAGTGTACATCAAGTGCCAGCATCCACGGACATTCTAAGCACTGTAACACGTAGATTTGCTCAGAAGAGAATTGGGGCTCGTGTACACTAGACAATTTTACTAGCAAAAACATAATGCTGACAATGAAAGTATTTTGGCCGCCTGCCTGTGATGGTGCAGTATGTCCATGTGTAACATGTTGGCAGCAGGCAGGCTCAAACCTGGGACTTAAGTGCATGAGCCTCTACTGTATGGTCTCGGTTCCACTCGATGGGACAGACCACCACACCCAGAAGGTGTGTGGGTTACATATGCAGCACTAGGTTGTATTGGCACTGGGGGTAGGCATGAGTGTCCTCCACACCTCCTTCTGGCACCCCCCTCTGGTGGGAAACTTTTGCTATGGGTTATGTGGCAGTAAGTATGTATTGTGGGCTACCTGCACTTCTCTCAGGGAACTGTGGAAGTCTGGGGTCAAAACCAAGCGTGGATGCAAGCAAGGATATAACAATAGAAGGAAAGTTGTACTGTTGAAGCTTTCTAGTGCAGACCAGGTCTTAGATGTGACGGTCTTTATAATCACTGTATCTCACTAGAGTCTTGCTTATGCTGGTTACCTACAGAATCAGAACCAACAGGACTGGGAGCCAGGATACCTGGGTTCCCAACTCAGTATAAGTGGAACTGACTCTACAGGGTTTTTTTTTTCCAATATACGCAGTACAAGCCTTAGGAAATTGACACGTACCCCGAAACAATTGTCAGCAATGGGTCCCCTTGCAAGCAGACTTTTTAAGATGCAGAGAAGATACCATTTTTACACAGCCACTTTTAATAGTACGATCATATTAACCAAAGCTGCTGCCACATCCGGGGATGTGCTTTCAAGAGGGCTCAGGCCCAGCTCTCTATTTTGGCTGATGGAATTTTCAACATTGCACCAGACACCTACTAGACTGGTCCCAACCTACCACGCTGGTCCCAACATTGTTGTGCCCACAATTCAATTATGGGCTCCAATCTGAGCAACGTGCACACACTTATCTCTACAAAAACCTTTGGCTCATGTAGTACACGAGTGCTAAAACCCGGGATCCCAATTAGATACGTGTGTAGTTATATCGTCTTCATCTTGAGCTCATTACAAAAGCAGCTTTGCCTCTCCTGGAATTGACACCTCCTCATCTGTTATTGGGAGTAGACTACACCCACCCTGATCGAATTGGCCCTGTCAACACTGGTTCTTCATTTGTGAGGTAACTCCCTTCTCTTCATGTGTCATTATATAGTGCTTGCATCTGTAACTTTCACTCCATGCATCTGAAGAAGTGGGTTTTTACCCAAGAAAGCTTATGCCCAAATAAATCTGTTAGTATTTAAGGTGCCCCTGGACTCCTTGTTGATCTTGAGGTTGTTCATGAAGAAAACTAGACAAAGCAGCTGTCTGAAACCCAGTGGCCCATTGAACGACATGGACAACTTCCTGTTTAAACACTACTTGTTTGCCGATCTTTGCAAATCCTTGAAAATAACCGGAACTCCTCAAACAAGTTCTCTCTCACCAAGCCACAGAAAACAGTCAATATGGTTCCCCAGGGTCATTTTTACAATAGAAAATGGTAAGCAGAATTGAAGTTTTATTTCCCACCCTTGCCTCAAACTGCACACAGAAATGCAAGGGGAAAAAATACAGTGGAAGGAGGGGACAGTGTAGTCTTGCTGCATAAATGTTTCAAGAGTTTTTTGATGGGGGATTAGTGGGGTTTTTTGTTTTTTGCTGTCCAGAGAAACTTATTTGTGATGTTAGTTCTTGCGGGAGGAAGTGGTCTCAAGAGTGACAGCAAATTAGCATTGACATTTGACTCATGTTGATCTTATCTCTTTATAGTAGTATTTTTAACATGCTATGAAGAGTCTCATAGCCAGATGCCTTGCTGGGCTGTAAGATGTAGCGCATTCCACAACCATTACTCAAGGGTTAGCAATCCAAGATTATTTTACTAGGGGGATGCGGGGGGAAAGACTGGATTTAACAGGTTTTTTTGTTTGTTTGTGTCTCGGTGTATTTAAATGATGAGGGACTAAAAATCCATTCGTAACACATGGACTAGATACATAAATTGAATTGATGAGTTGAACGGATCATTAATGAGCATCCAAATGCTATGCCTCATAGCACGTGGAAATATTCATGTCCCCAGCTGCTATGGATAGTCCCACAGGAATATACACCACTCTTAAATTACACCATAGAAAATCACCTAGATCTCTCCTCATGTCCTGCTGGACCCAGGCTCCAGTGGCCCGCTCATAGAAGAAGCCTGCAACCTCCTACTCAATAGGAGGCTTATAGCCAGCTGGTGCACCCCAACAAGCAGCTGGATCAGGGCAGGCTGTGGCAGGCTCTGCTGGTGGGGTTCCTACAGAGCCCTGATCAAATATTAAAGCTGGCAGGTGAATCCCACTTCCCCCTCCATCAGATCTCACTAGCACAAGGGGTGCCCTTTGCATAGCCTTATGCCACTGGCTGTTAATCTGGGCCAGAACATCCGCCCAGAATTTGCATGTGGCGTAGATGCTCGGAGCATGGACTTTCCCCCTCCCCTGCGCTGTGTGGATGCTGTGGTATTTGGAGACAGTGCCTTTAATGGCTGAGTTTCCCAACCAGGGCCCTGTGAAACTCTAGCTGTTTTGTACAGCCAGTTGGACCCGGGCCTAGAACAAAACCAGTCTCTTGCGTGCTCCCTAAGCACTGATCATCGACCGCCTCAATGTTCAGGGGTGGGCAGGGAACGGGCTGGTCTCCACAGCACCAAGCCCTGGCACTCCCTAAGGATTTCTATGTAGAAGTCTAGATGGGAGGTGAGGGAGCTTGGAGCTGCCCCTGGGAAACCCCTTTCTGCTGCCATGCTGCCTGGAGAAAGGGGAACCAGCAGAACAGAAGCCTCCCTGCAGAACAGCCCCTCTTCCCTGCAGGGCTATAGAGTCAGAGGGGGACAGCTTACAGATTAAGGAGCTCCCCACAAGCCAGACAGCAAATGTGAAAAATCGGGACAGGGGGTGGGGAGTAATAGGAGCCTATATAAGAAAAAGCCCCAAATATCGGGACTGTCCCTATAAAATCGGGACATCTGGTCACCCTAGTGGGGAGAGGCTTGTGGGGAGCATTGTCACAGCTGAGGGCTGGACAGGAAATAACTGCAAAATGGAAAATACAAAGAGAAACACATGGGTTCTAGGTACTTGCACATATCTGCAGCCCTACTGATGTCAGTGGCATTATGCACATGCTCATATTTAGATTATAAGCTCTTTGGGGCAGGGACTGTCTTTGTTCAGTTTGTACAGCACCTAGCACCGAGGGGTCCTGATCCATGAGTGGGTCTCACAGAAGCTACCACAGTACAAACTACAACAACAGCAATGTGCTTAAGCACCTTGCTGACTCAGTCCCTGAGTCTTTTCACTATGTGCCATTTCCAGGACTCAACAAAAAATTGAACTCAGTTCTTGTTGGCCCACCCCCCGGAAAATTTAATCCACTGAGACAGTTCATCACAATAGTCCAGGTGGCATGACAGCCCCCACCCTCTGTGTTTGGGGATTCCACCACAAAAAGGCTCCCTCCTTTCTGCAAGCCCCAGTGCCAATAACGTGGATTCCAAGGAGCTGCTCCTGCTGGTTCATTCAGCACTGTCTCCATGCTGTGAATACTATTTTTGCATTTGAGCTTGATTCATGAAAGTCCTGATTCATCAATGGAAAAAAATGGGGTGGGGAGAGGACTCAGCACCTCTGGCATTCAGGCCTTACACACATGTAGCAACGTATGCTGGAATAAAACTCTAATGGGCAAACTCCGCCCCCACCCTGTGGCTGTGGAGAGTCCCCTAGCAGCAAAAGTGATGTATATGTGTGTGTGGGGGGGGGGGCAG
Source organism: Mauremys mutica (assembly GCF_020497125.1). Lineage (NCBI taxonomy): Eukaryota > Metazoa > Chordata > Testudines > Geoemydidae > Mauremys > Mauremys mutica. The sequence continues at coordinate 117,474,792 of NC_059078.1, read as the reverse complement.
GATTTGGGGGACACTACAGCAGGGCTTGCACCACCTGCCCAGCCCTCACATCCTGGGTGCCCATCTGTGGAAGGAAGGCTGGAGAACTGCTGCTACATCAGTTCCCCTGCCCTCTCCCGCTAGAGGGGACCCTGGGGCGAAGGGCTGCTATCCACAGTCATTCCAGAAGAGGGATTTTTCCCTACCCCCATGCATAGCCCCAGCATCCCGTCCAGCTATTCTGGCTAAGGACTTGATCTCAAATAACAACAGCAGAGATATAGGCACCGACCCCCTCCCTGCCCCCACTCCACCCCTTCCCCTTCCTGCCCCACCTTTTCCCCAAAGTCCCCACCCCAACTCCACCCCCTCCCTGCTCCTATTCCAGCCCCTTCCCCAAATCCCCACCCCTGCCTCTTCCCCACCTCCTCCCCTGAGCATGCCATGTTCCTGCTCCTCCGCCACCCCCCCCCCCGAGCTTGCAAACAGCTGTTTGGCGGCAGCAGGCAGGAAACCCTGGGAGCTAGGCGGAGGAGTGGGTACACAGCACACTCAGGGAAGAAAAGGGAGGCAGGGGGTGAGGGGACCTTGGCTGCTGGTGGGTGCAGAGCACCCACTAATTTTTCCCCATGGGTGGGCCAGCCCCAGAGCACCCACGGAGTCAGCACCTGTGAGCAGAGACATGACGACAGTCCCATTTTGGCTTCCCTGCCTACTGTGTCCAGGGACCGCAGGAGGCTCAGATCAGTTCAGTGCAGCTATACCAGGGTGGGTCGGGTATGAGACCCAGAGCTGCACAGAATGAAAAGTACAATTCCATGTAGATTCTGTTTGCACTAAAGCAAAGACTGTCTTGGCAGCTTCACACGATACTTCCATGCCAAAACAGTCTGCTTTCTTCTGAAGCACTTCTCTTCCGGGTGCAGGGTCGGAGGTGCTGAGAATGCCCCTGGTGTGCTGAGTGCCCACAACTGCCACTTGTAGGAAGCTAAACAAGATGGCTCTGCTCATCACAGGGTGTCTACTGCTTATTTCCAAGAATAGCTTCTTCATCTTCTGTATCCTATTCATAGATGGGAGGTTGAACTGGATGGAAAAGACCCCCCATTCGGTGAGGTATTTATACACATGAGAAATCCCACTGACTTAAATGAGTCATGGGTGGAAGAACCTTGCTGAATTGCTTACCATGCAAGTTTGAGCAATCTTGCTGCAAGGAAAAAAATGGGGTAATTTAGATACCCAGTCAATAAAACAGTCTTACCTTTCTGTCTGCTGTGACAGTTACTAGCATGCTTTCGAACCATAAAGTAACTGTGCTGATTACCACTAGTCATGTGGTTGGGTGTGTGTGTGTGTATATTTATATATAGATTTTCATAGTGACTTTCTTATGGGAAACCATGAGTACTGTACTGCTAGTAAATATCCTTTGCACCTCATCTGCCTCCATTTGTTCAGCTCTATGAGGTTGGGTTTTTTTTGTTCTTAGTAAACATCTTGATTTATAAAAAGATTTTAATAAACTCATGAACATGAAAAAATAAATAAAAAGGAATGAAACAGTTTGCATCCACCCCTTAAGAATAAAGCACAAAACTTTATTCATTGACTTGATTTGCGTACAACAGTGATGCAGATTATAGTGGCATAGGAGTGCAATATGTGTTGCTTGCAATATGAAAGTGGAGAAGATCAGTAATTGTACAGAACAGCAACCTAGGTCAACTTCTCATTTCGCAAACAAGAGGACTTACTGTACAGACAGACATCAATTCACTTTTACAGAAAGACTCGGAAATAGAGCTATACCGCAAACCACTGAAAAAGAAAGGGAATCTTTCAAAAAAGGCTGGTTTGTCAGGTTTCTGAAGGGAGGGGAGAAAACATAATGAAACCTAACCCAAAACAAAAGACCCATCGCTAAAACCTATCAACTTAAAACAAAATCTCTTTTTAAAGTTAGTTTTATGTCCCAAAACTTAAACCCCAGCCATCTATAAGGCCCCCTTACTGCAAGGATTGTTAGCAACTCACACATAGTCACTCTGCTTGCACAGAACAGTTTTATTAATGATACAAAAAGCTCATGACTATGGGAAGAAATGGCTTCTGGGATAGATATTTTTCTGGCCTAGCCAACTGAGTAAGGGCCTGATCCAAAGCAGGTTGAAGTCAATGGGAGTCTTTCCATTGATTTCAATGGGCTATGGATCAGGTCCAAAAGATGCATATAGGCACCTAACTCCCAGTGACTTTCAATTCCTCTCTGCATCTTTAGGAATTACGCACCTAAATATATTTGAAAATTTGGCCCAAAGTGCTGTGTTTGATACACTAACCATGAACATTCTGCAAGATTGTGCAGCTGAAACACCTATTTGCCTCCAGAGCAAAATGGAAGGGCTGCTTCATCTCAGAAAACTACGATCTCAAAGCATGCAGGATCAATATTCTCTCCTGTGGAGGAACATTTTGAGGAAGTAATTAACATAAATGCATTTCCTTGTTAGAAGCCCTTCGGGAAATGAAGTAATTCGTGGCAACAACACAGATGGCCAATTATTCCTCCCCCCCCCCCCACTTCCTGAACTGGTGCTTACATGTCAATGAATATGCTTATTGGCATCAGAGATGATGCCTGACAAGAGGGGCCTTCAACTGGAACATCCAAATCTGTGCACGACACTGGTCTTCTTATCATTTAAATGTGACACAAAAGGTGGAGGTGGGAATCACAAGACAAAATCCACACCAGCTGCCACCCACTGTGGGTCTTGGAGCCAACCACTGGCGGTGTTTTCATACCAAAGGAGAAAGGCACATTGTTCTCTCCTCACAGAGCTCAGTAGCACTTTCTATGCTCCTCATTACATTGCAATAGCCGAAGACCATACCCCAGGTCTAAACAGCCCTCCCCGGGATGTGTCTGCACTAAGAATCCTGCTGCCCTTGTTTCCCACGAAGTCTGAGTGGGTGAACAGTGCAGTGGCACTGGGGTTGCTCAAGTGAGCGCTGACTGCAGAATCAAGACCCAAGTGTGTGTAGTGGACAGAGATGATCATGGCTCCAGGACAGGTTGGGTGCTTTGCTTGTTCCCTCCAATGGGGTAGGTGGTGAATCTTCTTGTGACTGTTCTTTTCAGTGGATATAAAGTAGCGTCCAACAGGTGGAGTGTGTCATAGCAAAAACAAAAACCAAACCGTCCCTCCCCCCACATTGAATCCTGAAAGGGTGTTAATAGATATCGAAGAGGGGAAAGGGATGGAGAGAAAGAGGAGGTTTTTCATTCATTACATAACTCCTCTGTCCTAAGGTCCAGCCCTTCCAAGGGCTGAGTTCTCCCAACTTACATTGAAATTGATGGGGGCTACAGGTGCTCAGGCCTGCTCAGTATTAGGTCTTTGGGATACAGCACTGGCTCTCTTTCTGTGGGCTGATTCTGCGGTCACCTGTTACACCAGCTTATTTCCATTGACTTCAGTAGACTTACTCCTGATTTACATTTGTCCATGACTCCAGTGCTTTCAAGGGGCTTTGAGAGTGAGCAGCACTTGGCTGATCCGCAATTATTTCCTCTTAAATAGGTTAAACTCACCTCTGAGGAGCCCTGGAGGACCCTAGCTGAGCCAGACCCACTCCCCGCCTCAAGGCATCTCTGCCATATTTATAACAGAACAAAAGAATTCTCTCTTTGTAAAGATTAACTTGCATTTTAAAACTGGCCGCAACATAAACATCTCGAGAGAGGCAACTACTCATCAAAGGGATTTGGCTTCAAAGGCTGGTGGCTAATTCAAGCTTAACAAATTTTTCCAAAAAGACTTGGTGACTCTCCCCAGATGACAGGACTTTTGGACCATCTGAGCGAAGACGACTTTCCAAGGTGTGCCTCCGAATGGGGAGAGGATGGCAAAACCTTCAGCATCAGAGCAAGTCAAACTTTAAAACAGGCAAACATCAAAGAAAAGACAGTCCAGTGACAGGAAACACCAGGACGTTATCAGAATCACAAAATTAAGTCTTGCACCTTGTAAGACCAATAACCCTCTCATTACTTTTCCAGCCTGACTCTTTTCACCACATATGGCAGCTGATCTGAGTTTACAGGTCATCACAAAGGATATTTAAGTTACTAACCAGAAACTGAGAAAAAAGTGCATTGTTGTTAGACAATCTTTTCAAACTCTTAACAAGGCTCCAATCTGTTTTAAATGACACCAGCATGAAGTTATCCTTTAAGGAAGACAAAATAATATAATGAAGCTCCTCAAACAAGTTTTGAAAGGAAAAAAATGGTTTCATGTTTCACTGGGAAGCTGAAAGTGTTAGACAAGTCTAAAAACTTCCAAATCTATCCTTCCAGCTACTGGCTTAATCCTAAAATCTGCAGAGAAGACACAATGCACATATTAAGATAAATGCACTATCATTCTGATTTTCAAGCCTGAGTAGAAATGAGTTCACTTACAATATAGTGCAAGGACACTGGACTGGCCAAGTCTTCCTTCTTGCTTCTTTCTAGTCTATATAAAAATTCTCGTGTCTTTTTTCTGTCTCTTAGTTGACAGGAGAGGGGACAAAAACAGTAAGTCAAATTACTTGATCCCAACGACACTGACGAATATTGCTAAGCTACACACAGCATTCCTTAGCAATCTCCTCACGGCTGGTATGGGTGCTGCAGACCTGAAGGAAAGGCAATAAGTAATGGGTGCCATTTTCAAAAAGAAGTGCCTATGGCCAAATTCTGCACTGATTTACACCCAGGCCAATCATGGCAATGCACTAGGTACACTCAGAACATGCGAACACGTCAGCAATCAGGTAACTGCATGCTCCAAATATGCATTTGTATCTGCAAATGGGTACCTACTTGAACAGCGCCATATCTTCAGGGAACGTTGAAGGAGGAGGGGGAATTTACCTACATCTTCAAGATATGCCCCAAAACAGAATATGGGAGTGGTGCTAGGGAAATGATTCACAAACTGACTAACGAGCCTCTCCCTGGGGCTATGTCTCTGTTTATGAGGCTGCTACTTGCCTTCTCAGGCCAATGGGAAGGTAGAAAAACTTGTGGTGAGAATTACTAGCTGCTCACTGGAGAAAACAGGCCCCAGGGCTGCAGCAGTGATCCTTAAAGACATGGGATCTCCTAGGGGTTGTGTACATGGGGACACTCAGGGAAGTTAAGATGAAATAACTAAAGTTGTGAGGTAAAGCAGCATTAGTTCACAGTAGCAGAGAATTTAGCTACAGTGAACTAACATCACTTTAATGACAGCATTTACACAGGGGTGTAATCCTTTGTAATTAATGTGCTTTAACTTCACACATTTATTTGAGTCATCTTAACTTTCCTGAATGTCCTCATGTATTTCTTAGTAATGGAGAAACCTATCCTTGTAAAGGACAATGACACCAGCTTCTACACAGCAAACTCCTGAAGATGTGTGTAGGCTAAGATGCCTGGGGCATCTAAACTGGCTTCTCTTTCATTTCTTTCTAAGCAGGGATAGTGGCAATAGGTCGGAACTGGTTAGAAATAGATACAATCTAACCTGAAGTCATTTTTCATAGCTTGGGTTTTTGAAAATAAAGCATTGAAAATAACCAGGTCAGATATTTTGAAATTCAAACTTTGCTGGTTTTCAACTTTTCCGTTGGATAATGTTGCCTAGTCAGCTGTGGAGATGTTTAATAATAAAGCTACAGATGGAGGGAACAATGTGGTCTGCAAGCTTGCAGCTTTTCCTGTGCTACGCAGGAGAGCATCCTTTGAACTGAAAATCAGAACTGGGAAAAAGACTAAGACTGACCCTCCAAATCACTGCTCACCAGGGTGTATCACACTATGTTTGTGTGGAGTCATCTGCAGGGTTGGGGCCTAAATAATTTCGGGAATGTTTTAAAAACTGATGCCCAAAATATCCGGCTTGAAATTGAGCCATAATCTGCAAGGAACAAACAGCAAATTTCAGTAAATTCCAACCCTACCAAACTCCCCAATCATAAGCTGTTTGCCCCTTCAGTATGCTGTGTTTGGTTTCATTGGTAACCCGGATTTGCATCTCATTTCAGCTATTCCACTCCCATTTACTTGTCAGTAGTAATCTGGAAATGTTTATTATGCTTGTGCTGGAACATGAAACAAAACAACATGCTGAACTGATCCTTGCTGTAACCCCACTGAAGTCACTGGAATTACCCCCAGGGATTCGTTTGGACCAGTGTTATGCTGTTCACTGAGAACTTCTGTGCTCTTGTTCCATAGGGGTAATGGCTGATGGCGCTGCATGGTAGCACCTCCACCAGCTCATCCCCTGGTCTGCACTATTCCTTTCCCCTGGCTGTGCTCTCTAGCATGCAGGCGGTATGGACCCCCCAAATACTAAACCCTCTGCCCAGATCTCTTCAGTGGTTCTGCTGGATCACGCCTCTCTGAGACTGCAACCAGAAAGCAGGATTTGGTTAATTCTGCACATGGAGAAGATTAGTTATAGGACAGCGTGCAGTCCTGCTGGAGCAGAAGTGCAGAACTCAATGCAATGATCCAGAATCTCAAATCTCCTACACGACATAGCAGACCTAACCACCTCCTCCTCCTGATGTCTATGTGTTAGTCCTCAGTAATGGAAAACACAAAAGGCTCTGGTGTCTCCCATGAGAACTATCAAATCTAAAAGGAAAATCTTGACATCCCTCTGTAGACTAGCGCATTCATAAAAGAGAGGGATACATTGGCAGTTCAGCACCAATGTAGAGAAGACGCTGACCTTTATTCATTCAGGGAAGGTAATGTGTTCCTCATGTCCTCGTGAGAACACAACCTGCCCTCCAAGCAGTGAAGTTATATACAGGCAATCTTCACACTCTGGAGCACAGTGGGAAAAGAATGCAAAGAATAATAAGCATAACTCGATTAAAAAAAAACTATCCTGCATGATTTCCTGCACCCTACAAAGCGTGCCAGGCACAAAACAAAACAAAAAAATACCAAGGCTGCATCTTTGTAGCATCAAAGGAATGCCAAACCCTCTTTTCAAAGCATGAGTGAAAACATGTTCACAAACAATAAAAAAGTGCTCAACTTGATACACTGTGCAGTATCCTCAATGTCTGCAACAGGGATGTAACCACTGAGCCTATACTGGGAGAACATGGTGCAAGATAGGACTATAATTCTCTGCGGGTGCAACTCAGTGCAGCTGAGCCATTTTGCAGTAGCAGGGAATTTGGCCCAAAGTCTGTGGGTGTGCACCAGAGAATACTTGAGAAGAATTTCCTTTTAACCCTTTCATTTCCTCCACCCATCACCCTCCCTAAATCCCCAGACTAAACAACAAGAAAACTGCCACTCCTACACTATTCCCTTTACTTAAATGACTAGTAAAGCCCAGGCCATGTTAATTAAAGCAGAAAGTACGGAGGAGGGAAGATCTGAAAACATACACAGCAATTCACTATTGATATCCTAGCATATATGTAGTACAAGTACAAGCAGGGAATTTGTTTTCCAATAATTTGGTTGGTATGCAGTGGAATAGAGCCTCATTCTTTCCTAACAGAAAGAATATGCTGTTTTAAAACAGTGCCAGTTAAGAAATGGTGTGCAAAAAGGATTAATTTTACCATATGGGTATACTACAGAATATATGTATATAAATTCATTTCTTGAAGTGATTACAATTATTTCATTCTACTAGGCATCCTAAGAGCACTTCCTGGCTCTAGCAATAAAGTCCATCATATTCTGGGCAAAAATAAAGGGAATATTATTGAGGGAGAAGAAAAGAACCGCTTCCTATCACGTATATGACGTAAAAAGTTTACACATGTGAAAACTGCCATCAAGTTTCTGAACATAGAAATGTTTACCCCATTGGCAAATGTTCATGTTGGCCCAATTGCTATGAATACAGGTGCCTTTGTCAGATTTTCCCTTTTTTGGTGGATGAGTAAGTTGCTCTCCAAAGAGAATATGGACTTTATCATACGATATCCTATGCAATTTGTTTTGTTTTGTTTAAAGGGCTATAAATGTAGAGTGAATTAAAAGAGTTTTGCTTTCTTCTTCATGTTGTTGCGTCTCCAAAGAGGTAACTTGTCAAACTCTTGTATTGTCATGCCAAATATTTCTTGAAAAACTTCCGGTGCTAAGTGACGCTGGAGAAAGGGAGAAAAGCACAGACAGTCAGTGGAGAATGGGCTCATTAAGGATTTCATTCCAAAGCACAGCAGTAGTCTCAGGGAGCTCGGGTAAGTTGGCAAGCAGCTCCAGTGCTAGCCTTAGGGGCTTGATTAAAGGTCCGGGGACACACACTGAAATAATGCTAACAAAGCTCTCAACGTGCTTATCCACCACAAATGAATTCATAATAATACCTACACATCTTATATAGTGATTTTAATCAGTAGGTCCCCCAAGCACTTTAAAAGAGAGGTCAGTATCATCTCGTTGCACAGCAGGGGAAACGGAGGCACAGAGAAGTGAAGTGACATGCCTAACATCCCAGCCAGCCAGGGGCAGAGCCCGGAATTGAACTCAGGTCTCCTGAATCCCAGTCCAGTGCTCTATCCACTGGGTTTCACTGTGTCCCATTAATTAGGCTTCTCAGCTACTTGTGACATAGGTATTATTGTTTCCATTTTAAGAGGGGGAAAACAGACAGAGAGTGATTAAAGGGGAAATTTTCAGAAGGATTGCCTTCCTTGCATGGCAATACGCTGGGCCAGCTAGCATGTGCAGCAGCATGCAGCACACGTGCTAGGGAAGGAAAGGTTTGACCAAGCCATCTCTCCAGCAAACCACGCTCCCTAAAAGCTGTGGTGCACCAGCACCTGCACTGGCCACACCCCCTCAGAGGGCTGTCTCAGACTCTACACAGGTTTCTTCCTCAGCTGCTGCTTAGAATATGCTGGGTGGGGGGATGAAGCTCTCCCTGGTGCATGAGCAAAACAAAGGGCAGGATTACACCTATAGCCCACAATCCATTCCTTTAAAAACATATAAGTGACCATAATGCTGTCTGGATATTGATGGCCCCCTTCAAAGAAACTGGGTTTAAAACCACAAGCAGTCAGAACATCACACAACTGCCCAAGTCTCCTTAACTCACATTCATGAACAATTTTTTATGTGGAAGGAGAGACATAAACCTCATGCTTCTAGACATAATCCAGACACTAATTAATGGCAGCTGGGAAGAAACTTCTGCTGTGGGCAGGTTATTCCATGGCACTCTGGAGTCCCTGGCTCCTCTGTAGCATCTGGCAGGGGGGCTGGAACAATCTGTACAGTGGGGGTGCTGAGAGCTAATGAACCAAACAGTAAGCTCTGTATATGGTGGAAACCACTTCAAGCCAGGGGGGTGCAGCAGCACCCCCAGCACCCCTAGTTCCAGCACCTATGGCATCTAGAAGCAGCCACTGTCAGAGATGTGATACTGGACCTGATCTCATGTTCCTATGATTACTGGATAATGATTTACCAATATCTGCCTTCTCATCAATTTACGAGCAAATACAACTGGATGCTTGAGCAGCTCCATTGATGAGGTTAAATGAGACATTCATACTCATTCCTCGAAGCAGATTTGCAATTGCTACAGTATTTAACCCTACACCTTTGCTACCACCTCCTGAATCCTTCCGCTTGACAAATCTCCATTGCTACACAAGGCATTTCTGAGAGGGCTTCTTGGTTCTAAGCAAGGGCCCACACTTCTACATTTGATCGTTCAAATGAGGAACAATAAACTTCAGTAGGAAAGTACATTTAGGAACTTGCTTCCTTACCTCAAGCCGGGTTCTGTCTACATCCCGTAATATTTTATTTCGCCCTCTGTTGGTCACCATGAGCATTTCATATGGAAAAATCTGTTCGTGTATAAGAGGGATGGGGGGGGAGGGGGGAGGAAGAGACGGATTTACATTCAAAGACAAAAGAACATACATGTATTCTTCACCCAACCACACAACCACTGTTCTTAAAAGGAAATAACAAAACTATAAAAAAAGCTTCTTTAAAGTTGCCTGAAAGTGAAGTCCAATCTGGCTTGACCAAATACTCCTTCGCTAACAAAACCAACTCGACCACATTTTGTAGGTACAATACACACCAGCACCATTTTCTGAGATATGTATATCCACACTTCCCACAGACTTATATAAAAAGGTACAATATATATATTTGTTTTTAGCCACAAAGATGCATCTCTAGTCAATTTTTTGCCACTTGGTAAGTTAGTGTGGAGTTTATTTATGTAGCATTCATGAACACGTTTGATGGTTGCAACAATTTGCACAGTTCTAAGGAAAAGAACTAAAGTTTATTGTACTTCAACCACCACCACCTGAAAGTACAGTCAGAAAAAAGTAGCATCTCTTAACAACTTTGTTAGTTATCAGATTGGGCCTTGCACTGAGTGAAATTTATCAGATGAATTATTTTCATGTTGTTTGTTGATTTGTTTACAAACAAATCACAGGTCCCCACTGTGCATTTTGACCTTGACATAACGGATGGATTGCAGGAAAAGTTTTTGTAGTAGGAATTTATCTTACATGCCTTCCCCTTCTTTAACATGGCATACATCCGTTAAATCTTCTCTACAATATTTTATGAGGTTCTCTGGTTTGATTAATATTGTACCGAATAGTCAGATATTCTGCATTAATCAATTTTTGGAAGTAAGGAAAATCATGCTCTTCATTTGTTTGGACAGGTTTAATGCCACAGTTTTAAAATGAAAAGCCTTGGAGCTTTTCCTGTCAGCTATTCCCTAATCAATCTAACCCAATCAAAATGATATGCCACAGAAAGGAATTAATAAAATTTGGTGCCTAAAATAAAGTGCTGGATTCATAGCGCTGGAAACTGAAGTCCTCTGTTTAGTTATCAAACATCTACAGCATAGACAGCAACAATGCAGGTGTCCCTTTGCCAAGACTCCTATGTGTCTTTGCCATAACTTAGAGAGACCATGTCTAATGGAAAATCTAATGGTCCACCTTCTATTGTCCATTTCACCTTTGGCCTCTCTGCTGAGCATGCCCATAAGCTTCTCAATTAGGGCCTGACTCAACTCTTATTTAAGTTAATGTGAGTTTTTCCATGGGATTCAGTGCAAATTGGATTGGCCTTTATTGCCAGCTGTGGTGGTGGTTTTAGTGATGTGGATATTTGTCCACTGGGGAAAGGACAGAGACCACCAAGTCCTCTCACAAAAACTGCTATGCAGCCAGCCAATGTTATAAATACACTTAACATTCTTAGAAATTAAGACTGTCCCTGGTAACAAAACTCTATTGTCCTGCTTCACTAAGTTCATTCCATTGTCACCAACTATCCCAACAAATTTTTCACAAGCATAATAAATAAGATTCAGCCATAAATGAACATACCATTGAGTTTATTGTAGTTAATAACTTAAATAATGTGTACTTAACCATATCTTACAGCCAGTATGTCTTAGAGTCTGACATTCTCATAATTGTACAATTAGTTCTACTTTACACTTTAAGAGTTACATTGTTTCTGTTCAACACTTAAAATAACTACAATACACAATTTTATATGAAAAAGTGTAACTTATCATAAAATAACCACAGTGAACACAGGGAAAGCTTAATTCAAAGGTTTGAGGTCATCATCACGTTTTATATTTAAAAATTCACTACATAGCATAGTTCATAATTCTTGGTTTCAGAATACACAAACTCTAACCTCCTTTTGAGGTACCCGCTCCTTGTTTCTATTGGATGAAGTTTCGTGAAATTCACTGATTTCCCCATCCCACATTTTTCATGGGCAATAAACACACATTTTGAGCCAAGCCTCAGCTCATCTAGGTTGCTGTTGGCAAGTTAATTGGGCTATACCAATTTACACCAGCTGAGGATCTGGCCCTACGTTATTAAATGTCAACACAAACTAAACTTTTACTACAGCAAAATTCCTATACATTTTACTCTTAGGAAAATGTCAGAATTTGCCACCCAAAGCAAGAATAAAACAGTTATTTAAAAATATGTTGCCTGGGTCCATCAACAGCAATGGTGGCTGTAAGGAGTTATACTTCAAAGCAGGCATTATATTGGAGTAAGGAGCCAGAATAAAGCAGGATCTAAGGAGTGGTGAATTCCCCAAGGTAGATATATAAACATATTTTTAAAATTTACATTTCATTTAGGTCAAGGCTTATGAAGCCAGGGCTAGGGCCTTCTATAATATGTCTGGTGCTGGCTCAAAAGCAGAAAAAGCAATGTTGTCTCCAAAAATTGCTGCTCACCCTAAAGGCAGAAACGTCAACCCTTGTGATTTTGGCAAAACCATAGTTTTTCAGCAGGTTAACGAGCAATAGAGAAATGTATACAACGTAAAACACAGCTCCAATTGAATCCCTCTCACTATTAACATGCTGTTTCAGTCCCAAAATGCCTTTAGCCACAGTTGTAAAGTATTACATTTAATACCCAGGTGATAGCATCCCTTTCTCAACAAACACCCTAAGAATCCCTCTTTTCAAAAGTTAATCTAGGGCTGATGAAGGCAGTTGGACTGACAGCCCTGGAGATGTGAGTCTGTTATTCATTGTTAGAACAGGTACTGTATGGGCAGCAGCACCGCAAGCTTCCCACCATCTGTCTCACTTCTCGAGCTCTTCAAAACTGGGACCATCCCGTAAAATTCAGTAGAGGTGGCAGCTCGATGGCCAGGTGGATTACAATGGTGCTCCAGCCGCTTTGCCTGCTTAAGTCTTTGGCTTCTCTGCTGAGGTTACCAACTTGGGGTCTCAGCGCCAATTTAGGTGATAGCTAATTTTGGATGGTGCCATTTACAGGCTAGGAAATGGACTAAGACTGCCCCTCAACTCCCAATTCATTTCTCATAAGCCACATTTCATATTAGCTGGTAACAATCTTCTCCCTGTAACTATTAACAGTAATGACCAAGAACAATGCCTCTGTTTACTTCCTTCACTATGTTTTACACGAAAATCCAAGATATTGTAGGACCATAAGAGCTGAGTGTAATCTATACACATGGGGATTAATGCACCTGGGTCACATGAGGGTTTCATTTTAAGACTGAGAAATGACAGATTTTGGTGAGCACGCGTCAGTCTAAATGTTTGTGTGGGAAGCGGAGGTACACCTAAGGAACATTCCTGCCAATTGGACAGGTAGCTGTGCCAATTTGTTACATACAGTACCGTCAAGGCAGGTGCAGTACTATTACACAGGAAAAGATGCATTGCTGCAGTCCCTTCCCATTGTGTTTCAATTACTCTTGAAAATAACGTTTTCATGCTTTCCTTTTGGTTCACTATTCCATTCAAACAGGAGTGGAATTAAACGGAAAGAGAGAGAATCTCTGAAAGGCAGTGAGTTATGCTCGAAAGCAAAGGTGGGGAAAATGCATCTGTTCACTGTACCAGGCAGCTTCACATTATCTCTTAATAAGGAGAATGATCTCTTCTTATGGGTCAGTGTGCACCCCTAGAAAGGTGTGTTGCTATAACCCACAGGCTTCAGATGAGGCATAACAGCTGTGCTGATAACTGATAACATTTGTTTTACTAACGGTCAGCACACACAGTTGGGTAAGTTGGACAATGCCTGTATATAAATGACTTCTCTTGCTGCTCCAGCAACTTGGGTATCAAACCTTATTTAACTCTTAGGATCTGATGCCCATTTATACTAAGGCCTCTTTCCACTGGAGTGATATAAAGAGGCCCTAGTGTAAGAATTAAGCCCTTCCCTTTCCACTAATGCTCTGTGACGAACCCGGCCTCACTGCAGTTAAACGTGCCTGTTCCTGAGTTATGCATCTATCCAGGTTTAAGCACTGTGGGTTCCTCCTGTTTTGGCTCTTTGAACGTGGCAACTTCACAGCTGGATGGGGAATTAGCTGCATTTGGCATCACTCAGGCGCTTTCAGCCTCTCGGTGTTGCCCCCTGGAGCCCCTCCTTTAGGCTGCACACTGTGGCTGCTCTCGCCCCACCCCTGGAGCAGACAGGAGGGGCACCCATGCGAGGTGAGGGCCAGCACAGAGGGAGAGATTTGGCACATAAGGGGCAATGATTGGGATGAGGTCAAGAGAAACAACAGGGACCCAAGACATTTCCTAGAGTAGCTCATCGGCAGTACATAGTCAAACTTTCACTGTCTCGAAGGAAAGTGAATAACAGCTGCACTTGCCTTTGGTTCCAACATGTTAGGCATAGACACTCCTCTGTCCATTCTCATTCCGGGGACATGACCATCCGGGAGGGACTGCATCGGATACAGGTATACGTCAGACACACAGGTTACACAGACACACACAGGGTAAAGGTACTCATGTCATGGTGAAAACAGAGGTGAATTTATGCTCATACTTTCCTCAAATCTTAACAATTAATCTTACCCTATGGAACCCTGTCAAAACTCCTGCTTATTACTTTTCTAAGGTGAGCTCTGGATCCCATCTCTCTCAAAGGCTCTGATCTGCTCTCTGCTCAGTAGGCCTGGACATGGGTCATTGTGGAACGCATCCATACCGCTCCCAATCAACCAGCGGATTACTACAGAGTGGCCACACCTTTCCTGTCTCAATGGCTTCCTCTGTGGGCTTGCAGCTTGGAATCTCAACTCAGATCCCACACGACAATGTGTCAGGGCATTTTTAACCACTTGGATGGCATTAGAGTGTGGCTCTACTCTGAAAAAGTGACTGCAAAAATGGCACCATGAAATTCCACAGAAGTCTTTTTTCTCATAACAAACGGCACTCAGTTATATCCAATATGCTCAGTTGACAAGTAAAATGGTTTCAGTTCTAACTGCAAACTCTACCTGTATGTGACAGTCAGTCTGGGTTCTTTCCATTTCACTCATCATCAGTAATAAAGGCTTTGCAGGTCCTGTTACAAAGGCTCTGTTACACCTGTGCATCCTACTTTTCCATTTTATCTTCATTGACACCTGGGAAAACCTAATGCCTTTTGCACAGGGACAACGGTTTGAAACTTAGGGCAACTCCCACTGAAGTCGATGGAAAGATTCTTTGACCTCAAGTGGGAGTTAAATCGGGCATTTAATGGACGATTCTGCTGAACATGTACCAGCATGAACAGACTCCAGTTTACAATCTGCTAGGTGTATCGGCTCTGCAGTGATAGCAGGTGAAAAAGTCGTATCAACTTATTTTTGTCACAATAGGCAGATTTTACTGGGAATGCACACAAGAGGCAGCTCTTGGTTAAGAAGGTGCCATTTCTACATAGTTACTGTTCATAGCACAACCACACTTTAAGCATAATGCATGGCACGACATAAATATATCTTGTAATCCTCTCACTGCAGATCAGTCTTTGATAAGGTACATAATCAATTTGCCCAAGTATTTAAATTATAATAATTTAGCATTTATATTGCAATAGCGCCTACAGGCCAACCATTTTCGGGCTTCATTGTGCTTGGTGCTGTACAAATACATATTATTATGAACATTCATTAAGATAGGCAATGGCAAAAAGTTGTCATGGGGATCTGGAGAAGAGGGGCTGGCACTTGCAAGAGCATCTACTGCTGGAAAATTTATGATGGCAGCATCATAGGAGGCCACTGGCCAACCTTCTCAGCTGGAGGGTGAATTCCATGTTCAGAGCCACAGACAAAAAGGGATAGTTTGAGACTCGTAGTATGGAGGATGGGGGGCCCCAGAAGGAAGAGGAATGTGTCTAGACCACCCTTTGCTTGGAACAAGACATGGGGAGAGAGAACCCATGCTCAGATGCCAAGAATGAACCACTACAGATAATTTTCATTTCAACATCAATTAGCTTTACAAAGCAGGTCACAAAACTGGCGTGTGGGCCTCCTCACCCATACAGTTCTGGGGCTGTACCAGGAAGCGTCTTAGCTGTGCCTGTCCCTTGTTGATACAAGTCTACATCGTTGATTATGCTTAAACATGCAGATAAACTGAAACAAAGGTCTTAAAAAAACCCTTCCCTGTAGCAGTAATTCAGACTTGAATAACAGAGTGGATGTTTTTATCTCTGCTGTCAGTTGATGGATGAAAACCCGTACTCTACCTGGAAATCTGAAAAGCAAAGGGAAAGCTCGTCAGCATTAGAATGCGGAAGAATATGGATTGGTCACAAACACCAAACAGAATATTTTAATTGTTCAGCGAAAGCAATATCAGATCAGTTTGCAGCTTCCAGCAAACATCAGCTTGCTGTTCACCACTTTGATACTATTGATGCTTCTCAGAGATATTGGAAGATAGTTACTATCAATTCACAAAACGGTGCATTAGCTCCAATAACTCATCTCAGCTTATTTTATAATTAAGCATGAAAGAGATAACAGTCTGTGCGTCCCCTTCAATCTACAGTGTTGTAACTGATGTGATGTACTGATGTTGTTGGGGATATGTCAGATTTTTTGATTGACTTGAATCCAAAGGCCTAGGGTGACCAGACAGCAAGTGTGAAAAATCAGGACACGCGGTAGAGGGGTAATAGGAGCCTATACAAAAAAAACACCCAAAAATCGGGACTGTCCCTATAAAATCAGGACATCTGGTCACCCTACAAAGGCCTGATCCAGTTTCTACTGAAGTCAAGGGAAAGATTTAAGGGAGAAGGGAATTAGAATCTAAGGCCTTATCCAAATGAGAAAACGGTACCAATTTAATGACATTGGTTTAGAAATTGGCTTAGTTAAATCAGTGCAACATCCTAAACATTAGTTAAATCTAGGGCTGTCAAGCGATTAAAAAAACTAATTGCGATTAATCGCACTGTTAAAGAATAACAGAATGCCATTTATTTAAATATTTTTGGATGTTTTCTACTTTTCAAATACACTGATTTCAATTACCACACAAAATACAAAGTGTACAGTGTTCACTTTATATTATAATATCACAAATAGTATTTTTCAATTCACCTAATACAAGTACTGTAGTGGAATCTCTTTATCATGAAAGTTGAACTTACAAATGTAGAATTATGTACAAAAAAATGCATTCAAAAATAAAACAATGTAAAACTTTAGAGCCTACAAATCCATTCAGTCCTACTTCTTGTTCAGCCAATCACTCATACAAGTTCATTAACATTTGCAGGAGATAATGCTGCCCACTTTTTGTTTACAGTGTTACCTGAAAGTGAGAACAGTCATTCTCATGGCACTGTTGTAGCTGGCGTCGCAAGATATTTACATGCCAGATGCGCTAAAGATTTATATGTCCCTTCATACTTCAACCACTCTTCCAAAGGACATGCATCCATGCCAATGACAGGTTCTGCTCGACAATGATCCAAAGCAGTGAGAACTGATGCATATTCATTTTCATCATCTGAGTCTAATGCCACCAGCAGAAGGTTGATTTTCGTTTTTGGTGGTTCAGTTCTGTATCAGAGTGTTGCTCCTTTAAGACTTCTGAAAGCATGCTCCACACCTCATCCCTCTCGGATTTTGGAAGGCACTTCAGATTCTTAAACCTTGGGTTGAGTGCTGTAACTATGTTTAGAAATCGCATATTGGTTCCTTCTTTGCATTTTGTCAAAGTGAAAGTGTTCTTAGAACGAACAACATGTGCTGGGTCATCATCTGAGACTGCCATAACATGAAATATATGGCAGAATGCAGGTAAAACAGGGCAGGGGACATACAATTCTCTCCCAAGGGGTTCAGTCACAAATTTAATTAACACATTATTTTTAATAAGCGTCATTAGCATGGAAGCATGTCCTCTGGAATGGTAGCCGAAGTATGAAGGGGCATACGAGTGTTTAGCATATCTGGTACGTAAATACCTTGCAATGCCGGCTACAAAAGTGCCATGTGAATGCCTGTTCTCACTTTCAGGTGACACTGTAAATAAGAAGCGGGAAGCATTATGTCCCGTACATGTAAACACACTTGTTTGTCTTAGTGATTGGCTGAACAAGAAGTAGGACTGAGTGGACTTGTAGGCTCTAAAGTTTTAGACTGTTTTGGGTTTTTGAGTGCAGTTATGTAACAAAAAAAATCTGCATTTGTAAGTTGCACTTTCATGATAAAGATATTGCACTTCAGTACTTGTATGAGGTAAATTGAAAAATACTATCTCTGTTTATCATTTTTACAGCACAAATATTTGTAATAAAAATAATAATATAAAATGAGCACTGTACACTGTGTAATCTGTGTTGTAATTGAAATCATTATTTGAAAATGTAGAAAAACATCCAAAAATATTTAATACATTTCAATTGGTATTCTATTGTTTAACAGTGCCATTAAAAGTGTGATTAATCGTGATTAATTTTTTTAATTGCGATTAATTTTTTTTTAGTTAATCGCGTGAGTTAACTGCGATTAATCAACAGCCTTAATCAAATCAGTACAATCTTCCTATGCAAGACCTAAGTCGTTATGGTAACAAATATAAACACTAGGGCACAGCTGGTAGACATATATTTCTTGTGAGTCAATTCAAGTGATGTTCATAAGTACAAAAGTGCAAATTATTATTTAAAATAAATCACCATCAAAATATTAGTTTCTGCAAGTGCATTGAACTCCCACCACATCAGCAAACATGGCACTCCTATCAGCACTGCAGTACTGCTATGCCTCACAGAGCAAAGAGTATGGACTTGTCTGTCTTTCATGGGATTTTCTAACCGTCCCTGAGCCACAGAGTCTTACTGTAGATGGGTCTGGGGGAAACCTCACAAAAAGCTTATTCCAAATCTATTCGATTCAATTGGAAAACTTTCACCGAGTCAAACACTGCAACGTTTCACATGATACAAACATTTTCTGTGGAAATCTTCAGACTGTTTGAAAAGGTATGTTAAAAAAAAGAACCTGACAAATTGTTTTAGCCGACTCTGTGGATTTTACAGTACGGACAGGATTGAAGGTGAGATTGTCAAAGAGGGCTACAGGACCTCCCAATGAAAGTCCAAAGTGGCACAACAAGATGATGGCAGAGCTGGGAACAGAACCCAGAAATCCTAACTAACCTTAGCCAGAGGCCCACTCGCCTAACATGACATTTACAGAAAGTAAGTTCATATTCTCTGTGTATGGGGTACAAAATACACATGCAGTACTTAGCTACTCTGCTGTACGCTATTATGCTGGACATTGGGCAGTGTCCCTTCACTTGCAGAGGAGAGCTGAATATCCAACATAAACCACATTCTAGGAGCAGTGAAGAAAATGTCATAGGGAATAGGAGAGCTTTCAGGAAACTAACTCAGATGTACCAGACCAGTTGTCCATCCCTGGCTAGATCCATCTTGAGAAATACTATATAATCATGTCTGGAGCGGTACATGCTTATTGATACATAGAACATACATCTGAACAATCCCAAAAGCCTTTAGCACATGCAGAATTTGCTGTTTAACTTTTTAGTACTAAGGAGGACTGTGTCTCCATATTCAGTAGAACTGTTGATATTAAAAAGTACCAGTTGTTCCTGTTCTGATGTGTACAACAAGTTACAACACAAGTCAGAGAAGAAAACAAGTGTAGACTCTACACTATTTAATATAAACGAGGCCCAGAGAAGCTGGTTTGATTTTCATCCTGTAGGCTTTTCCATCAACTGACTGATTCAGCCATCTCCTGACATTTTACAAGGCTATGAAGTGCTATGAAATACCTGACATGCTTTGCAGGTCTAGGATAGCTCACTGAGACTCCTAAATGCTACATTTGGGAACACAAATGGTTGGGATCCTTCCCTCTAGAACCTCTGCAGTCCTGGTCCACACACATGGGACCATCATTTCTGCTTGAACGCACTGAAGGTTATCCCAAGAGGTTCTTCACTTGTCCGATAAGCAGTTAACTTCACTGGCACTAGGACCTGGGATATCCCAACATTAAGACCTTTTAGAAAATGGGAGAAACCACAAATAGCAGAAGGCAGCTGAGCAAACCCAGCTGTATCATGTAATGATGCCTGAGTTCACAGTCCCATCCATTTTCTAAGCCTAAGATTACATTACAACTTCAGCCATGTTTCTGTAGCCAGGTCATGACACCCACATCTGACCTGTTACAAGCAAGTTGAGCTGTGAACACGCATGAGCTTTTTGCCCAATGCAACCACGTGTCAACCTTGACTGAGCATCAACACCCACATCAATATCTAACCGTGTTTGCATTATGGAAAAATCATAGCACCTCTGAGTTCTGGGTGGGGAGGTACCCAGAGCCGTACCAGCAGCCCAAGGGACAACGCATTCTGAAGTGTTCTACTGAAGAGTAGGGAGGAAGAAAGTCTGGCCAGTCCAGCATGGTTGTGGGACCCGTATGAGCAGAGAATAATGTTGTTATCTCCTGAGACATTGATGAGCCAGCCAAGCCCACCGTCTTGGGTGACACATGGTTAGCAGTCACCATTACTAACCGTGTAGTAAACGTGATTCATGGGAACACAAACCTTGTTTAAAACTAACCATTTTTTTACATGCTCATTTACAGTTCAAGTGCAGATAGGGCCTGATTCATAATTGAAAAGCTGAATGGAGGACACCTTTCCGTCTCCTTCCCCATAGTACAGCAACGTTCCCTGGCTGGAGAGGCCTATGGGGGACTCTCTTCCAAGGCCGCCTGGGGGGGGGGGGGGGGAGGGGCGCAAGTGGGGCAATTTGCCCCAGGCCCCGCAGAGGCCCCCACGAGAGTTTTTTGGGGCCCCTGGAGCGGGGTCCTTCACTCGCTCCGGGGGCCCCGGAAAACTGTCGCAGGGCCCAGGACCCCGGAGCTTCTTCCACTCTGGGTCTTTGGTGGTAATTCGGCGGCGGGGGGCCCCCAGACCCACTGAGACTGGGGCACAGGCAGGTTACATGTCTGGCCCAAAGTCACACAGCAAGGTAGCAGCAGATCTGGGATTAGAATTTAGCACTCCCTGGTTCCTAACCTTGTGGCGCATGATTCCAGACCATGCTGCCCATGGTGTATCATTTGCAGCTCCATAATACAGCAAAACAGAACTCAGTGCACATCCCTGAATAAATACATACGGTTTGATTCTCATTTGCACTGAGACCTCTTTGCACTGCTGGAACAGATCCTTGCTGTAAATGAGAATCTACCTCATAACGTGGTTTGGAAAAAAAAATGTTGACAGGTGTCTGCACATTTTAAGTTAACGCTGGAGTTTACCGGATGGGGTAAAAACTGAGATACAGACAGAAGACCAACCACATTTGCTGCCTTAAAAAGGAACTGCAGAAACCAAAGCGAGTGTCACAGTTCACTCAGGGGCCAAAGCAAAACAAAACAAAACAAACAAACAACTCAGCCTTACCTCGAACATCGCCGCTCACATCCCCATAACTATTGTACTGACCAAAGTCTGTAGACACCGGCTGTAACGGGAAGGAAAACACGGACATATAAATGCACAGTTCACATATGCATGAGTGTGCAGGTATTTCTCATACAAAGGCCTTCAGCTCTCAGGTCTTGCTGCACGGTACACATTTCTAGCAGAATCTAGTCAAGAGGGAGGGGCAAGGCTCTTGGTAGCAGGTGGCTTTTGTTCTACTGATGTTAGTTTTAAAAGAAAGATTGATCCAATTTAGAGACCTGATGAGATTGACAGGGAAATAAATACCCAGACTGCACATTAACTCCACCTTCTGCTTCTCCACACTGCTGCCATCTTACCCTGTGCAGTCCATTTCTTCCATAGCCAGGGAGGGAGGAGGTTTTGGAGGCTGAGGCTTGTGAGGCTGAATAGGGAGGAGAGAAAAGTCTTTTAATAAAAACACCAAAAATCCACTGGAAACTCAAAGTCAGAACGTTTGGGGAAGCAGTGGGTTGTGACCCTGTTTTAATGGGGTCACCAGAGCTGGTGTTAGACTTGCTGGGGCCCAGGGCTGAAGCCAAAGTCCGAGCCCCACTGCCCAGGGCCGCAGCCGAAGCCCAAGGGCTTCAGCCCTCGCCGGTGGGGCTCAGGTTGCAGCCTCCCCACTGGGGGCTGAAGCCCTCGAGCTTCAGCTTTGCCCCCACCCTCCCGAGGGCAGCAGTGCTCTGGCTTTGGCCCACCTGCCCGGGGCACCACGGCTCGGGCTTCGGTCCCTCTTCCCAGGGCCGTGTAGTAATTTTTGTTGTCAGAAGGGGGTTGTGGTGCAATGAAGTTTGAGAAACAGCATTGACTTTGGAAAGCAAACATTGAAAACATGGCTAAGTGCCAAATATGTACCCAACCACATGACTTCATTGGGAGCAGGATTCAAGTGAGTAGCAATGGTTGAAACTCAACCAGTTGGGGTCTTTGGCGTGGCTAAGCATCTAGCTCCAAAGCTTATCCCAACTGTGTTAGGAAATTTTGCATGACCAGGCTACAGGTTCCAGTACTCCTGGTTTCATCTAAAATAGCAAGGAAACAGGATCTCCTGTGGTATCATGGCGTTTCTGCTTAACATCTCAGCTGATGCCAGAAAGTGCAGTGGCACAAAGGGATTTCTTTGGCTTTCAATTTTAAGCAGGTGGTCATATATGTGGTCCTCCAGTAGCACCTCTGGAGTTAACATTGTAATTCATTTTCCATTACAGGGACTTTCTTCTCTTTTCCCCACAATTAGCACCCCTCCCCACTTCCTCAGCCACCCACAAATATTGCCCTTGCAGTATCTGGTTTAAGGAGACATTTAAAAAAAAATAGGAGGCGGTACAAAGGAAAAGATGTTCTGGAGATAAGGGATGTCGATGATGGCACGAATTTGTCTGACCAGCAGTCCACATATCTCTCACAAAAGGCAGAGGTGTTGCAGATTAGCACTAATATAACAGTACAGATGGGCACAGAGAGGCCTCCATTAAGGTGACACTCTAGCCAGTGCATTTACTCATCTTTGTGAGCACTGATATTATTAGAAAGACCCCAGCCCCATGACCATGATCGGAATCCTAGCCTGGTCCTTCTCTCCCTGACCAATAGAGGCTGGCAGGGGTGTAGAGACAGCCTACTCATACAACGGGGAAAAACAGAGAGTCCTATTTTGTTGTGCAGCCATCCACTAGGATGATGGAGTAGTGGCAATGGCAGGTTCCACAGGGAGCTGCTCTTCACTTTTAATAGCGTGCAGCAGAGTAGTTAAGTACTGCATGTGTATTTTGACTTTTCTTGGCTTGGAGCAGACTTATGATGCAAGGCCCTGAGGGCAAGGAGAATGAAGTAAAACACATGAGGAATAATCCTTGGAGCTCTGAGAAGGGCACATAGGTGCACCAGGGATAAAATAATATATTAAATATATATACAAAAAAGGCCAAACTCTTGGCTGCATCACTGATCTCCCTGTAAGCAAACAGTTAAGCACAGCTGATACTTTTGCCTTTTCTCTGGAATATAATGCATCCAATTGCAAGCTAGCTTAGATAGACAGACATTGACTCGCTAGGATCCAGCGCTTTGGAATGTGTTGCCCTGCTCTCTAAGGCATTGCTGATTTCCTCTTTCCCCCCCTCCCTCCGTGGGAAAGGTTAAAAGGCTATGTGAAGCTCAAGTTTAGGCAAGGTGTGTTTAGTTTGTTGTAATTGAATAAACTAGCCCACTAGTTTGTGATAAGTGTCCGCAGTGCAGTTACCAGGGCCAAACTTTACATCACACATGTATATGAGGAGTTATTCCTCCAAGAAGTTCCTTCTAAAATCGTCAATTTAGTATTATTTCTAGATTAAACAATAAAGCCAATAGGTATAGACCAAGATTTTCAGGAGTGAAAGCCCAGTATCCAGGCACACACACCACATGGGCTTCCATGGACCACTTAGAGATGTTTTCATCTCTGTTGCTTACATGAATTAATTGGAGAATCATAACGACTGGCTGAAAGAGGTGGCCTATCGCGCGTCTCCTTTTCCATTTCTTCTTTTAATATCAATTGCCCCAGACCTGAGTTAAGCTATAAATAGGAAGAGAAAAAAATATATATAAGCAAAATACACAGGTGGATTGGTTTATTAAAAAACAGTTGAAATTGCTTATGAAAAGTCTGTCCATGGTGCACAGTGGAGGATTTTGAAGATTCGGAAATAGTATTAAGATAAGGCTATAACAACCTTCATGAGCTGCTCCTCCTGTAGCTGCCGACGTCTCTGGAGCTCTTCGTCTTCTTCCTCTCTGCCACTTGATCTGCGTCTCATGTCAGCTCCTGCTTCCATAAAACCGTGGTACAAAGAGAGCTTTCTCATATCAGTCCCACCACACCAGAGACTTAAGGTCTACTACACGGTACGACCTAACTTAGTTTGCTAAATAAAAAAAATGCAAAGATTGCCAGTAGCTTCCAAAGCCTTTCCAAAATCCACTCTTAACCCACAATGAACACTGAGCAAGTCCACCCACTGCCAGCACCCTTCTGGTCTCACACTATCCACAGGGAGACGTTACACTAAACAGAACATTGGTTCCCAAACTGTTTAGGCTTCCTTATCAGTTTAGGCTTAGAAGCCCTTGGTTGCACTAGGCAGTGCATTCCACCTCCCCAGATATGCACATGCTCTAACTAGTAATGGAGTTAGGGCTATTCCAAAACCCACTTACATAGTAATGAGGCTGGAGCTGTTTGAAGTCCCAGTTTCACCACTGCAAGATTGGAGTTTGGAGTAGCTAAAGCTTCACACTTGCTTAGCACACGCACAAGTGAACAGAAGGGGAGCAGCAGTGGGGTTCCAGGACCTAGCACAGAGGCCTGCAATCAGCTTAACAGAGAGGGGAAGCCTAGATCACCAGTCACAGAGGCTTGACCTTAAAAGCACTGGTCCATGTACCAAAATGGCCGAGAACAATTTACCCCACTCTGACAGCATGGAAGGGACTCAAAGTAGGTATGAATTATATTCAATCCACTTTGTGGCCAATTTAAACTGCCAAAGTAAAGCAGCCGTAGTGTAAATGCGAATCAGGTTCAATGATTTTTGAGAACATAGTCATGAATGACATGACTACAGGCTACAGGCAGTTTTGATGACAGCAGTAGTCTCCGTCTATGGGCCAAATCCTGATTTCCTGACTAATTTTTCAATCAATCCTAATTCAGTCAAAGTTCTCATTATAATCAAATGGGAGTTTCTGAGGAAAAACCAAACCCTGCAATTGAACCATTAGGATGCTTAAATTCAACACAATATTATACAGGGAACTGTAAAATGGTGCTAGCGTGGAGGTAGCTAAAAGGTTACAGAGGTTAAGATTTGTTTGCTAGACATGCCATTTTGCTCAGTCTTTGCTCAGTGGTTTGAGCATTGGCCTGCTAAACCCAGGGTTGTGAGTTCAGTCCTTGAGGGGGCCACTTAGGGATCTGGGGCAAAAATTGGTCCTGCTAGTGAAGGCAGGGGGCTGGACTCAATGACCTTTCAAGGTCCCTTCCAGTTCTAGGAGATTGGTATATCTCCAATTATTATTTTATTATTTATTTTCTGTAGAGTTTTCTGCAGAATAGTAGGAATACACATTTTTTTATTTTTTTATTGTTTGGTCCAGTTTAACTCTATATGGAAAACATCAAACTCAGTAAATCAGGCAACCAACCTAAACACAGACTCTGTCTTTAAATCATGATTTGGAGCATTCAACAGCAGAGTCAAGGGAGAGAATTAGTTCAGGAGTGGGTGGATCGGCTTATGTGGCCTGCATCTTGCAGGAGGTCAGACTAGATGATCATAATGGTCCCTTCTGATCTTGAATTCTATGATTCTAAGAGTTTGTTTTTAATCATGTTAATTAATATGTAAATGATCCACTTATTGCCGAGTACAGAAAAGCCCTGAATGCATTAGGGCCAATATAGTTTCTGCACAGTCATGTTTAGTTTCTCAGGAAAAATAAAGCAACCTGAGAGCCAATGTATGAAGCAATTTTATTTAAAATAGTAACAATCAAGATACAGTCCATTGGCAGGTGGGTAATGGACTGGGAGGAGGTGATGACCAAAGTGGTCAACTAGGAATCCATCACATATAAATAACACATCACATTATAATTATCATTGGTGTTATAATGAAAGATTAAAAATACCCATGAATTATCGATTTGATGTTACAGGTTGTGAAGTTTCAACTGGCAGGTAAGAAGCTATTTCTAGTGAATTGATTCCCTCTACATTAGCCATTCATATTATTTGCCTCATCTCAAACCACTGAATTCCTAACCCTTGTTATGGTTCTATGAACAGCTACACGGAATGTACTGTGGAGAGTCAAACTCTTCACCCAAAACTGAAATAACCAACCTAAAGAGTTTGCTTTGTGCATCTCTGAAGAAGTAATGTTTAAATTAGCTGTCTAGCATCCCTCCTGATCGGGAATCATCACAAGCACAAAGAAAAAGACAAATAAAAAAAATGATTGTGTATGTGATTCAAAGAAAACACAATGAATGAGACACTGCAGTGTAATGACATGGAAAAGAAAGATAATCATTCTGTGGATACGGCGTAGATGAGAAACACAACTTTTACGATGGTCTCATTCAGAAGGTATCTATGCAATGACTGTTCCTTCACAGTGCTCATCATTGCCACAGAAAAAGCTAAATGGCCAGAGAAATGACATTCTTTACAAGTATATTTACTGTTAGCATAGAACTAGAATGTGAAATAAATAATAACTGAAAGAAGTCAGGCTTCTATGATGCATTCAAGACATTGAACCGCCCACAGCCAATTGCACAGTACGTATCTCCTCCGTGGGAGAATGTTCATGTTAACAGTCCCAAAGTTTTTATGAGACCTGTTTTCTTTGCTATTATTATTTATAGCACAGGCATGCACAGAGGCCCCATTCAGATTCAAGGCCTCAATGTGCTATGTGGTGAACAGAGGTAGACAGTTCCTGCCCCCGAGAGCTTACAGTTTCAATATTAGTCTAATTTATTTATATGTAACTCTTAATCCATGTCACTTAGTTCATTTTTTTTTTGCATACCTACAGCCGCAAGTGAGGGAGGACCTGGCCAGTGGTCTGTCTCAATCTTTGGTATCTCGTTGGGTGCTGGAGCATGGGCTGCTGGGAACTTGGAGGACTTGATGATATCCTCGGAGGACTTGCTCTGTGCTGCCAAAGCAGTTGCATCTAGATGGTAATCAGGGGAACTTAGCTATGTTATAGCCTACATCAGTGTCATGGTTTTCCTTACTTTGTTAATATTTCATACTCTACAGTAGTTAGTTATTAAAAGTGTATGCACTGATCTTTTGGCTTCCTAGTTTCAGCTTCTTCCCCTCATCAATGTCTTAGAATCAAATTCATGCTCTCCCCCCACTTCACAAAACACAGGATTTCACTGAAGTAGCACACTGTTAGAATGATTAGACAGATAGAGGGAACTCAGGCAAATACGTCAAGCAGTATTTTGCTGTATCTCCTGATGACAGCTGATCATTAATGAAGACTTCAGTGTGCTGGCTTGTCTTCCCTTTAGGGCAAGAAACCAGGAATAGTTCAGCGGAGCTGCACTAATTTTAATTCTACCACATTTAAAAACATTTCCTATGCTTCTGTGAAAAATTGCAACAGCGAAGGGGTCTGCAGCAAGTAGAGAAAGGTGTTTATCACTCGAACATCTCTGCTGCATCTAGTAACTCATTCATGTTCAGTAACAAACGTGAGCTTGAGTTTAGTAATAAATGTTAAATTCTGTTCAGATCAACTCAGCAGGGAGATAGTCTTTAGAAATGAAATTTACGATGGTACTATACAGTATTTAAAAAAAAACTCATCAGGAATTCCAGAGTCTCATCTCAGTAGTGTGGCACAAATCTAGAATTCAAATCTGGGCCAAAGTCTTTTTAAATGATCATATAATGCAGGGATGTGCACTGTGGTTTTTATTTGTTGACCTTTGACCAAATAAAAAAAAAAATCGAGTGTTTTACTTTGTATTAAAAACACCCTTGTTACTTCCTAAAATGCAAAGTATCAGCCTCAGTCAAGTCATTTTATTTTTGATCATCAAATTAGAAGACAATTCCTGGACCTACTTTCATTGAAAGACTCTGCTAAGACAAGCAACTAGGAAGCTGAGGCAGATGTTTTTCCAATAATGGATTCATTACATTTTAATGTTTATGGCTTTAGTCTGAGATTGTCAAAGCAACATAAGGAATTGAAATGCCCTTATTCCCATTACAATTAATAGGAATTTCACATCCAAATCCTTTAGGCCGCTTTGAAAATATCTGCCTTAATGTGTACTGGGAATGTTGGCAATTTTAAGACGGGGAAGGTGCTATGCATGAACATAGAGAAATCTGGGGCAGCTGGTCAGGGTGATAACAAAAGCATGACTTCAAACAGTACTTACATATTAGAATTGGTGAGGTCAGTGGTTAAACATTCACACGTTAATGAGAGGGTTAGAAGACACATTGAAACCATAACCCCCCCCCCCAAATAATAATATTAAGGAAATTTTTAAAATGAGAATATGGTTTAAAATATTTTTTTTAAAAGAGGCTCAATCTGCAGTAATGGGACTCTGGTTTCTAATCTAGGTCTCTGTATTTTTTCCTCCTTGTGAGCTCAGCTGCTCTCTATTAGCTGCTCATCTAAAAACTTATGATTCTGTCCATCTGTTACCTAATCCTACAAAGAAACTATACTGGTTGGTGTAGGATCTCCAAAGGCAAATGAAAGAATTCCCTCAGGAAGTATAGTCACATGTGCTTTACCAACTTAAAAAAGCCTTTTCCTATTAAACACTCTATATTCACAGCAGAAGGCAACAGTGAATGAATTCAGTAACAACAGGGACCATGTTCCATAGCATCAGGCAGTGGCAAATCAGTTGGCTGGTCTCATCTTTATTATTATTATGAGGAATGCTAAAACAATGGGCAGCTTGGAAAGAGGTTTAAAGTAGC
Organism: Mauremys mutica; assembly: GCF_020497125.1. Lineage (NCBI taxonomy): Eukaryota > Metazoa > Chordata > Testudines > Geoemydidae > Mauremys > Mauremys mutica. The sequence goes on along the minus strand of NC_059078.1, from coordinate 117,445,926 downwards.
AGTGAAACTGAATATTGGAAAAACAAATACATTTTGCTATCCAAGCTGCTCCACTGGCTTTGACAGTCAAATCAGCCTCCCCAGAGATACACAGCATATAACACTTTCAACAATTCTACTCGTTCTTAGCTCTTTTAGCAAATTTGCATTTGGAATACTGGGCTGCCATTAAAAATCTCCATCTTTATGGGGGAAGCAAAGAGTTGTACTTTATTTGCCTGAAACAAAGGCTGGGACCCTCCTGTTGAAAAATCAGTCTTACCATGATGAATTCCTGTGGGAATAGGTACGGTACCTAAATCATGTTAAAGACACAAGGTGAAATTCTAGTCCCATATAAATCAACGGGAGTTTTGTCATCAACTTCACTGAGGCCAAGATTCCACTCATTCTTTTTTACTTGGCAATCTGTCCAATAAAAGCTCTTTTTAAATGAATATTTCCAATTTGTAATGTGTATGTGAAACACTGGGTGTTTTCTGCTATGCTCTACAAATGTTTAATTGAGCAGACGCTCCTACTAAGAAAATACAGAGAGGAAAGAGGGTTTACCATGTTGTTTATAGATGGGTGGTTTCCTGTAAATGTTGATGCCTTGATCTGTGGAATTAAAAAGCAGAAATGTGTGAATATGGGGAAGACTCCAGCTATGAATAAAAGAAAAACCCCAACACCAAACCAATAGACACACTAAACCAAGGAGTGAGCACAGGAAGAAGCCAGAAAGCTAACTCTAGCATTACATATAGCTGGATTACTCGAGAAAATACTAGAGCAGGTGAAAAGTCACAGACATGTGGTATGAAATCTTTTGCCATTTATTTTGCAACATATTGATGCATCTAAGTCACGAGCCATTCATTTTAAATACTTGGAAGTTTATTAGTAACATAAAGGTTATAGAAGAAATGCAAGCAAAGGAGGTATTTTGATGGTGACTATGTAAGCAATTTGGGGACAGCAACCCCAAATGACTACATTCTGGAAAATTGTGCTTCAGCAATAGCAGCTTCATTTCCTCTCCAACCAATGAGTTGGACAGAGCGTAGAGAGCAATGCAGTGAACCTACAATTCACATTAAAACCTACTGACCACGCGGTCTGGTCTGCCATTTTGAAGAACAGCCAACGATTGTACTGCACTGGGCCAGAGAGATGCTCCATGCAAAGCTAACTAATGTAGTGCTAATACTAACCCACAAGATGGGCAGATTAAAAGCATTTCTATGTGACAAATATTGTACAGCACATCATCATTATGCATTAGATTTTAACTGCAACCCCCAGAACTCTTGCACAGTATTTCTACGGCAACCTCTTCCAAGAACTGGGAAGGTTTTTTTTAAATAGATGCTGATTTAGTAACAGGCAAAGGTTCATTCTAAAAAAACATACAAGTTCTTCACAAAAACAACTGGCAAGGTGATCCAAAATTAATGCTACAGTGAAAAACCAAGTATCAGAATCCCATTATGCATAATGAGTTCTATAAGGGGCTGAAAATCTGCATTGCAAAATAACCATTTGCTACTGTATAATATAGATTTTGGTTACATTAGCACAACTGTCACAGAAAATGTTTAGAAGCATACAATGCACATCATGGGTCCAATGAAAGTGCTAAAGGAGACAACTTTATCTTTGGCATCAAGGAAAGGAACCTTACAAATCTATGAAAATTAAAGTAAATCCTGCCTGACAACACCCTACATCACTGACTAAACTAGGCAAATTCTGAACACAGAGACACAGAGGCATTTTTTGTTCCTGCTAGTGGACCACTGTCTCTACTTGAATAACATACCTGTAAACACTACCAGGGTATTTAAGTCGTGCGATAGATTCCCACCTGCCTACACTGGAAAGTTATAAATACAGACTTTCCCTCATTCCATCTAAATACAGGAACAGGAAACTTTTCCACAGTGGAAAAGTTGTAAATTTGACTTAAAACAGTCTGTCCCTTGTAAACAGGGCATGGTGACTTTATGTATCCTTGTATGGGAAGTCAAGTTATTGTACAAAAACAAAAAAAAGAATTTTTCTCATCCAGTTTAAAAAAACAACAACCCCAAAACCTAACTTGGAATGGTCTTGCTCAAGACAAAGCAAGTCAGGAGTTGCCTTTATGAGATATGAAAATCACGAGCATGCTTAGATTTAACTGCTCTTGCTGGAGAGCATCATAACTGCTCCAGGCCCCCTTCGTCTCTCACATCCACTAGTATAGGTCAGCAGTAACTCTTCCAAGCATGGCTCAGAGCTTGGGGAAGTGAGACGGATCAGGCACTAAATGGTCAGCTCACTGTCCATGGACTAACACTGAACCACAACCCATTTCTAATGCTGAAGCACAGGGCAAGTTAAAGCCACAATCCATCCCTCCACACTTGCTAAACACGAGACTCCTCTCAGCAAGGTAGGGAGCAGGTCCCTGTGAGTCAGAACACTGTGCGCATACCAAGTAAAACAGCGTGAAATAATGGAGACAAGACAGAGGTGACAAAGGCTACATTCTACACTGTGACAGGACACCAAGACACAGAGTGCCAGCTCCTACCTGGAACATGGAAATGTTTAGGGGCCTGAACGTAAGTTGGAGTTAGAGGGCGGCTGTCTGGCCGATAGGGGACAGGGGAGTTCCGACCGCTGGACGGCTCATTGCCTCCAATGAGAAGAATGGAGAAAACAAAATGAGAAAAGGGAGAGCGATAAAGAAGCAAGCATAATAAAAACCCAACCAAAAAACGGTCAACTCAAAAACTCCAGGGAGGAAGAGAGGTTTAAAGCAGAACTAAAAACAAGCAATATTCAACAGACTTGACTAGCACTGGATGACTTTGCTTTTCAATATTCCTGCAGAGACAGAGATTCACGTTCAGACTGGAGTTGAGTTTTAAGCAGCTCACATTCATTCTGACGGCATGCATGTCGGAGCTGGGTGTTGGCAGCCTGGTGGTTAGATGGGCAGGACGGGAGAGAGGAATGAAAGGTTATTTGGCCATGGTTCAGTACAGAGGTTGACAGTTTTGGTTATAAGTCACAGGCATGTGGTACAGTAGTTGATATGCAAACCCAAAATGAAACTGATTTCCAAGCATGTAGAAGCAGATGTTGGCAGCTGGAATACAATTCCCTAAATTAAAGGAGCACAGACATTAGAGAAAGAAAAGAGCTGTTAGGTCACCTAGGCCATTTCAGAGCATTGTTCCCCACAAATCTATTAGCTTAGCCACATAGGAGTTAAAATTCTTAAACTTAGGTCTTCATTATACAACTGTTCTGACTGGAACATTCCTTCCCCTCCAGCAGTTCCACCATGTTAACCCAGGCACCCTGAAGGTTGCTAAAATGAGCCACAGGCATGACTGCCTCCACTTGTGCTTAAGGAATTCATTTGCATCCTTTATGACTTGTCTATGCACATGATGAATTGATGCACAAACACTGTATTTGGGCATGATTTGCATGCACAAAATTTGTCCATACAAATCCATGTGCAAACTAGTATATGTACCACTATGATCGTTTGGCCCTATCTTGCTACACAGTCCCCAAATGTGCTGTGCCATCAGATGATCCATGTGCTGTGGTTCTTCTATTTTAGGTTCAATGTTGCTTAGTACTGTTCAGCCAATGGCTAATTTGGAAAACTACATATCAGATTGGAGTAGCAGAATGCATGGTTATTTAAAGTGATATGGTTATCTGTGTGTGGCAATTCAAGGACATAATGTGTTCTGAAGTCACGCTCTGTGGAATATATCATTTTGGTTATGTTGGCTTCTGATAGAAACTTCTTTCAATTAGAACATTATAAACTCCTTTTTATTAAGATCAGTGTTCTGTAGACTGCCACTCCCACTGTAAATCTCAACACATAGCTAATTTGACATATTTTAAACTTGCATGGAGACATGTCATTCCCTCTTCTTGCTCCCACTGGTTGGGAGCAGTCGTGCATTTAGCAGGAAAAACATTTAATGAGAAAGGGTAATCAGAAGAGACTTCTTGAACTATGCAGTCTTGCAGCAAGCAAAGAAGCAAGTTTAAAATGATAGTTTTTTTGTGAGTGAAGCTTGCAATCCACACCTTGCTGTCAAGAGGTACATTTTACCTGCTGAATGTTGATGACAACATGGCATCAAGGTGGGACATGGCTGACTTTCATATCGTCATCACCATTTTGACAGATGGGAAAACTGATATATAGAGAAGTGACTGGAGTAAAGCCACTGGAAACTAGTATTCAAGCCAGGGTTGGGAGTTCTGGTTCTCACTATCAATCCTGTGCTCAGGCCACTAGTTCACACCTCTTTTCTCTGTGCATGGAAGAACCTTGGAGATCATTGATTGCCATGTCTGGTGTAAGGCTGAGGGTGGCTTTGCAAGAATGTGAATGTGTTAGTGCCTCTATAAATAATTAGCTGTTCTGTAAATAACCTGAAGAATCCCATCTACACCCCTTTTTACATTCACTAGAAATTAGTAAGCACAATCACATTGATTAAACTGTGCTGGATAACCCCATGTCTAGGAACCCAGATGATGTAACTAATAAGTTATAGAACAGACCCCATTGATAGAGTAACCTGAACTGAACCAGGTCTCCCTGCACTTGTTGCTTCACAGATGTTTCCATTCTATTTTACTCCCGGAGGTTCCTCTGTAATGTCTTCCCAGTGACACCTGTTGCTAGTGATGAATAATACTTGTGTGGATAGAAGAAAAACCCTAACCACTATTGCAGAGAATGGTGCACTTCACAGCACTTCTGTACCAGAGCCTTGTAGTGCTGCGTAAAAGCTTCAGATACTGTTACAGCAGCAGCCGCTATTTGAGAAAGTGGAGTTCTGTGTTACAACAGATCATTTACTCTCAAGAACCTGGTTATGATGGTCATATTTGCTGAGAAGAGTTATACAGAATTATAGCTTGATTTGCTGAGAGGCTTAGACCATGACGGCTCTTAAGAAAAAAGGGTTTATGAATACTAGTATTTTAGCGAGAAGAGCACCAGTAGGTACAACACATACATTATACTGGCTTTGCATCATATATGTGATATATGATGTGATACAGAGTGAAAAAAAGGAAGAATTTCTGGGCAAATAAAACTGTATTCTGACACAGCATTTGCCCTAAATCTTTACATATTGCTTTGAATAGTGTCCATAAATGGTTACGTGTAGTGAGGCGGTCTGGCCTCCCTCTGACCCAGAGGGGGAGGCACCACAACCTATGCCCAGGTAGGTGGAGCCAGACCAGACTTGTCCCTCCTGCTGGAAGTGGGAAGGCGGGACAGGAAGTATAAAAGGCGGAGCCTCCAGCTCAGTTGGGGCTGAGACACCGAGGAAGACAGACGCATCCTGCTCGCTGCAGGCTGCTGAGACAAGTAGTGCCCTGTTCCTAGAGGAACCTGTGTTCACAAGGGAGCTCCCAGGACTGCCAATACCTATGTACCCCGAGAAGGTTGAGAACACCCATGGAGCCAAGGTACCGAATTTAGGAGTAGTAGGAAGTAGCCCAGGGACAGCAGACCACAGTCCGGCTGTGTTGCTGCCTGAACCCAGGTCAGTGTGTTGCGGCTGGATTCCCCGCTGACTCAGTGGCAGAACACTCTGCTTCTATTAGCGCCCTGGGCTGGGACCCCTCAGACCCCACTATAGGCCAGGAGGCCTGTGTTAGCCTAACATCCACCAGAGCTAGGATGCTAGATTATTCACTGCTCTGCCCTGCCTGGGGGTTAAGTTCTTAGACAGTTTGGTGCCTCACCCTCCCTGAGAGTCTGGGTCCTGAACTATCCACTGCTCTGCCCTGCCTGAGGGCCAGAGCCCATAGACTTCTCGTTAGCTCTGCCCTGCCTGAGGACCAGAGCCCATAGACTGCTCGTTAGCTCTGCCCTGCCTGAGGGCCAGAGCACTACAGACTGAGATTCAGCCCTGTTAGAATGGTCGGGACGCTAACACCTGGTCTCCTAATTCCCCCTGATAATAGGCAGCAATTTGGTGATGTAGTGAGGCAGTTTGGCCAACCTCCCACCCAGAGGGTAAGGGATGACTGCAACACCACTACATTAAGTCTATTGCCATTTAACATCTCGCTAGACAGCAATGGAAAATTTGTTAATTCAGCATGTGAGTTAAAGAAAAACATGCAGATTTTGAGATGGTGAGAAAAAAAGCCATCACACCCACCCAGCATGCATGAGGATAATCACAGGGGTGAGACATGACATACCTATGTAGAATGAAGCTGCAAGGAAGATAGGGGGGGAAAAAAGTAAACACACAGCCCGGTAAAAAATAAGGATGAAATGAGAACATAATGGATTAACAGAAATGGAAGGTGGTCCTTATCAGCTCTGAGACCCAAGCCATGATAGTGACCTCAATCTGGGGGTCTACTGGGGAACATCTTTTCCAGACATGCAGGACATCATCTGAACTGTAATGACCAGAAGGTGGGTCATTCTTTCAGCAGCATTAAATTACTTTTCTCCTCACTCCAAACATACCAGAGGCTCCTTGCTGAGGAGAATTTCTTTGAACTGGATAAATGAAATCAGCCGTGAAATTCAACTAAAAAGGAGAACATGTTTATGATGGAATGGGAAAACCCAGCAGTAGCCAGTGAAATCTATAGTGAGCTTCATTTTCAAAACCTCTAGGACAGGAGTCCTCAACCCCAACAGGTATCAGGGGTCATGCAACCAAATGGGAGAAGGGTGCTCAAATGGAAAGCCACTGCACTAGGGAATGCTGCTCCAGGAAGCAAGTGTTCCTTATCGTGATACTTCCAGAGTAACATACATAATGGACATCAAAGAGAATTCTGGGGTGAGAGTTGTCTCTATGGTCTCTTTGGAATAAAAGGAAAAAAGTGTGCATATAAGCGTGCATGTATGTGTAAAAATGGACTCACTCCCCTGCTCCTTCATCCACCCCGATGACCCATGGCTGGTGTGTGGCCATTATGTGTATGCTTGTAGTTTGCGATTCCTTACATGTTTGCAAAGGAACATGTCTCCTATTGTCTCAAAGATAAACCTGTGTTGTGGCATTTTGCAAACTTCCAAAGCAGTGCAGCAGTTCTAGTTATGTAGCCACAAAGCACACTGGAGCCCTTCAGGCAATGGCTACACTGAAGAAAAAGATGTGTTCTGAACTGGGGTTAGCTTACTCAGGTTAGAATAGCAGTGAAGACACAGCCACTCAGCTTCTAACTCAGGTTAGCAGCTTAAATTCAAGCCCATTAGAGAGCCTGGGCTGGAACTCAAGCATCGTCACTACTATTTTAACCCAAGTTAGCTAACCTGAGCTAAGAACACACCTTTCTTTTGGCAGCGTAGCCATTCCCTCAGTCTGCCAGCACTGAAGGCAACAAACCCCTAGGGATATGAACTCTAATGGGCAGGGGATGAGGAGAAAATCGGAAGTGGTTTTAATTTATATAAATCATTGGGATGCGGCAGTCTGGGAAGTGGAATTCAGAGACCTTTCCCTTCTCTTAAGTCTTTCCATCTGCTCCCTTTCACTAACTAGTCCTCCTCCTAAGCTCAGGTAACCTTATGCCTCAGGGATCAGCTGATCACCATTTAGAGAGTCAGGAAAACCTTTTGTATAATATTGAATGAGTCTGGTCCCCTGTGCCGAGCATTAGCCCCACCTAGGGTGACCAGATGTCCCGATTTTATAGGGACAGTCCTGATTTTTGGGTCTCTCTCTTATATAGGTTCCTATTACCCCCCACTCCCTGTCCCGATTTTTCACACTTGCTGTTTGGTCACCCTAGCCCCAGCCATAGAGGCACCACTGACTGAATGGCAACCTGTATATGCCTCTCTCGTGCAGATTCCCTATCCTCCTGCTGCCCTCTGTCTTGTTTACGGCTGCTACTTTCTTTGCTTGCAAGGCTGGCTTGCAGCCAGCAGTCTAGGAATCCCATGCTTGGCTCATAGCTCAGTGCATTTTGGGATGTCTATGACCAAAGAAGCCCCACTTCAGACAGCTCCAGATCTTTATGGTGACTGCCACATGACTTACATGCAGAAATAGAGCCAAGCTCACAGAACCAGACACAGCTTAACAAATACATAGCCACATCCAGTTCCTAGTCAAGTTATAACTGAGTCTCTGTACCTCTGAATAACCACTGCACTGACATGCCAGGACAACTCCTGCTAGCTTGCAGCCCTCCTCAGGCTGTGGTGAGCCACCGTTCACCAATTTGTAAGGATTTCTGGCCTCTACTTGCTATGTGGAGCAGAAAGCCAGGAAATTGAGCCAAAGCACAGCTTCCTTCCAGGGTAGGGCTGTTAGAGCATTCAATGTCTGCCGCAGCCTGTGAGCACTGGAGTCAGTACCACACATGCAGGCATTTGGGAATGGTGCTCTGAATGACACTGAGGTTGTGTGTATGTGGCCCCATGTGGTAACACAGGCCTAAAGTCACCACTACAGTGCCAGGAACATTTTGGGAGGGCAGGTGACCTCTCACGCAATGATGCTTCTAAACTCAGAGGCCTAGCTTGCCCATGAGCCTGCTGGGGCTCTGGAATGCTCTTGAAGAGCTCTGAAAAATTCTAGGCAGAGGGGGCAAAGTTCTGGCCCCATTCCAGTCAATGGGAACTTTCTATTGACTATAATGGGGTCAAGGTTTTGCCTATGGACGTGTGCTTGTATATGCTGCATAGCTAAAGTAGCAAACCTCTTTCTCCAGTGTAGACACAGTTATATTGGCATAAAAGTCCTTGTACCAGTATAGCTTATTCTAGTTTGGCAAAACAAAACACATTGTACCAGTATAAAGTGCCTTATACTCATGTAACTGCATCAACACTAGGGCTTTTACTGGTATAACTAGGTCACTCCTTAACGACAGTTAAACTTTAAATGTCGACCAGGCCTAAATGAGTTTATGTTGGTATAATGCACACACGATGAGTGCTAACGAACAGGAAGGTGGACTTTAAAGAAGAGAAAATGTACACCTTCTTCTGACTCTTCAGCATATAAATTACATCAATTTAGATTCCCTTGCACAATAGAGAGAAGGTGGGTGTAATATCTTTTATTTAATCAACTTCTGTTGGTGAGAGAGAGACACACTTTCAAGCTTACAGGACCTGAGGAAGCTCTTTCACCAATAGAAGTCACTCCAATAAAAGACATTCTCTCACCCACCTTGTCTCTGTAATATCCTGGGACCAATGTGGCTATGACAACAGCCCTTACAGATTGGTAGGTAGGACAGAGAGTCTGACCAAGTGCATGGGAATTCACTTTACATCTCACCTTTGAATTTGGCCAAGTGTATCTATCATTTCAAAGTATCCCCGGACAGGATTGCAATGCCCATTTGGGGGTGTCTGAGGGTTACTTTGTCCCCAAATTATATCTGAATGTGAAGCATAGTGGTCAAATGCAGCTATTCTCCACCATCTTCCCTGAAAAGTAAACACCTGGGATAGACAAGACACCTTATGTGGCTACATATTCATGGCGTTCTCACTAGACCCTATGAAGCCAATGCCAGCTCCCTTGTGCTCTGTTACACAGATCTGTAAGAAAGGTACTTGAACACAGAGGAATGACAATGGGAAGGCAGAGTACAGAATCTAATATGGATACCCAGCCCTATCCCATCACTGGCTAACAAACTCAGCATGTACCATATGATGCACTATAACCCAACACATTTTGAATGTCAAAGAAATGCAAAGGAAAAAAAACACACCGTGCAAACTATATAATTTCTCTTTATAACACTATGTACACACGTACAATCGTACAGTACATAGCATATAGAGAGATTGCACATGTGCCCCCAGATTCTATTTAATGAAGAAATGTCCATCATCATGAGCCTTTCACAGCCTCAGCCAATGAGTGCTGCGAGTTAGGGATCAAAAGGGATAATTTGCATCGTTCATTTAACCCCTATTATGAATCCTTGCTTGTCTGATGCTTGGATTTCATTATTTTAGCACTTTATGTGCCCAATTAGATGCCAACCAATTGGAACACGGCTTGCAAAGGTAAAGCGTTATATCTTTGTTAGCCTCTTAGGTAAAATAACCTACATATGCAGATTATTGTAGGTTAATCATGTGCAGTACAGTACATCAGGCCTACTTCTACCTTCGCTTATGCTGGCTTTGCAGCAATGTAACTCCATTGACTTCAGTGTATTTACACTGGTGGGACAGGAGAATCAGGCCCATTGCAAAGTAGAATTCAGTACCTTGAGCTTTGTAAAAATTTTGTACCCTTTTCCCCAGGATCTAAGTACCGAGGTTGGGTTCAACCCTTGGAGCTTTCTGTAGGATCTGTGGCTGATGTAAATCAATACAACTCCCTTGCTGATCTATGCTGATTTATACCGGCTAAGAACCTAGTCCAATGAATCTTACTTAAGCCAAAGTTTTGTATACAAAATCTCCTGGTACAATGGTGGAATCTTCTATTTTTTGCTACCCATTTATTTTATAGGAAACATGTCCTTTTCCTATAGTCCCATTTGGTAATTTGGATTGACAGCTGAGCCACAGATTTAACCCCCAAGACTCTTATTTTTCAGATGACTGAAAACAATTGGGAAGGAATATGAAGAGTTTTCCTGTGTTATCTGTTGAAAAAGCTTTCCTCTTAACAGTAATGGAAAAGGAATAGAAGTGCCATTGGAAGGAGCGTGAGCATTAATCTAGATTTACAGCAAAAATGTTGAAATTGCAAAGTTTATGGATCAACTGCATGCTGAAATGAGCAGTGCATCTATTTTTAAGGGTCCCCATCTTTTAAGTACGAAGTGAGATTTCTTACTGTGACACAATTAAAAGAATTGGAAGGAACGGGTTGGAAGAGCATATTAATAAAAAAAATCGACAAAAATGCAAGGATCAAAATCAGTAACATTGACCTGAGTGTTTGAGGGAAATAGAAGGTTGAGCTCTATTAGCATTACTTGAAAGACCATGGCAACAATCTGTTTAAAACTCTTTTACTGGTAACACCAATGCTGTCTGCATTGGTCAATAGAACAGGAATATAAAATATGCTCAGCTCGTGCTACTGCCTCTTCCCTGAGCTCTCACAGCGAATGTAAATTGTGACCTCCTCACCCAACCGATACTGCCCATTTCACCAGCACATTGGGGAAATGAGAGCACCAGCTGGCCTCTGCTCCAGTAAAAATGAAAATAAAATACAACTTTCAGAGAAGGCAAGAAGCAGAAATAGAGGTTACTATTTGGAATGAGCTCACTGAAGGGGCAGACAGGAAAGAAGACAAATTTTAATAACATTTGGTCAGACAATAATCAATGCCATCATAATTAACAGTGATGAGTTCTTGTTGCCGTTGATCTTTACATGATGTAAAAGCTTTTTATTCAGTATTCTCAACTGGCTTGACCTCATCCAGGCAATATTAGCGGGAGGTTTTTAACTTAAATCTTTATATTTTAAGGATCCAGAATTAATAAGAATTAAATTGGACATGAGAGGTCCTATATGGATTATAGACTGCTATGGAAATAAGCAAAATTCAGTGCATCTCTTTTTTAAGTGATTGGTGATAATGTTTTCCTGTATATTTATTATATGCAATATACATTCTGACTCTTTAACTAGGGCCCTTAGAAATGACATATTTCCTCAGAGAGAAGATGCTATGTCAGTCTAACACAGTTGTAGGTGTAATGACACATTCTGAGGCATGCTGAGAGCTACACAGCCAATGGTCACCTTATGGAGATACATCTTATTAGCTTTGTCCGAATGCTAATAAATCTCCATTCTGTAGGGCGCTAGCTGGAAAGGCCTGGCTCCTTACCTTTGACATGGGGAATGAAGTGGTGTCGGAATGGGGAGTTAGGGCGGGAGTCATTGTGGGTGGAGCTGAGACTGCTAGTGCGCAGGTATGACAACCGTTGCACACCAGTAGACAGCAGCTCTGCAGCAGCAAGGAATCGTGGGGCAAGACCAAATGAAAACAAAGAAAAAAGAAAAAATAAGAGGCAGGGAAAGAGGCTTCAAAGGAAAAACCACTGAATAATTAGGAGTCTGAAAAGTAGGAAGACAAAAGGTTAAAGTAATACCAGGGTTCAAAAATATTTATGCAAAGTTGCAGGAAGTATTTGAATACAGGCTCAGATTTATTGCACCTCCCATTTAGTATAACATTCTCTGGCATATAGAGCTACTGATTTACCAGAAATTAGCCTGCTATCCTCATGCAAACATCACAAACTCTGAATCCAAATTAATTTAGAAAGCAGCTGTTTTGATAAGTGCTTAACCAAACAATAGCAGGCCAGAGGCATGCAAAATGTTTCCTATTGTTTTAAGAAATTCCAAAGAGCAGCTGAGGTAGGGGGAAAAAAAGGCTGCAAACTTTTGCAAAACGTGTAAAGCGCGAATTGCTTAAAGAAATGTAATGCGCTAACAGGGACTACTCCAAAGTGGTTCACTTCTTTCTCAAGGGTTGCCTTGGAGCCAGACAAAGCAAGAAGTTATGTAAGGGAACTCAGCTTAATCATGCAAAAAGTATCTGTGTTCTTTCCAACAATAAGGTGATGAGATAGGTACTGCTTTAACTGATCAACTCCAGTAATGCTGGGAGAGAATTATAGAGCATTACAAATGATTAGTTCAAAGCATGTTAAAAGATAAAAAATAAGAATGCTACAGGAAAATGGTATTATGTATAGAACAGAAAGAAGTGAGTAATACAAATTTCTTGGGAAATGAGCCAAAAGATGTGATATTTAAGTAGCTATGACCTGAAACAAAACCCCCCAAAATACTCTGTGCTCCACAAACTTAGGCAGATTTCAGTGGCTTTGTGGCTTGAGCTCATATCTACATTGAAGAAAAGTTGGGGAACATATAAACAGAGAGACTGTTCCAAAGGAAAGTACTTTACATAAACATATGGCTTTTTTTTTAAACTGAAATAGTGAAACTCAGTGTCACAGTAAACTTTGGAATAAAGCCCAGATTTGTCCAAATCTGTGACATAAACAAAACGTGAAAAGCCTTAAGAGATCTGATAGCACTAAACAGAAGTTTGCAGCTTTTTCATACTTTGTCAGCCTCCTTTGGTTTTAACTACAATGCACATCTTAAAACATCATCATGTTGTCAGCATCTTGTAACATACAGTATTCACTTTCTGTCCCACATCATGAAATTAGGTCCTTAAAATGAAGTATTTTTTTATATAGGTAACTAGCTGTTTTTAGCCCTCCACCACTAGAAGACAATTAAGTCACTCAAACTCCACACTGATCATTCTTTCATAGATCCCTACTTTTAAAAATACAGCTACTACTGCATATGGCCTTTTGGTTTCCCAACCATTCTGGTGCTGGGTAATCAGTGATGGGAATATGGCTGTCTGAGTGTATTGCTTAATCTAAAACTTCATTACAAAGATTTTATTTTATCAATATAATATGAAAACTCAACATATCTGAAGGATTATATTAAGAAATAACCTTCAGAGCCATATTTCAACAAAATGAGTGCCTAACGTGTATATATAAAAATGCAAACATATGCATACATTTCATACGTATAATGAATAATTATGAATGCACTGGGAACCTGAAGTAGTGTGTATATTTGTCTATTTTTTACATGCAACTGTATTACTTCTGAGTGAATAAGTTAGATTCCATATTATTTAAATGTAGCCTTTGGCAACTGACTAGGCTTTTAATTAAGAAATTCTACTTGGCAAATATGGGCCTAAATTTTCAGAAGTGACTAGTGATTTTGGGTGTCTGAATTTTTGGGTGCCCACCTTGAGACACCTTAAAGGAGCCTCATTTTTAGAGGGCAGATGCTCAGCACTTTCTGAAAAGCAGGAGTCTAAGATGTTAGGTACCCAAAAATCACTAGTCACTTTAGAAATTTAGGCCATGATTTTTATTTTCAAGATGTATTGTTTTCCTTCAGACACCAGGCAGCCATCCTAAATTCCATGCAGCAAAAAATGGTTTACGTTCAAATACATAAAAATATTCCTAATTCTACTTTGTTATAAAACAGGTGAGTAATTTACAATGCATTCATGAGATACACTAATTTGTCAAAGAATGAGAAGAATAAATAGGAATGAGAGTTTTAAAATTTGCCACTAGTTTTTCAGTGCTAGACAATTAATAGTTTCTTCTCTATTTCATTGAGTGACATAATAAGAAATACAATGCTTCAAGTTGTAAATTGCTGATGCAGTTGCTCTTACCAGGTCTGTGGAAATGCTGAGGGGAGCGTGACATTGTGGGAGTGTAGCTGTGTCGACTATACACTGGAGAACTAATAGAGCCCTGACTGGTTGACCTGTGAATCATGCGATCCCGAACATCCTGATAACCCTGAAGAATAAGAAGCATTGGAAGAATTAATAAATAATAATAATTAAAAAAATGCTTTAAGTGCACTCCAGACAATTTTACAACAATACTTGGCTTTCAATGGCCTCAAGATGTCAATGGAACCTGCTAATAGAATAACATCCTTTCATCTTAATGTCTGTTTCACTATCATACAGTCAAAAGTTCTCTCCTAGAATCCATCACTGTAGAGACTAACAGCTAAGTTCTAGAGTCCTTTAATTCCATCTGACCTGCAGGCTGAATTCTGATAAGTAACACTTATGCCTCAATTTTCATAAGTGAATAGTGATTTGGGATGTTTCATCCTGAGATTCCTTAAGAAGGCCTGGTTTTTAGGGCTCAGCCACCACCCTCTATAAATCAGGCCCTTTTAAATGTTTCATTAGTGGCCATCCAAGATCATGGTCACTTTTGTAGATCTTGGAACAAAAAAAGCAATCAATCCCCCTGCAACATACCTTTCCTGTGGGAGAGGTGTAACTGGAAAACTCCAAGACCATAAGCATGTTCATAAAATTATTATAGAACTGGAAGCATGTAGAGGTAAGTGTACATTTTACTTAAAACAAAACCAGTGACAATGTATATATAGTGGTAGCAACTAAAATCTTGACAAATGCCTTAACCTGTGTTTAGTATCACTATAATGTTCAGGGTACCCTCTAGAGGAATGCCACAGTAATGTTTTCTCACTAAGATTTTCATGGGGAGCAGTGTATAGTATTCAGATGCTTAGGGACAGATCTTCAGCTGCTATAAACCAGCACAGCTCCTGATTTGGCCCTGATCTATGCGCCACAACAAAAAAAAAATTCATGAAAGTGACCTTTGCTGTATAGACTTTGATAAATGCCTTTGCTTTGCAGACATCAAATCCTGCAGTGGCTTCATTCTCCATAGCAATCGGACAGCTAGCACTAAATGTCCTCTCTTTTGATTTTCCTGCACTTTCAATAATCCAAAAAGCTGTGCTATGTAAATAGCAAATAGAACTGGGCTATCAATACAGCAATCAATAACTGCACTTCCTGGCAGCAATAATTCTAGCAACTGTGACATATTGCCCCAGAGGGCTCCATCAGACTTACTTCTGCAGACGGGGTGGGAGACAGTGTCCTTGGAGACTGCAAGACATGAAAGAGAGAATGTTACAGAAACAAGCTTGCTCCTGCTTTGCCAGCAAATGCTGATCTAAACACAGCAAGGTGTGTTTAGACCCCAACAGCATAGGAGTAACTGGGGCCATTTTAGCCCTGAAGTTGGATTTTCTCCATGCTGCCCATGCCTGGGCTCTGAAGCAGCCTAAGTTTCTGGCCACCAAAAAGCAAGTATGATTAATTCAGTCAAATACCCTGCAATGTTGTCTTTCAACCATCTAACAATGGTGGTAATTATAAGGTAGCTGTAAGATAAAAAAAATCAAAAGGTGTTATTAATGTAATAACTATGGTTGTTATGCACAAAAGCTTTCAAGTGGAAATCAAAAGTAAATTCATCTTAAACTAAGGGCTTTGTGGGGCACCAGAAATACAGGACAACCAGAGGTGTTGGAACTAAGGGTGCTGGGGGTGCAGAAGTACCCCCGGCTTGAAGTGGTTTCCATCATATAGGTTTACAGTTTTGTTCAGTGGCTTTCAGCACACCCACTATAAAAATGGTTCCAACGCCACTGAGGACAACTTCCCATTTTCTGTGTCAGGCACATTCGCCCCCCCCCCCAACCTTCTGGCCAAGGTCAACCTGTCCCCAAAGCTTTGTCAACAGTGTTTCCTTAATGTGCTTGCTCTTTAAATCAGCCACATGCTCTTCCACACTTATGCATGAAATATAGCAGATTGGGATTACATATACGTGAAGGAAATGGACAGAAAAAATACTACTACATTGCTCTCTGTTAGCACCTTTCATCTCAACACCCCTGCAAGGCTGGGGAAGTGCTATCAATCTTAGTATACAGATGTGGAAACTGAGGCACAAGGGGGGGTGTTTTTGTTTTGTTTAAGTGAGGCCCAAGGTTATACAGAAAGTTGGTTGTACAGCTGGGAATAAAAGTCACATCTGATTCCCAGTCATGTGCCTTTCATCACTAGACAATCCTCCTTCCCTAAAGATTAGAATTTAAAATGTTTCTCGTATGTACTAAACATTAGTATTATTTATTTAACTGCCATAGTAAACTCAGGCACAGCTGGTGCTTTTAAATTATACCACAGTTATTGCAAAACTATACAGTTAATAAGATTGTGTCAGCAATAAAACTGCTGGTTCTGGCCTATCTGTCATAACAACACACCATGGTAACGGTATGAAATGTATGAAGAATCGCTGGTAATAAGTGTGGATGTTAGTCCCTCAGACACACACACACACCCCAGCTGACCAGTCAATGCGGATACAAAGTGCAATACAGCTATCTCCTACACATTCCCTGCTCTAATACTGTAAGCTCCAGAGGGGCTTACAGTGTCACTATGAATGCAAAGTATGTAGATACACGCGTGACTTGTTTTGGCTTGAGTGCATGACATTTCATTATGGGCAATTTATCACATGGCTTTATATGACCACTTGTCTGGCTTTCTACCACACTGAAGTTTTTAAACTATTCAGTTTCAAATATACCGAGAGGCATATTTAGAAGCAAAAAGGGAAAAGTTCAGGGAAGTAAACTGGTGCAAATGGAAAGTGATGATTTCAAAACTAAGCCGATTCAAAAAAAGCAGTTGGGATCAAACGTGTCTCCACTGAAATCAATGGCAGAATTCCCATTGACTTCAATAACCCCAGGATTTCACCTACAGTTCCTTAAAAACCAATAGGGATACTCAGATGCTTAAAGTTACACAAGACCTTAAGTGTTTTGCTGGATCACCACATAACAGTTTTACCACATTTACATGGGTCATTTTACTGGCAGGGTAATAGTAGTTTTAGTATTTCTGGAGTTAAGCCTGTAGTCCTGATATCAGCAAAACTCTCATTGACTTCAGTAAGAATTTTCCCTGCTTTAGAATTGTTAGGTTGGTCTCTCTCTCTAGTAAAGCAGTAGACAGGTTCAAGAAAAAGCCGTTGCAGATTACAACAGCAGTGATATAAGCAGCAGTAGTTGGTCAGGGTCCTTCAGTGCTATAGTCTCTTGAAAGAAAGGGAATACTGATGAAAAGCAACTTCTCACAATAATTAATGCACCAAAAGTCAAGAGACCCAACTCCCACCGATCAGGGCACTACGGTGGGAGAGAAATTGCAGACTTGTGGATTTTGTATAGTTTGAACATTTGGAACATCTTCAAAGGTCAGCCCAGTTGTATATTTATGACCAAACAACAAACCTTTCTAATGCCACTATACATTATTACAAAATGATTTCTTCCTACTTGCGTATCTATTATGTTAACAAGTTAATACCCCAGTACTTCACATCCGGAGCTCAGTTTCTCTTCCCAACTAATTCCTGTAGCCACTATAACTAAACTACTAGCTGGTTGGCCTCCACTAGATGGCGCTATGCGAAAACTTTTCTCATTACAGACTTTTAAAGACACAGTACAGGGATTTATCAAGGAATGAACTGAATAGATTAGTTTCAGAGTAGCACCCATGTTAGTCTGTATCCGCAAAAAAAACCAAAAAAAACCAGGAGTACTTGTGGCACCTTAAAGACTAACAAATTTATTTTAGCATGAGCTTTCGTGAGCTAAAGCTCACTTCTTCGGATGCATAGAATGGAACACACAGACAGGAGATATTTATACAGACAGAGAACATGAAAAGGTGGAAGTATGCCTCTGCCTGTTGGTATGCATACTTCCACCTTTTCATGTTCTCTGTCTGTATAAATATCTCCTGTCTGTGTGTTCCATTCTATGCATCCGAAGAAGTGAGCTTTAGCTCACGAAAGCTCATGCTAAAATAAATTTGTTAGTCTTTAAGGTGCCACAAGTACTCCTGTTTTTTTTTTGTGAATAGATTAGTGTATGTCTACACTACCCATCGGGGATTGATGTATCGCGTCTTGTCTAGATGCGATACGTTGATCCCCGAATGCACTCTCCGTCGACTCTGGAACTCCACCAGGGTGAGAGGTGGAAGCGGAGTCGATGGGGGAGCAGCAGCCATCGATCCCGTGCTGCGAGGACGCAAAGTAAGTCAATCTAAGTTGATCTAAGATACGTCGACTTCAGCTACGCTATTCTTGTAGCTGAAGTTGAGTATCTTAGATCGATTCCTCCCCCACCCCCCAGTGTAGACCAGGCCTTAGAGAGAGACTATTTGAAAAATGATTAAAAGGAAGAAAGTCTAATGCTACCCTATATTGTGCCTGGAACCACAGATAAGAGGAAAACATGGGGCAGAGCAGCTGCCCAAGGGACAACTGAAGCAGCTTTTCATCTGCTCTGCTGCTGTAGAGCATTTTTGCTTGATAAATAGGTCCCAAAATTCAGAGTAGTCAGCACCCAGTCAGCTCCAGAGGCTGGTGCAGGGGGAAGGCAGAGTCAACGATTTGTACCCCCCAGGGTTAGGGCTGCTAGCAAATTTGTGCTTGGATCTTGTGCAAGAGAAAAAGTCCCATGTGCTCTGTCCTCCTTGCTCCACCTTCTCAAAGATGACTCACAGCTTGGCCCTATTATTGTTGATGGGGTTTCTGTACAACTTAGGAGAGAAGAATTCAGTCTGATAAAGTTTCATTACAAAGGAGTATGAGGGATGGATGGAAAATACCTCAGAGTTTCTCTCCGCTCTCCTGTCTGGATGCACAGGACTATAATTGGAGCTGTGTGCATAGTGAGGGGAGAGTGGACCCCCCAGAGCTTGTAAGAGGTAATGGCACTGAACTCTGTTACATAAAAGAAACGGAAGTGAATAATATTATATGGTGAAACATTCATGGGTAAGTTCCCAGTAGGGGATATTGGTTGCAGCACTCAGCAAAACTCTGGTCCCTTAAACCGACACTGCTGTAACCCCCACTGAACTTTTGCATAAGATGACCCCTCTTGTCTGAGGGGATTGTAGCAAATTTTATTTTGAATTTAATTGTATCAAATGGACGTTGAAAAAAATACTGCCCTTCCCATGAATTGTGACAAAACCAAATAAAAGCCCAATGGAAGGTTAATGATAGTCTATCATATTTCATTTTTATAATGTCAGGTTAAAAGTCACATGCAACAAACTACAGAGAGGGATGTAGCTAATCAGGAGTGTGCCCAGGGAACTGATTTATCCCCCATGTTATATATTAGGATGGACCGCTGCTTAGCTGGACAGCCCTTGTCAATGAACAGCCCAAATATGTACATCCCAATGCCAAGAAAATGAATACATTCCCCAGCAACCATGGCAACCACTCGTTTCACAATGGCGCCATGCGTAGACCTTGTGTTGGCAAGGCCTTAGACAGTGCATGGCAAATGAAGTTACTGTGAAATGTGATGCCACATATCTTGGAAGCATAATGTTTGCCAAACCTTCAATTAAGGGCACATCACCGATGTACCAATGGAAATCACTTCTTTCTTAGGACCAAATGCTGTGTTCCTTAATTGAGCACGATTCTAAATGAAGTCAGTGGGAGGTGTACTCAATATAAGTACCAAAGTCTTTAGCCCTGAGTGAGTAAAGGCCAATACGCTAGACTAGTGGGCTGGTTTACAGCGAAATTTTAACTAAGTTTGTTAATTGAAAAAAATTTTAGACTATAAATCAATCTTTGTTCACACATTCACATAACATTTACTGATGACTAAAATGCTATGGAAACACTCCACAAAGAGGGATATGGTTGACTGGAAATATGTATCATTAGTTTACATACAGAGTGTAAACTTTTTTTCATACAGAGCGCAAACTTTTTTTCATACAGAGCGCAATCCCTCTCCATGTCTGTATGTATCTTCTATCTTAACAACAGTGATTTATTTAACACTACTACCTACAAGCCCCAGCCAAGATTGGGATCTTATGGTGTTTGACACTGTATTAACACATGGCAACAGACGGCTCCTACACTGAAGAGCTTACAATCTAAAGAGAGAAGACCGAGAAGGGCTGGGAGGAGAAACAGAGGCATAAAGAGTGAAGCGATTTGCCCAAGGTCACACAGAAGTCAGTGGCAGAACCCAGGTCTCCTGACTCCCAGGCCAGTACCCTAGCCACTAGCCAATGCTGCCTCCCTATTTCTGTATTCTTTCTACTACTTTTCTTTTTAAAAAACGTAAGTGAATTTATTGCTATTGAAAAGCATTGGATTGAAGAGACTTTCTGAAGCCTCTTATTTATCCACAACAGGTACCATGTGGGCAGCTGCAGACAAGCTTCCGCCATGCTGCTTTGTCAAAGAGCATCAAAAGTGACCGGATGTCACCACCTCCAAGGGGAGAGGGTTCTTCATTTCCCCTAGTCCATTTGGGTCTCTCTTCTGTGACCATCAGGGGACAAACTGGTGTTGATTCTGATAGTGGTTTTTGCAAGGAGGGCTCTTGTCTACTGGGATCTGGGGTTAGAAACCACCATTCATTTCACCGACACCTCTAATTAGACATCACTTAGATTCACCACCAACCTGGACTAGAAGTGCAGTCCTTCTCCTGCACTCTCAACCATTGTTGTAGTTTAACGGTACACACATATAAAGAGAACAACCCCTGTGAACTATGTAAACAGCAAATACAATGGTGAGAAAACTAGGGTCCTTAGTGATAATGGTCAGCATGATCCAGCTCTCCCATTCACTGGCAGGCAGACTATTTGTTGATGGGGGAGATTTTCAAAGACACGAAGTTGGGTGCCTAAATGCCACGAGTGCCTCAGAAAATGTCTCCCCCACGTGAATAATTTATGCCATCTTTCCACCCCATCCCCTTTTACACACCCATAAGACAAATAAAGTTCAGTTCAGGCTCATTTCCTCTGTATTGTTAGAGAAGGAAGAAGCAGATGCTCTGCCAAGGGTTGGCACTGCTGAGAGAGGCGGTAGGATGTATGCCGAGCATATACACAATTTGTTTGGATGTGAAAGGCTGGTTCCTCCTAAGGCTCTGAGACCGTCAGAAACAACGGGCCAATTGCTGCACTCAAAGACACTCACTGGGATCATAGGGATTGCCAGGGTGGAACTGAGGAGATTTGGACCCACTATCTGTTTCGATCTTCATTTCTGAAAGTGCCTTTTACTCCCTCAGAAGGCATGAAATGACCAATCTACTTCGAATCAAACGTACTGAGATTTGGGAAGGCAATACCACCCATGTGCAATTATGAGCAGGGAAGATCACCTGGAGAAACCGAAAGAAATCTGCATCCTTTCAAGCACAACTTTCAGAAGAGAGACCAGATGCTCTTTTTGATGCAGGATGTAAGGCTTGCTATCAAATGGCAGATATATAGCAATTAAAGCAGAAAACAACTGCTTCGATAGAGCAAGCCAATGCACCTTCCTGGATATAACTATGTGAATGATTAGCACCTCATCTGGATCTATCCCACATCTGGAAAAATGCTTTGGGCTTCTTTCCCCCATGAGATGTGTTTGTCAAAATCCCAGTGCTGTTAACCCTTTCATTGCCACACTGCTATGATATTTGTTTGGCACCCTGGTGATCCACTGGGAACATCAGCGCGTTAAAGTGATATACTTGGTACATGACACAGCACCGGAGTTGTGTTTGCCTCATGCACTGAGCTTGTAAGCAGCCAAATAGTTAGTGTGTGTTACGAATATATATGAAGGAAGACCCACACCCCGCCACCCCTTAGTTAGATGCTGGTGTTAACTGAAGGCAAGATATATAGAGAAGCCATACATTTATTTCTGCAGCTGGCCACACGATGAGATGCAAGGTATGAGTCAACATCACAAT
Source organism: Mauremys mutica (assembly GCF_020497125.1). NCBI lineage: Eukaryota > Metazoa > Chordata > Testudines > Geoemydidae > Mauremys > Mauremys mutica. Next base: position 117,423,661 of record NC_059078.1, on the reverse strand, counting down.
CCCTTCCTTTAAACATGGACCTGATAGATGCAAGCACTTGGACTGAACAGCAGCAACAACAGCATTAAATAGTGTCAGTTACAAACAGTTTCAAAAGAGGACAGAAGCGTAGCTGACTTTGAATGATAGCGTATAATAGAATGGGTCGCTCATGAATTCATTACCTCTCCAAGACTCTGTCTCTCCTGTCTCTCCTCGTAGGCGGAAGTGTAGAATGGCTCATAAGTAATTAGGTCTGGACGTTCAATGTCATAAATGGCCTTGACTTTGGGAATAGCTGCTAAATCCTTGTAATCAAGGATTTCATTGTCTACTTTTGCCTGAAGGTCAAAGACAGAAGATGAATTAACACACACAAATGCACTAGTAATTTCTATTTTATACAATTCATGCATTTGGGGAATTTGCCTTCACAATGCACTTAAAGAAAACCCTTCTTGCCACTCCATTAACATATGAAGTGACTGACTGTTCTTCAGCATCATGCCTCCTTTAATAGCATAGAATGATTTTTTTGAGTTTAGGCAAGAAGCAGAATGGTATAAATAGACTGAACATAGGAGCTCATGGTTCCTAGTCCTCAAGTCAAAATCCCAGCTCTGCAAATGACTCACTGAATGGCCTTGGGCAAGTCACTTCACCTCTCTGCTTTGGCTTTTCCCCACCTGCAAAATGTGGATAAATAATACCGGCTTCCTAGCTCACACAGATGTTGAGAGGATTGCATATGGCACTCTGAAGATGGAAAGCTGCTTCCCACCTTCATTACATTAGAGGAAAGAACATCCTAAAATGAAACGGAAGGCAAACAAGACTCCAGCTTGCAAAACACAGCAACAAAATGGTGTATGGTATCTTCAGAACCATCTATCCCCACATATCCCCACCTATCTACATTTTTATTTGGCACCCATCCCCATAGTATCTGCGAGCCTGGATAAGAGATGGTGATAAGATGTCAAACACTTTGACATCCATTCCACAGTGTGATTTCATGGCTAGTTTGCACCTGGAGGGCCAGCCTTGGAAATAAGCTCCAAAGAGAGCTGCTCACTCCCAGGAAAGTGCTATAAGGAGATACACCAAAAAGACAAAGGAAAGCTGTCATTTGCTTTTAGATTTCTTTGCTTAAAAGGAGAGTGTTGAGATTTAAAAAAAAAACCAAAACATTGCCAGTTCTTACCTGCATTATGGAAAGACCTTGAATTATTGAAACTGAGTGAGATTTAAACATCTAGTTTCCTCTTATGCTGTGTTTACACCTTTTGCATTTCACTAAGTTGAACAGTAAAATTAGGTTGGTCAGTTTCTACTCCGATTCATTTCCACCAATGCTAAAGACTGACACACACATTTTCAGAGCTGTATAGCATGTAGCCATCCATCTCTCATTATAATCCATTTAGCATGGTGGTTCCCATGCAATCCCTTGAGTTAGCGCTCACAAAATGCTGCATTTTAAAATTATGTTGTTTTAAAAAAAATACTTTAAATGGTTAAACAATGGTGTTTCCAGAAATTACCTGAAACTTGTTTGACTAACAAAAATGACCTAAGCACTTTTAGCTCTTAAATACACACACCCCCAACCCTGCCCCCCCCTACACGTGCGCACTAATGAGTTGAGAATGTGTCAGGACATTGTTAACGCAGTGCAAGGTAAAAGAGACATTTTGATACCAATGTACAGCAGTAACAGTGACTGGGCCTACGCCTGCAGATAACAAGGAGTGAGTTTCATAAGCTTGGCCTAAGGCTATGAAGCTGCACACGTCAGCATGCTGACAACACTCCAGATTTTGCTCTATGGTTTCAAACCAGCACTGTGTAACTGGTCTAATTTTCTACCTGCTCCTTCTGCAGTAAAGTGCATGGCAAAACTAGCGCTGCCTTGACTGGATACTGGATTGGACCCCTTGGTCAATTTTTCCAAATACCCCGCACGCCACCAGTAGATCTGTGCCCTGCATGTCTTAAAACACAGCATGCACCCGGTTATTCCCCTAGATATCCCTTTGACACACATCCCTGCTTCTTAGGCCTGGAATATGAATAGCACAGATTAAGAAGATAGTCACTTTTGGATGTAGGGACTTCTCTAGCCAGAAAAAAGGAAAGAGCCATCTGCTGCACTCCGATACCCGGGTAAGTTCCAATTAAGGATGATAAATAAAAACAGAGAAGGACTAACATTCCTTTACAAATATTGGGAGATTCCTAGTTTGGTGATGATTTAATAGAGCTTTTCCATCTCTAATTTCTGGGATCCTATGGGAGCCGCATGGGAACAAAAAGGATCCACTGGGAAATCTATGTATCCAGCAAGATCATCTAAATTCCTGAAGAAAAGGGAAGGGGTTACAGGGCACTGGTACTAATCTGTGAATATAAACCCCATCAAAATAGAGTAGCACAGGAAAAATTCTAGAGGGTGGCCCCACATTTAGCACTGTAAAGGTGGTAACAGCTAGATGCGCAACACTTCTGTTTTTTGACAAGAATTTTTTCCCCCACAGGACCAAATCTCTGTTCTATATGTTTTATTGAGGATAGCAGAACCTCCATAAGTTCCAGGATTTAGGACAATATGCCCCCAGGGGCTGCATGCTGAGAAGTACAGTAACTTCCTACATAACCAAACTCCAGTGTGGACACAGTTATACCAGAAAAACGCTGCCTGATACCAGGATGGCTGATTTCACTTCCTAACTGGAATAAGCTATACTGGTAGAAGCACTTTTCTACTGGTGTAACTGCACCCACACTGGGGAGCAGGAGTTCCTGCTTTAACTAAACTGGTATAACAAAAGTGGTAAATCTTTCTAGTGTAGACAAGCCCAAGATACAGGAAATGTCAGAGAAATGCCAAACTACAGGAAAGCAAGTTACTCTGCAACACTGTGAAATCCGAGCTGCTCTCCGCTGCACTGAATGACTCTCGACAGAAGTCCACAGCCTTTTGTGGCTAACTGTGAGCCTATCAGGGGATGTGTAAGCAATCAGGGGCTAGCTATATAACCCATGAGAAGGGGTGGGGCTCATCTTATTTCTATAGGCCGTGGCCCTTTCTTCCAAATTGTCTTGTCCTAGCAGAACAGGCCCCTCTCCTCTGGGACAAAGATGAATTTCCATTATGTGTGAATGGAACTGACCCTGCTTGGGCTGCCAGCGAGCTTTGAACCTGAGACCTCAGCACTTAAAGAACTTGGACTAAAGAAGTTTTCTTAGGTGGAAGCAGAGTACATCTATAAACTTCTTATGTAGGCCAGCCACCAGAGGGAAGACAGATTCTCCTAGCCTGGGTTACCTAGCAGCAGAGGGCCCATGACACACTAGAATGGGAATAAGGCTCCGAATTTGTCAGTTTTCACAAAGCCATCTGGTATGCCATTTATTACACCAGCCAGCTGCATCAACTCTGGGTTAACAACTTCGGCACAGTGTAGCTTACAACTTTTCTATGCAAACACTCTGTCTGAGATTCCGCAAAGATGCCTATGGAACTAGTGCATCCAATTCCCATTCATTTTAATGGGAACTGGCCTTCTAAAACCCTTAGAGGCTGGGATTTCCAATACCCTCTATCTCGTCATCGAGAGAGCAATGGCTTACAAAGAGGAAATTATACTTACATAGATAGTGTGGCCTGGTGAGCCAGGAATACTGGAACCTGGTCTGGAATAAATACTTTCAGATGATGTCCTTGTAGGCTGTAAAACAAATGTTCACTTGTAAATGATCTATCCGCAGGTGTACCACTGAATTCAGATTATTAGTAAAAGGCAGAAAGATTCATTTTAAGACAAATGAATCAAAAAGTTGAATAATGTAAATGCAAACTCCAGCATTCCGGGAAATTTCACAACCTTGCAATGCAGGCATGGGTTCTCTTTTTGTGGGGGCAGGTTGTGTATGGGAAGAGGGAGTTTCTTAGTTTTAAGCAGGGGCGGCTCTAGACATTGCGCCGCCCCAAGCAGGGCGGCATGCCGCAGGAGGTGCTCTGCCGTTCGCCGGTCCTGCGGCTCTGGTGGACCTCCCGCAAGTGTGCCTGCGGAGGGTCCGCTGGTCCCGCGGCTCCACCACAGCCGCGCGGGACCAGTGGAACCTCCGCAGGCACGCCTCCGGGAGGTCCACCAGAGCCACCTGCCACCCTCCCGGCGACCCGCAGAGCGCCCCCCGTGGCATGCCGCCCCAAGCACGCACTTGGCGTACTGGGGTCTGGAGCGACCCTTGGTTTTAAGGCACACTGTGGGGGAAAAAAAAAAGATTGACAACAACAACAAAGAAAAAAGAGCATCTCACAGGGACATTGTAGGAGCACTCCAGGATATTCTTGTCACTGTCCCTATTGGAAAGCATTATTTGACAAATGGCAAAACCTCTCTCAGTTCCACTCTGGGGGCGCAAGATTCCAATCCTGCAGTATGCAAGGGGGCTGCACAGCAGCTTACCCACCTGCTATCGCACACTGTATCGGGGCCTTAGTCACTGGAACTACATCAACGTAAATGAGTGCAGAATTGGGCCCAAAACCGGACTGTAGAGGGACAGAAAACTCTCTCCCTAGAAATAGTTCACAATCCACACAACACAATTTAGGTGCAATAGTTGCAGGTAAAAATCAGTCTGAAATTCCACTCTACAATCCCTCTGATCTTTAGTGCCACTGCTTGCAACTTGAATCCTGTGCAGTTACTAACACCAGTACAAAGTGAGTGCAATTATAAACTGAATGGCAGCTCCTGGCACTTTATCAATATCCAAGTGACATTACCTCCATGTAGAGCACTGTGGATAAAGAAATTCATTCAGTATCATCAGGTACCTGAGTTCAAACCTCCATAAATCAGAAACCCATTTACTGAGCCAAAAATCTCCCTGGTCTCCTTTTTGGTGAGTCTGCTCTTAAAAAAAAAGCTACCAGTGCTCTTCAATGTATGATAATTCCTCCTAAGTCTAGGAAGCAGTATGCACAGTGTTAAAGGTGTTAGAGTAAATCGTCCTGAACTAAAAATTAATATACCAGGAGCGTGATCCAAAGCCCAGTGAAGACAATGGAAGTTCTCCCACTGAAGTTAGTGCGTTCTAGATCAGGTCCAAGATTTTGCTGAAGAAATCAAAGCCCACATTGCCTCCTCATGAAAAATCAAAAATCTACAACCATATTCTCAAACCAGATGCAAAGTAAAGGAGCTCCCTAAAGCATGAAGCAACTTGCTGGCCGGTGGGTGATTCTGGCTGAGTGCAGTGGGATATTTTACTCTAATGCCGCTGAACAATTAAACTCTTGATAAACTTGTTCCTGTCATTTGTTGCTTGTGACACAGAACCAAAGGAGCAGTGATTGCCCGCTGGAGAGAAAAACAAAATCGGACAGTGCGGCTCACAGATCTCAGACAGGAAATATCTGCCCAGTGGGGCTCTCTTATCTCTCAGCAGATATTTCCTGAAAGGGGCCTTCAGCTAAGTAGCAGCCACTTCCCCTGGGTCCTTTTAGCTTTTACTTTATTGCGAGCAAACTAATGGGGCACTATTAAAAACCAGGCTGAATAGAATATTCCTCAGCTCACACCTGATTTGAGACATGTTTTAGGAATCCCATCAAAGAAACTCATGCATTTGGGGACACTGGGGGAAATCATGGACTTGGAACCAAGAAAATTAAGGAGTTGGATCAAATGCAGCAGTCTACAATGGAGAGCAGATGAGGACGCTGAGGGATACCCCTCTCTCGCTCTCTCTTCCCCCCACCCCCAGCACATCTGAGCATATTTTTTCAGCTGGGCCTTGGGCCCTCTCAATAGCTACAAAATTCCATATCGCAGGAAGAGAGCACAGAAATTTCTAAGATGCCCCAGCTGCCCTTCTGCTCCTCCCGTAACCAAGAGAAAAATTATTTACATTAGCCAAAAAACCCCAAAACTACAAAAACCACAAAAACAAAACCCCCAAATACCAAGAATTAAATGGGGGAATCAGGCTGATGAGAAACATTTTATTCCCTTTAAAACGCTGACATTTCATACTGCTGCTTGAGTGGAGTCATATGGAGCAAGTTGTTGCAGTTGCCATGGTAAGCGATTGTTATTATTACAAAGCACAAGGAACAAGGTTAAATAGCTGAGGTGCAATTCTGGGCATCTTCCTCATTACTCAACTTCTGGTTTTGGCCAAAGATTTGTCTTCTTGATTTATTTTTTCTAATAAGTACAAACAGGTTGTGAGTTTCAGAGAAACTACAGCCTTTTCTTTTCTTCTCTCTATCCCCATACATTCTTTGGAATGTAACAGACAGACAGAAGTCTGTACATCAAGGAAAAGGGGCTTTCATAATTACTTTAGGGAATCAGAAGTTGCCAGAAAACAGCCACTTAGACCTAGTGCTATTCTCTTGCAATGTTTCTAAGTCTCACCTCCCTATTTGGTCCCTAAAAATACGTTCTGCGATCAGCTAATTCACCTTATATTAATTCACCCATCCTATTGGGCAACTTGCTCCATGGTATTTTTTCCTACCAAGTGTAGGTAGTGCAGCCTGCTTTCCAAGTTTAGGCACCAGTCCTGCAAACACGTACACTTAACTTTAAGCACAGGAGTTACTGCACTGGAGTCAATAGCAGAACTACGTGCCGAAAGTTAATCATGCACATAAACACTGGCAGGATTAGGGACCTAGTCTCCTTTTCCTCAGTTCTCCCTTTCTTCTCCTATCGGATCCAATCATGCTTATTAACTTCCCATCAATTTGGCTGTTCGATCTGGCAAACAGCCATTTTATTGCCATTCCTTATACCCAATATTCCTGGTCTCCTTCTGAGTGCACCAATTTCACCTTCAATCTCCTGCAAAGCTCTGTGAAGACCCTTTCTCATTAGTTACTATTATTTATATTGTGCTACCACCTAGGGACCTCAGTCACAGACAAGGACCCTATTGTACCAGGCGCTGTACAAATACAGAACACAACGGCAATCCTGCCCCAACGAACTTAGTCCAAGTATTTCTGGAAACCCAGTGATCAGCATTGTAGGGTTTTTTTAGTGGTCCCCATCCTATGTCTTGCTTAGCTTTACAACTGTCCTCTTGAGAATCAGATGTTCCCCCATTGTTTTAAGAACCCTCTACATCCCTCTTTAGCCACATTGGCCTCTCTTGCCCTTTTTTCCTGTTTACACAGGATAAATTTCAACCAGTCTCTCCAACTGTTTCCTAAACATTTCGTACTCTGCTATAGGACATTTCCCACCTCCATTCAGAGTGGTGACATTCAGTACTTCTATTAAACTCCCCTTCCTGCTATTTTCAGTGTGCCCTCTTTACCCGCCCCCTTTTTTAAGAGGTAAGAGCCATCTCCACCTCTACATCTCTCTCTTCCCCCCCCCCCCATAACATCTGAGACCTTTTTGCTGGATACAGGAAATCTAAGAATGCACAGTAAGAACAAACAAATTCATGCATATCATCAATGGAGCTAAATGACGGATTCAAATCTCAAGGAAAGCATCTACATCACTTCTTCGTGTTTTCCTCCTCTTCAGCAATCTTTTATTTTTATTTCTTTCTTTTTCCTCTCTTCATGCATTTGTCTTCAGTGCAAAAGGTCATTCATGCTATTTTTATGGCGATTCTGTTGGGGCCATTGTGTATGTCAGTTCTGGATTAGCGTATCTCATACACACATATGCCCCAATTTGTTATTTAATATTAGTTCACACAACTTAGGCTGGCTCATCTTGATTTACCTCAGTTTTCAGACCATCATGCATGGCACATTATTTAAATGGATAAGTTATTTAAAAGAAAAAACAAAAACACTAGGGCCATCCACATCACCCAAACGCCGCAATGTGATGGCTGTGCTTTTCTATGCTACAGATGTTCAGCATCATGCTCTATAGAAAGATATGGGGGCAAGCAAGCCAGATCAGAAGTGATCCCATGAACATCTGGCTGACTGGATGCACTACTATGTTATAAAAGACACTGCCAGTGTTATTTACAGTACCTGCCTTAGTCTTTTGATTGAGTTCATTATGCAAGGCGGTGAGAACAGCTGCAGAAGAAGGGATAATTTTTCATTCTACACACAGTCACTTAACAATAACATTGCTCATACAGTTAAAACAAAAGATCCTTAGCTACAGAGGCTAGTTTAAGTGTGGTAAAGATGTACATATAAAAGCTCATTAGAAATTAGCTTTTTCTGCAATCACTCCTACTTCCTAACAGGATTTTGTTATAGAAGTAACCTATGGTTCCCCTAGTACAACATAGATTACTCTGATCCTTTGTCTCACTGCTTGTAAGGTTTTTCAAAAGAGACAAGTTACTTAGGGCATGGATCCAAAGCCCAATGAAGTCACTGGAAAAACTCAAACTGATGTCAGTGGACTTTGGATCAGGCTCTTATTGCATCATGATTTTTATAAATGGTGGTGTATGTGACCCACCAAGAAACAAAATCCGAAAGCATTCGTTATGCATGTCTGTTATTTTGCCAATTAATCATGGCTTCAAGTTTCTCTTTCCAGGAGCATTCATGTGGAAACTAATTATTTCCTCTCCTAAAAATCTACAATGCATATTCATTGGCTAATTTAGCAGTCATAAAGACCAGCTTTATTAACAGGTGTGGTTTAGTTTTAAAAAACACGCACATACACACGTGCTCACAGATAGGAGCAACTTCTTTCCATCCTAAAAGCAAAGTGCAGTGAAGCAAAATTGGTCTTCAGGACAAGTCATTCCATACTAGTTGTTGCCAAACTTAATCTATGCCACAAAACTACTCATGCAAATGAAGGCTTCCTCCAATACCTGTATTAAGTTTGCACCATGAAAATTATGGGTGAAATCCTGGCTCCCAAATTCCCATTGACTTCAAGGAGGCAGGATTTCACACAATATTCTTAGATTCTACTATCAGGGTTTCATCTTCTTACAGAATGCTAACATACACAATTTTCTTAAGAGAGTGTAAATGTTGTTTTTAAAAGACTACTGCATGTATGTAATTTATGACAAACTTCCCCTCCATAAGCCAGTTTATTCTTGCATGTTGCCAGGTACTTCATACATTTTGGGATCAGTTAACACCTTTCTATTTAGGTCTCAAGCCTAGGAATATATGCTTGGATGAAAGACTTGTTTCTATAAAGGCATCCACTGTAAATATCTATTTTAGTTTTCTATAACACCCATTACTGTGGTAGATAAGTGATTATATGAAATCACTGCATCAATTTGACCCGCAGAGTGATTGACATGAGGCTCTGTTTGCATCAGAAGCACTGAGGAGCAGTACTTAGGAAGAGAGCTAATATCATGCTTTTTTGGCTCACCATGATCCTGCACACCTTATGCACATAAACAAGTTCCTTTGGCTTCAAGGGGACTACTCATGTGAGTAGGAGCTGGAGGATCAGATTGAGGATGCATGTTTCCAGAAGTTGTCAGAGTAGTAATACATCACTTGCATTAGACCTAGAACTGTTACAGACCAAGGCGGGAACTCAGTGGTTGGCAAGTTCCCTGGAGGCTCAGTTCAGCTGAACTCCAGGATGACATTTCATTCAGACACAAGCTAGATGGTTGTAATATTTATCCACTTCTGCCTCTGGCTAAGAGAACGTCACCTATTTCTCCTGGATGACTTATTCTTGGAAGACCCACAGATTGGTTTGCCTCCAACCACTGAGTCCAAACCCATATACCTGTGGATTTTCTGGAGCACTGATCTTGCTAAAGCCCTGATTTCCTTCAAGCACAGATGCATCCCATAGTGCTGAAGTATGTTTGATTTAATCAGTCACACACTGTAACAAGACTGAACTAACTACTGTTTGAGAAAACGAGAGGTTGTATGTACAAAATGGGCTACAGGAATTGTCTCACTATGCGCAAAAGGGAAGTACAGCAAGTAGGGATGAGAAAACTAGTTCTGAAAAAACTAAAAACTGCAGCTTCCCTGAAGCCTTTGGCCATTGCTAGAATCAAACCCAAACTAGACTCTCTCAAGGTTCTGAAATATTCCACTTACTCCACACATCTTCCTCTGTGTGTCTCTCTCTACATGGCTAGGTCTCTGCTGGTACTAGGACTGCAAGACCTAAAATACTAAAAGTATCTTCCTTCAAGCCCAGCTCCAGGGAATACTGGAGATCTCACAAGCATGCCGTTTCCCCAAGAGATTTCCTGCCCTGTTTTGAAGACTTGAGAGCTTTTGATAGGCTTTGAATAAAAATCTAAACTTGCATGTTGTTTCCTATCAGCTCTGTGTTCTTGGGGAACCAGGGCATAGTACCCAGCCTGTCTGACTCACGAAAGACCTTCCCCCTCTGCAGCCTCTGCTTCAGCCAAAGCTGATCAGAAGAAAGACTTACAAAAGGCAATGAAAAGGCAGTGGGAGACGCACCTAAAGCCCTCCGGACCAGGGTGACAGGATTAAGGCAACTCCCCTAGCATCATTTGCATCGGAGATCAGACAGGGAAGCATCTCCATTAGCATACAGAATGGAGAACAGAGATGCTAAGGCAAGAACTGCACTGAACTCTGGGACCAGAAAAGCAGGAAAGCACTGCATGATGGGGGATCTCTGCTCCAGATGTTAATGAGCCCACACCTGCCGACACCCAGCTCAGCAGTTATCAGACCAATTCTAGTAACAAATCCTTTCTTGGTATCCAAAATACTGAAGCTGCCTAACTGCACTGCGAGCTCCCTCAAAGGCACATTGCCCATAGCCAGGAATGATCAGTTCCTATTGTCTAGCCTGAACAAAACAACTTTGGTATACTCCCTTGAGCCATCAGTTTACCCATAAATAAATCTGGTGTTCTCCCTTGAACCATTATTGTTTCCCTACAAAAACCCCTACCCATACTCAAGTAGGTGTTCTGATGCCTGGATCCAAAATCTGCCTCAGTTCCAGTGGGACTTCATCTTCTCCTGACTGACCGTGCTGAGGGCTCTGCCTGTCTCCAGCACTCCAGACCCTCATCTACCACCACCACGTGGGAACCCCGATCAATTCAAGCTTCACACAGTGGTGACAACCCATCTCTCTAGGTGTAGCCTTCTGACCGTGACCTGTGTGATCAGTTATAGTTTTCTAAACCTGACTTTTATAATGAAATTTAAGTTAGATTTAATATTATAACTGTTTTGTTTATCTGGCTCCCCTTGTATGACAATAAATAACGTTCATGGTTAAGCTGGTTGCTTCTCTCTCCTCCCCTGGTGTTTTTCAGCTTCCCCATTCACTCTGCAGCAACGTTCCTCGATCCCTGCAGTGCCCAAAAATCCTGTGGGGTTTGCTCATCAAGCAGGTTACGACCAGAACAATTGTAACGTGAAAGTGGGGATAGGGATGTGCTGAAGCTGGGGCATACGAGGGTGACAGCTTGGAAGTGCTGCTCGACCCAACCTACTGAGTCCAGGAACATATAAGGGGTCAGCTTGGAAGTGCTGATTAATCCGGTCCTCTCAGATGCGCTCGGTTAATGCGTGTGTGTGTTCATCTGATTCTGGGGCTGGAAGAACCCAGCTCTGGGGAACCTGGGTCCTGCAGGATGGCTCCACTGGGAGGGAACTTGCAGGAAGGAGAAGTAGAGCTCCGTATGAGAACGCCAGTGACACAGCAGTACATTGACAGAATTACAGACCCCACCCCCCGAAGAGTAACCCTAATAAATGAGCATACCCCAAAGTAATGGGCAAATCTAGCACCAGTATGGTTAACTGGACCAAGCACATGACTGAACCTTTTCAGACACATACATCATTAATGCTGTGTTCCTTTTAACAGGCAGGTAATGGTGTGATTCTTAATGGCTAAACTATGCGCTTCACTCCTAAAGTCAGACAAGATAATGGTGGATGGCAAGATTTTTATTCCTTTACCTCATGGACATTTGACTTTTCTGAGGAAGAAGTAGAGAATAAGATCTATACAAAAGTAGTATAGTGATGGTTGCAGAGTATCTGGCACATGGAGAGATCACTGAGCCAAATTCTGCCTTGTATCACACCCTGGGCAACCAGAGTACAAATCAGGGCAGATCTTGACTTTGATTAGGTGGATGCCTGCACAAGTCAGAGGGCGGTATTTGATCCTAAATTACCTTCATCCCATGGATTCTACATTGTGAGAAGACAGTTTCTCTATTTTTGGCAGTGAGCACTCACCTATTTCCTGTCCTATTTTTCTAATACCTTGGATAACATTCATTTTTTTATCCTGGGACTTTTGGATAAAGTTGGGTTTCAACACCACTGATCTGAAATCTCATCATCGAATGCACACAAAGCAAAGGGTACAGCCATTCAAAAGTCTTGACCACAGTCTAACAGACTAATGCAATCGTTCTATAGATTACTAACTAGAACCTTTAATATCTGACTGCATCAAGCCTAATTCTCCAGAAACATTTCCTCATCCCAAACCAGTGATAGAGCATCTTTATAGTTGTTAGCAAGCATGCCAAGTTGTTAGATTGCTCTGTTAACCAACATGCAGGAAGGTGCACATTTAGGAGTGGTTCAGGACTGCATTTCCCAGAATTAAATCAGGAACAGAGCATCATAGAGGAAACTGGGTATAGCCTTGAGCCAACTCTTCCTGAAAAATGGGCCTCTTTCTACTGACTTGAATGGGATTCAGCCCTAGAAAACTATGCTGCAGGAAAATATCAAACACTCTGTACCTGCTGGACTCAGAGAAGTCTGGAGGAAGAAAAGCAACCCAGAATGAAGAGATAAGAGAGGGCTTCATAACTCCAACTCGGATAAGCCACAGGTCAAGTCACTGCCTACATGGTGGCAAGAGCTAATGGGCAGCACACGAACCAGGCCATGCTCAGAAACCATTCAAAAATAGAAACTTAACAAAACAATTATTAACCAGTTTAGCTCAGTTAAAATAGTCAGCTGACGCTGGGCAACACTTTTCCAGAATTGGATATTTCAATGAATTTTTTTCATGAAAATCTTAAACACTATTTGTGAAAGTTTCCCCAACCAGCTGTGTAAAGTCACAATAATTTTCGTATGATCAGATCTTTAGTGTAGTGTTTGCATTTGTAATTTTCTATTCCAGAACAACCACTTTCTATAACCCACTGAATAATGACACCAAAGTGAAAGAGCAAAAGGCAATTTTTGTGTGCTTAAAAAACAAACAGAACCTTCATATTAAACAAACAAATTAAGCAGAAGTAGGAAATAGCAAACAAGATGCATTTCATAACGCAAAAGACAAAGTTTGTGCTCCAAGGGGTGAGTGAAGGCAAAGAAAGCTGAGTGAGATAAGCAGCATCAGCATCAGCAGATGACACTAGTGCAGAATAAGGAAATCTTCTCAATAAAGAAGGCTATTAACAACTGTATGAAAACACAATAGCAAACCTCTGTAGAGCGTGGTCTGCGCAGAACCAGACTCTTTGGATAAAAGAAATCAGATGAGGAATGCTGCCATGAAATATAAGAGGGAAAAAAAGTGAAAAAAAAGCAATGTTTCTCCTGGATACAGAACAGCACATAAACATCAAGAGTTCAAGGTCTTTTGCAACACAGTTACTAATACCCCCTTTCACTAAGTTGGACAATAAACTGTGTGCAGTGTCACATCAATGTCACATATGGTTAGCTGCGGAATCACCAACTGGCAGACAATTGTAAAAAAAATAAAAGAAAAGAAAATGCTTGGCATTTATGTAGAGTTGCTTTATTTCCTGCTTGTTTTGGCTTCATAACACGCCACACAAAAATCTAATGGGGAAAAAGGTCTTAAGCAACCCTTGTTTTTATGAACTCCACCTAAGACAAGGGTGGGCAAACTTTTTGGCCCGAGGGCCACATCTGGGTGGGGAAATTGTATGCAGGGCCATGAATGTAGGGCTGAGGCAGGGGGTTGGGGTGCAGGATGGGTGCGGGGTGCAGGAGAGGGCTCAGGGCAGAGGCTTGGGGGGGTCCAGAAGGGGTTTGGGGTGCAGGCTCTGGCCCGGCATTGCTTACCTCGGGCGGCTCCGGGGTGGCAGTGGCGCGCAGCAGGGCTAAGGCAGGCTCCCTGTCTGCCCTGGCCCCTGCAAGTGGCCAGCATGTCCAGCAGTGGCTCCTGGGGTTGGGGTGGGGCAGGCAGCTCCGCGCGTGCTGCCCTCGCCTGCGGGTATCACCCCCGAAGTTCCCATTGGCTACGGTTCCCTGTTCCCGGCCAATGAGAGCTGTGGGGGGCGGTGCCTGCAGGTGAGGGCAGCGCACGGAGCCCTCTGCACCCCCTCCCCCAGGGGCCGTCGGAACATGGTGCCGGCTGCTTCCGGGAGCAGCACGGGGCCAGGGAGCCTGCCTTATCCCCACTGCCCCATAGGGCTGGCAATCCTGCGGGCCGGATTGAAAGCCCTGACGGGCCGGATCCAGCCCGCGAGCCGTAGTTTGCCCTCCCCTGACCTAAGAGTTAGCTAGCGAGAGCGCTGACTAACTTGTATTCTAGTTAAAGTCACTGAGATAAAACAGAGCTTGCCAAGGACTTCTGAAGCCGCGTCAACAGTAAGTTTGGTTGGTTTCAAAGGGAAAGGAAATCCAGCAGTGAAGAGTCCACGTCACCAGAAAATCTGGTCCTGCCCAATACTATGAGGTCACAAGCACTCTCATCCGCCATTTCAAGGCAGTGTTCTTACATTGTACAGGTGTGAATGTCTCTGTTAATTTAACTGATTTCAGTTAAGATTATCTGAGTGAAAAGTACTTGCTGGCTTTGATGTATAAAGAAAAAGTAAAGAGATTTGGAAGGAACATCTGCAGTTTCATGGGGACTGGAAATAAGCCAGAAGGTTTAAAAGGTCAGCTTGGAGTATATTTGCAATGGCAGTGATGTAGTCAGGAATACTTTGAAACAATTAAAAGTCTGTTGGGTCACTGACAAGGGAACATATTGTATACAAGCCACACGCCAATAAATACAAGCAGTCTGTCTCCCAATCACTGCCACAACACACTGTTTTACACCCATACAGCTGAATGAGCAATGAGCCCTAAATCAGCCTAAAAGCCTAACAATCTACAGCGGCTTCCACCCAGCAGTTCACCAGCAGCTCAACCCACTGGTCCTCAATCAGGGAAGGGCTGACGGTTTTAGAGCACACTTCACATAAGGGCATGTCTCCACCTTCTAATTTTAGAGGAAGAGGCATCAAAATACCCAGACTGTCTGTTACTAGGGCAACAATCACTTCCTTAAATTTCTCCTGAAAGAACTGACTCTTCTACGAATGTCACAGCGTTGGATAATTGGTATCGGCTGATGCCGTGATACGCTGGTCATGGACAGCTGTACTTGTACAAATGACACAATTCAGTGTGGTGAAAGCCACTGGCCTGAGAGAACATCCAACATGCTGAACATGCTGAGAGACTGCTGAACTCGAATTAATATGAAAATCAGACACAATTAACTTAGGTTTAAACAGAGACTGGGAATGGTTGGGTCATCACACTAATTGAATCTATTTCCCTCTGTTAAGTTCTCCTCACACCTTCTATGGGTCATCTCAAATATCACTTCAAAAGTTTTTTTCTCCTGCTGATGATAGCTCATCTCAATTGATTAGACTCTTACAGTTGGTATGCATACTTCCACCTTTTCATGTTCTCTGTATGTATAAATATCTCCTGTCTGTGTATTCCATTCTATGCATCCGAAGAAGTGGGCTGTAGCTCACGAAAGCTTATGCTGAAATAAATTTGCTAGTCTCTAAGGTGCCACAAGTACTCCTGTTCTTTTAACATGCTTACTGACTTCCAAGATTTCCCAAGCTGGACCAGCCCCTCTCTTCCTATGGAGAGGAAAATGGTGATGATATGTCACTACAAATTTTGAGAAAAAAAAATTCAAAATCTTTGAAAATTTTTGACCACCTCTACTATTTAATAATCATACTCTCTGTAATTGTAAAGTAATTTCTACAGACATTTGCAACCAAATGGCATGAATCTGCAATGATCAATCCAAATAGTTAACTGTGTCACCCATACACTACAGTGTGGGCCTGATTCTCCTCTGATACCAGTGTATTTCTACTGATTTAGATTTATACCTGATTTACAGCAATCAGAGCAGAATCAGCTCCCAATAAAAATCATCCCTAGCTTTTAGATAGCACTTTTCATCAGTAGATCGCAAAGTGCTGTACAAAGGAGGTCAGTAGCATTATCCCTATTTTACAGATGGGAAAACTGAGGCACAGAACAGTGACGTGACTCTCCCAAGGTCACCCAGTAGGCCAGTGACAGAGCCAGGAATAAAACAGAAGTATGTTCCAGTTCAATGCTCCATCCACTAGGCCACACTATAGTATCATGTATAGTTCATGTGGCCAGATATATAAGGGTATGTCTAAGATGGACATACTACACTATGCAGACCTTCTGACTGGTGTCTGTGGCTTGACCTGCATCCACACTGCAAAAGGTCAGGGCTTGGACACGGACTCAGGCTTGGACCCACCCCCGGAGGGTCCTAGGACACAAGTCCTGAGGGCTTGGCTGACCCAAGACAGACTGATCTGTATGTGGATGGAAGTGGGGTTTGGTCTGAAACCTGGTTGGGAGTCCGGTCTCAGTGTGCAGTGCAGACATACCTTAAGAGTATGTCTATATGGCAAACACACCCAACAGCAGCCAGTCTCCGAGCCTGGGTCTATAGAGTATGGCTTGCGGGGCTTGCACTCCAATGCTAAAATCGTCGTGCTGACATTTGGGCTCACACTGGAGCTAGGGCTCTGAAATCCGCCCCTCTCCGCGGGCTTCAGAGCCCCAGCTCCTGCCGGAGCTGCAACAGCTCCATGGCTATTTTTAGCACCATCACACGAGTCTGAGTCTGTAGACTCAAGCTCTGAGACTCGCTGCCATGGGGTTCTTTTTGCCGTGCAAACATACCCTAAAGTGTTCACATGGTTATTTTCAGCAGCAAATAACTGATGAAAAATAACCCAGTTTTGAAGTGCGAAAGTCTTCTCTGAGAAAGCGTCTATTCAGAACAACTTGCCAGTGCTGGATCGGGCTGCATCTGTTAAAGCTCTGCTTTGCATTGCTTCCCCAACATTTTCCTGAAGGTCTGAATCTGCCGCTGGACTGTTCCCCACAAAAATAACAGCATGTTAGCTACATTCAGAGTAAACACGCTAAGGAGAATGTTGTCCAGTGTGGCGCGCCAGCATCACGTTTCGTAAGAAGAGAACTACTACGAACTGAGCACACCATGAACACAGCACCATGTGCAACGTACATTCACCAAAGTGCCTCTTGGCCCATTTTTCATCTGCAGCCTCTGAAACTTGAGCCCAGAAACATTCACCAGGCTCACAGGCGCACACTCTCTCATCTCTGCGCATGAGCAGGCACGTGCAAACACAAACAGGGTAACCGACTGCATGGTGAACTAACCCACTAGTGCCCACAAAGGCCTGTTGGCACTTCTCACACACACAGCCAGGTTCTCACCTGGCGTAAATCAGTTTAGCGCCACTGAAGTCATCAAGAATCTGATCCAGAAAGTTTGGCCACACAAATGTTAAGTCTTGGTTCAGGCTGGCTTAAAATGTGGTCCTAAATATTGAGGGGCACATCTAGCATTAAGCATATTTCTTCTTAGCATTCAAAACAGGATAAATTAGGTTTAAAGGGTTCATTTAGCTGGTGAAGGAAGATCAGCCCATGCTGAGTAACGCAGCAAATGGCTCTAAAGAACACAGCACAGCTGACAAACAAGGTACAGAGATGTCATGACTGTGTGAAAATAAAAAGATTCATTGACACATTTGCTTTGTTCACATTACTCCCTTGAGATTTTTCCCTCACGCTGTAAGGTGAACAATGTCCTGGAGACAATGCCCTCTTTGGAACAAATACATTGAGATGGTGAACACAGGATGCGCAGCAGCACCTCTGGAGTAAAACACTGTACTTGCTACCAGGATTGTCGTGGTGGGGCAATAAAAACCATAGGAAATCACATTCTGTCAAGGAGAAAGATCAGTTACTGTGTGTGCAAATTATCTGGAGCGTAACTGAGCTTAGTGTCTACCTCCTGTTTGTTTATCTTACCCGTAACTTATCTTCTGCCTTAGTGGACTGCTTACAGTCGGGATGCCATACAGTGGAACCTGGAATAAAATAATGCATTACTCAGAGTAAATCAGATGACTTCGGGTCACAGAGAGGAGAACATTACAATACTTAGACAGACCCCTCATTGCATCGCAATGTGCTGGGAATAACCTACAAATTCCACCCCAGCATGTGAGAAATGCAACAGAATTAAAAACAGACTTTGCCAGCCTACAGTGGCATCTATCTGAGGGTCTCAAAGTACTTTTCACA
Source organism: Mauremys mutica (assembly GCF_020497125.1). NCBI lineage: Eukaryota > Metazoa > Chordata > Testudines > Geoemydidae > Mauremys > Mauremys mutica. The sequence goes on along the minus strand of NC_059078.1, from coordinate 117,405,288 downwards.
TGAGTGAATTAAACCTCACGCACAATCCTGTGCAGCAGGGATAGGATCTGTTCGAATATGATGTTGCAGCTAGAAGAGTCATGTTGCTGTGGGTCAGAGAAAGAGGCTGGATCTGTGGCTGGGTCACAGAGGTGAGAGAAGGGGAAGTGGGTCCTATGTCTAGCTTCCTATGCAGTCGTGGGTAAACCCTTCCCACTAAGTCCCTTCACCTTTTCTCTCATTTGCAAAAGGGATGTACAGTAATAATACCAATTAAAACTGGCATTGATTGGTGGATGTGTGTGAGTGTGAGTGTGAGAAAAGCAACAGAAACCGAGAGGAGCAAAGAAGCCTCAGACACAGATAGGGAACCCTGGTGGCATGACCTTGAGAAAAAAAGAGAGCTTTTTGGTATAGTGCTGGCTGAAAGAGGCTTGGAACCGCGAGTAAAGAAACTATCTCCAGTTGTTTGATTCCTCCTGTATTCAGGGAAGCAGGACTTCGTAAACAAACAGGATTGTATCAGAGAAATACCTGACCATCACCAATTTCTCCTCCTAGTGGAAACAATCCACAAGACCCCCAAAATCAGCTAACTTCTTGGGTCAAAAAGGGGTAACAATACTTCATTACCCCCCAGTGGTGCTGTGAGGCTCAATTCATTAACACCTGTAAGGGCTGGTCTACACTGGGTTGGGGGGGGGGGTCGATGTAAGATACGCAACTTCAGCTACAGGAATAGCGTAGCTGAAGTTGACGTATCTTATTTCGACTTACCTCCCGTCCTCACGGCACGGGATCGACAGCTGCGGCTCCCCCGTTGACTCCGCTTCCGCCTCTCGCCCTGGTGGAGTTCCAGAGTCAACGGGAGCGCGTTCAGGGATCGATATATCGCATCTAGACGAGACGTGATATATCGATCCCCACAGGGGCGGCTCTAGCCATTTTGCCGCCCCAAGCAGGGCGGCACGCCACGGGGTGCGCTCTGCCAGTCGCCAGTTCCGCGGCTCCTGTGGACCTCCCACAGACGTGCCTGCGGAGAGTCCGCTGGTCCCACGGCTCCGTTGGACCTCCCGCAGGGACGCCTGCGGATGCTCCACCGAAGCCGCGGGACCAGTGGACCCTCTGCAGGCACGCCTGCAGGAGGTCCACCGGAGCCGTCTGCCGCCCTCCCGGCGACCGGCAGAACGCCCCCCGTGGCGTGCCGCCCCAAGCACGCGCTTGGCGAGCTGGGGCCTGGAGCTGCCCCTGGATCCCCAATAGATCGATCGCTACCCGCCGATCCAACGGGTAGTCTGGACGTACCCTCAGTGTCTTGGAGCATCTTGGATGGAAGGCACTATCATCAGTAAGTGCAGAGTATTATAATCCTAGCATCACCTAATCTAGGGGTGGCCAACCTGTGGCTCCGGAGCTGCATGCGGCTCTTCAGAAGTTAATACGTGGCTCCTTACCTAGGCACTGATTCCGGTAGCTGGAGCTACAAACGCCAACTTTCCAATGTGCTGGGGGCGGCGGTGCTCACTGCTCAGCCCCCTGCTCTGCCCCTGAACCTGCCATGTCCTCGTTCCTCCTCCCTCCCCTCCATAGCCTCCTGAGCAAGTGAAACAGCTGACTGTGGTGGGTGCGGGGAGTAGGCGCTGATTGGTGGGGAATGCCAGCAGACAGGAAGCGCTGGGGGCTGGGGAGCAGATGGGGGGGCTGCTGACGTATCACTGTGGCTCTTTGGAAATGTACATTGGTAAATTCTGGCTCCTTCTCAGGCTGAGGTTGGCCAACCCTGACCTAATCTATCCCAGCCCACCCCACACTCACCATCCCTGAGAGTGCAGGATGCAATGAGGACTCAGAGAAAGAAACAGCACAGCATGTTTTGTGCTAAAATCCTGACTGCTGCACTATGCCTGAGTGGCCAGCTCAGGAGGGCACCCCGGTGAGCAAGGAATCCTCTCCCCTAGGCCGTGGTGCAGCACCCTTGAGGCTGCACCCCGGTCACACCTCCCCTGCTGTTATAAGAGGGGCATTAGCCAGTGGGTCTGCGTAGGGTTAGATTCAGCCCCACTCCCACATGTTGCGGCCCAGGGATGCACAAGGAGCTCCAAAGGCTCAGGTTCTGCAGACAGGGTGGTTAAAATCCCTCCATACCTGGGTTCCTCCCATACACTGAAGAACCGTATCTGGGGGGTAGGGTTTCACTGTCCTCTGTAGCCTGGGGAATGGATCGCCTGCCAGGATCATCTGGGCATAGCTCATCTAATCAATTCCCTCCCTCGGGCATTGGTGGTACCTGGGTCGCTCCTGTTCTCTGTCTGTGGCGCACAACAGTTTATCCTCTCAAGGACTGAAATGCTGCCACCAGTTACTATCCTGATTGAAACTGCTTCTGAGCAGAGGCTAAACCCAAATGGATTTTTCATCTGGACTGCACCCTATTGTGGTCAAAGCCAAAGCACCATTCCAACCACAATGGAGCCAAATGTTTGCCTGCAAGAAAGATCCTCCCCACCCCACTCCTCTGCATCCGCAATGAAACACTAAAATCTACGGCATTGCAGCATGAATATTATCTCACGTGCAGGCACAGGAGATCCTTCCCAACAAAGGCCAAGTTAAAAGGTACGGGTCGGGGCAGCTCCGAGGGGGGCCTTTATTTCAAAAGGTCCCTTTCTTGTGCTGAAGCACAAACCGTCAGGAGTGATTCCAATTGCCAGCAGCACACAATGTAAACAGCATCAACAGGAGACTGGAAGGAACACGCGGACTCTGAATCACAGCATCAGATGTCTAGCTTTGAGTCTGAGCCCAGGAAGGAGAAGAAACTGCTCGTTCGGCAGGGGAAGCATTCAGTGAACAGGGGGAAGCATAACAAAAGATGGCATGTCCGAAACACCAGCCTCAGAGCCAGGGCTGTACAAACCCTGCATAGGTCGGAAGGAAACCAGCCCTTGAAGGTTCACTTAAAGGCCTGATGAACAGGAACGTTCATGAGGCTCTAAAATGGGACTCAAGAGAGTTCCCAGCTCTGCCACAGACTCCCTATGGGCTGGGCCGGCTTTAGGCCTATTCCACCAATTCCTAAGAGGGTCCCGGGCTCAGTGAGAATCCCTTCCCTGGCTAGAGGCGCCTTTTTAATTTTTACTCACCTGGCGGCGCTTCGGGTCTTCAGCGGCACTTCAGCGGCGGGTCCTTCGCTTACTCTGGGTCTTCGGCGTCACTTCGGCAGCGGGTGCTTCAGTGCCTCTGAAGACCTGGAGCGAGTGAAGGACCCGTTGCCGAAGTGCCGCCAAAGACTCAGAGCACCTCCCGGTGAGTACAAGCCCCATGTATTTTTTAACATGTGTTTTTGTTTTTTTTTAATTCATCCCTGCCGGGGCCCCGTCGAAACTGTTCGAATTGGGCCCCACACTTCCTAAAGTCGGCCCTGCCTGTGGGACCCTGGGGAAATTCACGTCCGTTCTCTGGGACTCCGTTCTCCTTCTGTAAAACAGATTTCCTTTCTCCCACCCTTTGTCTTAAATATTTACACTGCAAATTCTCTGGGGCAAGGGCTGGGTCTGACTATGTGTGTGTCCAGCATGTAGCACAATGGGGCCTCTAGATGTGAACATTCCTTAGGCAGAATTGGATGGGGGGCAGTTCCCCGGCTTCTGGGGGGAAGCAGAGTGGCATGGAGTTGAGCTGCGCTTTTCAGAGAGCTAACAACCTCAATATCGGTTCACAAACCCAATGAGAGGTTTGAAACACAGCAAACTTCAAACCCAAACTCAGATCAAGTGGGTATGAGGTTAGATGTGACTATTTTGCAGTCCCGTACTTCAAGCCAACCACGGCTTCTAGGTTTTATCCACCCAAATGTGCTCATTTATTTTGAAATAGCTCAGAGCTATGTAAATCTTCCAGACCCATCCTAGTTCAGTTTAATTACTTTTCTATTGGAAACTCTACAGTACACTGCTGTTAATCCCTCCATTACCATGCGTTTGTTTGCTCCCTTGGCAGACACCAAACAAAATGTTCAGCTGTCCAACTTTTTTTCCTGCATGCACCGGCACTACAACACAGAGCAAGCTCTGAAATCTACAAACTCGGGTTAAGAGAATAAGCCTGGAAAGCATGAAAGGCTACATGAAAACCAACTACAGCAGGCACGCTCTGAACACTAAGCAACGTCTCACCTTGGCACCAATCCCCTGGGTGAGACAGAGAAATGTGTTATACGGAAACACGCGGGAGAAAGAAAATTTTTGGTGCTATTCCTCATTTCCCCAGGCAAACCCACAGACTCTCTCCCATTATTATAGAAAGATAATTTGAGGCTGGAAAACACAGGTGGGTTTGTTTGTTTTAACACACTGTTCTTTTTGCAGGTTTCCTCTGTTTTCATTAGATGTAACATTCAAGTAGCCATCAATAAACACACTGGATGAAATCCTGGCCCCAGAACTCACCGTGGGGCAAGGATTGCATTCATGTTCTTACACAGAGAGCAATGGAGGAATGAGATGCAGACACAGACAATGCCCAGTGGAGACGGTAATTATGAAAGGAGGGAGCTTCCTGCTTTCACTCATTTTACGATATGCAATTGTTCCCCCTGCAGCAAAATGCTTGGGAAGCTACTACCGCTCCATTCGGTGCAGGGGGAACTGGTTCCCCTGGGGAACCTATACTGATGGCTTCACCATATTCCTATGAGCTGAAGCTAAGAGGGACTTTCAGCATAGGAAAGACTTTCAGGTACACGGTACTTAGATCCAACAAGCTAAATGCAGCCTGCAGCAAGCAGGTAAAATTCTTCCTGAAGGGCCTGATGATACAATCAGTGCAGTAAGTTGGTAAGTAAACAGTTGTAAACAGCAAAGTAGTGTAACTTGCACTGATTTGCCATTAGGTGGAGAAAAAAAGAGTGCAACTTGCATCCAGGGAGGTGAAGGCAGGGACATAGCGTGAAAGAAATGGAGTTGAAGGAGCCAGACACCTCTCCTGCGCCATCCCCCTGGGCTAAATTTATCACCAAGGTGTATGTGGGTACAGTTCTCATTGGCTTGAGTGTGCTCAGTAGTGTTGGTGGTCTGTGATATACAGGAGGTCAGACTAGATGATCCAGTGGCCCCCTCTGCCCTTAAACTCTATGTCTCTATTTTAGGAGTTGCATTTACACCAACGGCTAGACTGGGTCACCAAGGAATCCCCAATCAGAGTATGCTTCCCCATTCACTGCATGCCAGACTGGTGCAAGTTACATCAGTTCAGCCCTTCCTACCATTGACATTGTGATGCTGGCAGACCAGGTGCCAGCTCTTGCCAAGGCGGTAGGCATCAGCTGAGCCCTGACAAATTCATAGCTGGAAACCAGACCAGCTCACCTGTACGTTAGTATTGTTCAAGACAGATACTAGACTTACCAGAATAGGATTAGTGTCTAAAGTCTATGGAATGCTTGTAAGTTGTTGCATGCATTCATTTCACTTGCAATGTCTGCATCCCATGCGATAAGGTGATATGTACGTTTTGCTTTATAACTGTAAAATCGCTAGCTCTGAACCTGTGAAACCAGTCAGGAGGAATGGTCCACCACTCATCAAGACAGGTTATGAAAACTAAATTGGCCATCGTGGAACATCATGATACAAAGACTTGGTTAATGGCCCTCTCACACCGCTGAAGGTGCGACATGCAAGAAAGACCATCTGTTGAATGCTGGAAGAAGGAGATAAAACAGGGACACAAGAAAAATTTCTCTCTCTCTTTGCTGGAGCTAGGAAACAGAAGCAGAGATCCCCAGGGTCAACCTGGGTTAGCCCTAAAAGAGATTCAGTGCTGACAGATTACTATAAATCTGTCATCTGTTGGAACCACAGACTAACTCAGTTGTGTATATATGTTTGCCGGCTTTAGTCTGTAAATAACTCATTTCTTTTCTTAGTTAATAAATCCTTAGTTTACTATAGGAGTGGCTATAAGAGTTGTCTTTAGTGAGAGATCGGAGGAACAAATTGACTTGGGGTAAGTGACTGGTCTTTTGGGACTGAAAGCAACCTGAATCTTTTGTGATCTTTGGTGTATGGCAACCAACTATCATTAAGTCCAGCCTCGCTGGGTAGCGAGATTGACTGGAATGCCCAAGGGGACCATCTGTGACCCCATGGTAAGACGGTTATAGTGCATCAGGAGTTCACATTTAGTACTGGGTTGGCGAAATCTAATTACAGGATTTACAACCAATTCGGGGGCTCTGCCCTGCTTTTTGACAGTCGCCTGGAGGCTGGCACTCACGGTTGTGAACCACTCCAGACAGAGTGACAGACATCACCACTGATTTTTGGTTGAAAAATCCATTTACTTTTCACTTGTTCACATTGTTCAGACCCTCGTGTCGCCCTTTTGTTTTCTAACTCATCACTAGGGCCCTACTGAATTCACGGCCGTGAAAAACGCGTCACAGACTGAAATCTGATCTCCCCTGTGAAATCTGCTTGCAGTCAGGGGCTCTTACTCTGTGCAGGGTTCCAGCCAGCTGGGAATGGGGAGGGACGAGACTTCCTCTTCCCTTGCAGGGGCACTCCCAGGGTGGGTCAGACCTACCTCCGGGATCTCTCCTGGCTGCAGGAAGCTCCATGGCTCCAGCAGTCAGCCCCAGCCATGGGGAGGCTGTGGCTCCAGCTGTCAGCCCCCCACTCTAGCAGGAGACTGCCGGCAACCGGACATATGATACCCCCCCATACCATGCAACTCTCATTTCTACACTGCTATTGACAGTGGCGCTGGTTTTAGAGCTGGGCACCCGGCCAGCAACCTTCCTCTCTGGCTACCCAGCTCTGAAGGTAGCACCCTGCCAGTAGCAGGGCAGAAATAGGGGTAGCAATCCCACGATGCCCATACAATAGCTTCGGCACCCTCCCACCCTGACCGCCTTTTGGATCTAGACCCCTACGGTGTTGGTTACAACACTGTGAAATTTCACATGAAAATGGACAGAAAAAAAGAAGTGGATGGGGAAAAAAGATTGAAGAACGTGTAAACATACAAGTAAGTAGATGGGGATAAAAGAGCAACATGACAAAACAAAAGGGGAATTCAGATAGAAAAACAAACGTGAAGAAAGACAGTGGTTCAGAGATAGAAGTTACAGAAGTATGGGTGGGTGGGGGAGAAATCACACACATACGCACGCGCAATTTGGACGAAGGCCCATTAAAATTACTGGAAGGCTTTCCACTGATTTCAACAGGCTTTGGATGAGGTTTCAAAAGAGAAGACGACTATATGATCAAAATAATGAAGGGGGAAACAACAAAAATGGTTGGTCAAAACCATTTCTCACTCATTCTGGTGTCCCACATATATTTGTTCATCGAGGATTATGTAAAACACCAAAGTTCAAGGGCTGACCAATAAAATTTACCTGTGGCTATACATTTTAAAAGCACAATTTGGGGCAACCACAGTTTGGAGTGACTGCGGGGTAATTGTTAGGGCACCCTAATATGAAATGTTCACCAGGATGGTGACATCTACCCCTCAGGGAACATCAATGATGATGAGCCAGCTGTAATCCCAGTTACCTAAGATCTCAGCGGATGTCTTCGAATGACTATGAGAGGAGAAAAATGAAAATGGATAGCTCCTGACTGGCAAGTGAGTGTGCTACCAGACATCAACAGAGCTGCTAGAGGATCACAGATGATATGCTACTTCCTGGATGGCTGTCTGACCCTAAGCCTGTTTCTGGCACAGCTGGGGAATGAAGGCATCCTTACCTTGAAGGTACATTTCTTCTCCTTCCGTGAACATTTGGTTGCATCTGCTGCATCGTGCACAGCTCGGATGATAATGCTTGTCACCAGCCTAAAGAAAAATAAACAGGGCGATAAGGAATCAATAAGGAAGTGATACACCATCTGATTATTATTCATTGTTAGGCCCCTGCCTATCTCCCTTTTGTTGCTTTTTAATTTATATGATGCTGCTCTGAAGTTGTCACAGAACAGACACTGCTTAGTAGCGGCATGAGCTTTCCCGACACTGTCCCAACAAAGTGGATCATTCAAATATGTAATTACCACCTGAATGGTACAGTCTCAGTGGCTAATTAATTCCCTGGCACTCCTTTCTGTCACTGTCAACCACGGTGCTAATTTAATGAAGGATTTGTAGGTGGACTCCTGGGACCATCAATTTGTTTCACACAGGTCACCTGACTTCAAAGAGTAACCTCAATTCATGGGCTAGCACCAGCAGCCTGACCTGAAGCTGAACAAGTGACCTAAGGTGCTAAATACTCAAAATCCTATTACTTAATCCAAATCCCCTGAGTCATTCGGTCTCTTAAATACACTGATACTCATAATAAATTACTCTGATCAGAATTTGGTGCTATTCAAAGGACTGGAAAACAAAGAGCACAGATATTAAAAGCGATTTCATCTCACCAGAGACCGGAGTTATCAGTGCATTAACTCTTTCACATCAGAAAGTGAACATACTGATACAGGGCCCACATCAGATTAGACACTTACTAAGGAATGAGGCTAGCGCCTGCAGTGCTATGAACTAAGCAACCCCATATGTCGTAGATGCCACCCCAACGACAGTCACTGCAGGTGCCATCTTGCTTGAAGCAACTCTACAACTGGACACTGGAGTGATATCGTAAGCAGCCATCAAACCATATTACACTTGCACCATATGATGTGTTATGAATGTCTGACAAAAAACAACAATTGCCAGCAATAGGAAAAGCCAGGTTCAGTTTATATCCTCCATTGACCTAACCTGCAAAAGGAGCTTAGAAACAGGAGGAGTAAAAACTGAACTAGGAACTTCCTGGGCAAGCAAAGAGTCTCTCCACTTTCAAGAGTTCCTGTCTTGCCTCTTAGGCCTTGTCTACGCTTACCGGAGTTCGACACGTGGGGATCAATGCATCGGCGGTCAATTTAGCAGGTCTAGTGAAGACCCACTAAATCGACCGCAGATCGTTCTCCTGTGGACTCCTCTCCTTCACCTGAACGAGAAGCGCAAGGGGAGTCAACAGGAGAGACTCTCCAGTCGACATTGCGTAGTGTGGACCCCACAGTAAGTAGATCTCAGTACGTCGACTTCAGCTACGTTATTCACGTAGCTGAAGTTGCATAACTTAGCTTGATCTCCCCCTGTCGTGTTGGCAAGGCCTTAGAAAGGCAGACACACACATACACACTACACTTGGTCAGATCCTCAGATGGTGTAAATATAGCTATGCTGATTTACAGAAGCTGCAGGTCTGGCCCAATTATTTCACTTCCTCTTTGTTTTATATAAAATAATGAAAGAAAATAAACCAGAAAAACTATTTAAAACATACTGTCTCCAGCCATAAAATATCAAGTTCCACAACAAATTCCCAATCCCCAAAATGCTGCTATTCGGCCACCCCAGCTAAGTATCCTTACTGCACATTTTATCACCGTCATGGTGACTATATTTAGACTAGACCTACCAATCACTAAATCATATAAGGCTTGACAAATTTACTGGACACCTTATCAGCCTAATGACCAATCCCACAGGGCAGAGTGAAAAATACTTGTGTTGTCATGCCAAATGAAATGTAAAGGAGCATAACAGTTGCTTGTTCTGTAGTTTATTTATTTGTCACATTGTTAATCAACTTCCTAGTGAATAGATATTTTAAAAATTGAACTTGCTACTAATTAGATCTTTGATTAATTTCAACTAATAACATATACATCTACCATGCTATAATGTGATCCGATATAAAACGGGTTCGCATATAGCATGGTAGCAGCGGGGCTCCAGCGGCGCTTTAAAGGGTCCAGGGCTCCAGCTGCTGTGGGGAGCCCAGGGCCCTTTAAATCACCGCTGGAGCCCTGCTGCCACTACCCCGGGGCTGCGGCAGTGGGGCTCGGGCAGCGCTTTAAGGGGTCTGGGGCTCTGGCTGCTGCGGGGAGCCCAGAGCCCTTTAAATCACCACCGGAGCCCTGCTGCCCCTACCCAGATTTGGGAAGACCTGAACCCCCCAGTGCCTGAGGTGGGCCGCCACCACCCACATACATTTTGTGAATACCCTGGGGGCAGTGGACAGGCCAATTGGGAGGACCATAAATTGGTAGTGTTCCTGCCCCGTCGTGAAATGGAGGAAGCGTCTGTACCCCTCGAATATATGAATGTGGAAGTACGCATCCTGCAGATTGAGGGTGGCGTACCAGTCCCCAGGATCCAGGGAGAGGATGATGGAGGCCAGGGAGACCATGTGGAACTTGAGCTTCACCATGTGCTGGTTCAGGCCTCGCAGGGCCAAGATGGGCCCAAGCCCCCCTTTGACCTTCAGGATAAGGCAATAGTGGGAGTGGTACCCCTTGCCTTTGAACTCCCCAGGCACTGCTTCCACCGCTCTTAGGCCCAGGAGCTGCCCCACCTTCTGCTCAAGCAGGGCCTCGTGTGAGGAGTCCCTCAGGAGGGACCGGGGTGAGGGGTGGTTGGGCAGGGAGCCAAGGTAGCCAAGAGCAGCCCCCAGCCCATGTCCCTGCCCCGCACGGCGCGCAGTCCAGAACAGGTGGAGGGTCCAGGGCTCCCCATAGCAGCCCAGGCTCTCTGGGCAGCTCTTACCATGGCCCAACTTCCGGCCAGGCCAAGAGGCAGGGCCATGGGGGGAAGGGGAGGAACAAGAGGCGGGACACCATGGTGGGGATGTGGGGGAACCCCAATATTCTTTGTGCCTGGAGCCCCAATAAATCTTAATCCACCTCTGGTTACAACAGGAAGGGCTGGTTCATCTCCATCAGCCAGTCTCTCAAAAGGGAATATTTTTTTTCCATTTCCACCCTATTTTCTACATCTGAAAATATAGTCAGTATCCCTAAAATACTACAGCTTACAATAGAATAGTGCCTGGGGAATATTACTCTGGAGAATGCTGCAGTATTTTTAGAATAGATGCTTTAGTATTATCTATTATTTTATAGCACCCAAAAGTATGCTGGGTACTCCAGAGTACATACAAGACCACATGGGTCCCTGGCCTGTGCTATTAAGGGAGAAAGGTAAGGGAGGGAAGAGTTATTCTGGCATGAAACTCTGGCTGGAGACCTGGGTACATTTCCTGGCTCTGCCATAAGCATGCGTGAACTTGTGCAAGCCATCAGCTCTCCATCTGTAAAAAGCTTCATGGGGATATTGAGAGGATGTGTTTCGTGAGGAGCTCCTACTATGTAGAAAAGGAGTGGGCGTCACGTAAATAGAATAAGGTAAAGAAGATGAGGAGCTGTTACAGTAATTACACGGTCACTCAGCAAAAAGTAGTGATGGAGCAAAGATTTTCTATAATCTTTGTTCACTCCATTTCTTGTCGGCATTACAGCAGAGGTAGGTTTGGAAGAGGATTTGACAAGGAGAAGGGCGAAGGCTTGGCTTATTAGCTCAAGAATAGTGTTCGATGCACAGGAGTAACATGGGATAAAGCTGGGAGGTTGCTGTGGAAGATGCGGATGAATGGACCATCAAAGGGGCACTGGCAGAAGGGAGCGAGTATGGAGGAAAGAGAGGAGAGACTTGTTCATTCAAGAAAGGTCAGATAAGTAGGGAGGAGCAATAGAATGTCTGCATCGCTGTCACAGCAACACAGTCGATATACAAATGTAGGTGAAAAATATTGTACCCTTCTTTTGAATTCTCCCCTACCATTTTCATCTTGTCTCATGTGAGGTGCTATCCTGTTTGGCTCTGACATGCTGGAATAATGATTTACAAACGTTCCAGTCGATACTGGCATAAAAGAAAACTTGAGAAAGCTCAGTAGGCCTTATAAACTTAATGATGGAATCCAGGCTGTCATGGCCTGGTGCTGGTTGCACGTATGCAGAGGCGAACAGTCACAGAAGTATCAAAGGGGTAGCTGTGTTACTCTTTGCTGCTTTTACAGTCACAGAAGTACATACAATATACATCCCAGTATATACTAGAGACGGGCTCAAAACCAAACCCTCGCTTCAAACGACCCAAGACTCTGGAGAGCTGAAATCCTGATCTGGTCTTTCTGGCACATCCTTTATATATAGTCCATGTATATAGAGAATACAGCCCATACCAACAAAGAAAGAGATTCTCTCTGTATTTGATAAAGCTGCCCCTGAGCATTCCTGGCAGTTCTCAGGAAAAGCGAGGGCTGCAGAGCTGATTGTCACACATGATTACAGCCCTGTCTGACTTCAAGATCAAGCCAGTCTACAGTGCCACTTTTGCATGATTCTAGACTAACCGCTGCTAGTCCCAGAATGGAGAAGTAGTAAACCTTTATCTTAGTCTACAACATTTATCTTAGTCACAGATCACAGCCTTTTGCATCACGCTACATATACAGGGCCCTGAGTGGCACCTTGCAAGTGCCACACTGAGTGGCAGAAGGTGGTCAGAAATTCCACCCAAGTTCAATGTAATTTGTGCCTCCCCTTCCCACATCAGAAAGAGAGCTGTGATTTAAATCTGTTCATAATGCATAAAATGTTCATTTGCCTTCAAATCTACTTCCACTTTGTCAAGAAGCCCCTTGGATGCAGGGGATGGAGCACTATTCATGGGTACCAGGAGAAGGCAAAGGCATGGGCCCCAGGGACTATGTAACAAGTGTGGTACAAATGCAGGTGTATCTGGGTTGATGTAACAGCATCCCAATAACACAGTATAAAGAAAACCCACTATGCAAATGCACATACAACATACTTTGCAAACTGACTGTTACCTACGGAAACCTAATGAGTGTATTTCAAAGAGCCTCCACCCTTTCTTTCCCCATCAACCACAAAACAAACTTTTATCTTGCAAGTGCTCTTAGAACGCTGATCTGATTACACAAATGTTTTCCTCTTGTGCAAATACAAGAGCTTAAGATTCCTATTATTTATGACTTCATTCCTGTCCTTCTTTCCAAAACAACAGCACATGGGAGCCAGAAATGTAGAATAACAGAAGTCCACTAGGATTTCTCCCATGCCAGTAGGTCTGGCAGAGGAAGAACTAATTACCAACAGACATTTTCTGTTGGCCAAAAGACATGATTAAATGCATTTTTGGTGTATTATAGTTTCACAGCTGTACTCAGGCCTCCCTTATTGATACGCCTTTGCAATCACCTGACAAAAAGTTGTTATGAAATATGCAGAAGGTTTTACTTTTATGCCAGGTTTTAAACACCACGAAGGTCGTGTGCATTCTACAACTAAAACCCTCCCTGTTCACAATGCAAGGGCTGCTCCACAATGACAACTGTATCTAGTCAAATATTTAGTTCTATCACAGTGCCAGCTATGATAACGTAATTTTTATGACAATCTTACGAGCCAAAGACCACCACAAACAGCCCCCCAATGCTGCCCTTTGGTGGCTCCCAGTCCCCTAAATGCCTTGAATTGTGAAAAACACAGCAGCCTTCTGTTTTGCAACAAAGTTTAATTTTAATAATCTTACAAATATTAGAGATTTTATTCTTGTGTGAAGTACAACACGATAACATATCAAGCTCAATGGTTTTCACTTCTGCAGTGCTCGGCTGATCCCCCAGGGCAAGTTCTAATAGTAGTAGGAGAATTTAAACTTCATTCTGGCCTCAGTTTTCCACCCACTTTCCCAAGCTTTTATCTATTTAGCAAGTTACTGAAGAGGTCATAAGCTGGGGGGGGGGGGCGGAGGGTGGGAGGTAGATACACTGGAGGGTAGGGATAGATAAATTGGAGGATTGGGCCAAAAGAAATCTGATGAAGTTCAACAAGGACAAGTGCAGAGTCCTGCACTTAGGATGGAAGAATCCCAGGCACTGCTGGGGACCGACTGGCTAAGCAGCAGTTCTGCAGAAAAGGACCTGGGGATTTACAGTGGACGAGAAGCTGGATGAGAGTCAGCAGTCTGCCCTTGTTGCCAAGAAGGCTAACAGCATATTGGGCTGCATTAGTAGGAGCACTGCCAGCAGATCGAAGGAAGTGATTATTTCCCTCTATTTGGCACTGGTGAGGCCTCATCTGGAGTACTGCATCCAGTTTTGGGCCACCCACTTTAGAAAGGATATGGACAAATTGGAGAGAGTCCAGCAGAGGGCAACGGAAATGATTAGGGGGCTGGGGCACATGACTTATGAGGAAAGGCTGAGGGAACTGGGCTTATTTAGTCTGCCAAAGAGAAGCGTGAGAGGGGATTTGATATCAGCCTTCAACTACCTGAAGGGGGATTCCAAAGAGGACGGAGCTCGGCTGTTCTCAGTGGTGGCAGATGACAGAACAAGAAGCAATGGTCTCAAGTTGCAGTGGGGGAGGTTTAGGTTGGATATTAGGTAAAAGCTATTTCACTAGGAGGGTGGTGAAGCACTGGAATGGGTTACCTAGGGAGGTGGTGGAATCTCCATCCTTCGAGGTTTTTAAGGCCTGTCTTGACAAAACCCTGGCTGGGATGATTTAGTGGGTGTTGGTCCTGCTTTGAGCAGGGGGTTGGACTAGATGACTTCCTGAGGTCTCTTCCAACCCTAATCTTCTATGATTCGATGTCCAGCCTCAGACACAATACTATATGCATGATTCCTATCCTTGGAAAGACTTCAGTCTACATGGAGCAGCCGCTGTAATTACCAGCAGGGGATGACGTGAAGCAGAATTTAAAACTTTGAGAAAAGATTTCCAATGTGATAAATCTTTGTCCTTGTTTGGGTACTGTACTTTAAAGCCCAGGCTCCTGTTGCTCTACTATTGCAATGAGGACTACATAAATACCTAGACATGTATCCTTCTACACACATGCAACCAGAATTACGACTGAGAAGTGGGAAAACAGCTCAGATTTCTCCAATTTCTTAAATAAATCCTTATCTGGTAGGTTTGCCCACATGCATTTATTGTAAATTCAAATTAGAAAAGTGTTGTCTCCCCAGATGTATTTTTGACAGCCACATTGTCTCAGTCTCTTCTCCTTTTTCACCGTGGTTTCCGGCAGGTGAACACCACATGGCCAAAAGGAAGTGAGACACCTCTTAGTAAATAGTCAAGGATAAGCTTGAGGCTATTTGACTTAGTTTGGTTGCTGCTTTACAAATCATAACTGCCAGGGTCCAGTCAGAGCCTCATGCTGGGCTGCTCTTATGCATCTCAGGAAGGTAATGCTCTGTCTTGCCCTTCCGACATATAAAATGTGCTGCTCTGGATCTGGGTTAGAGTCTTGCTCAGACGTTATTCCCCAAGCAGACAGGCTGCAGAGGCCCCACATTCAGGTGGAACCACTAATGGGTGATGGAGTGTGTGCAAGTGACTCCGAGTAGGCTACACATGCTGTTTAAGGTCAAATTTCCTCCCTTCCTGTGGTCTAGCTTTAAAGGTATATTAAACCCCGCACAGAACACACACCAGAGACTAAACGTTCTCCTCCTCCACACCTGGTTGTTCCTAGGGTTTCCTACAGGACATCACTGTCTCTCTCAATTTCCCTCTTACCAGAGGGCCACAGTTAACAAGCTAGTTTAAAGGGAGCACAATTTGCTCAGTGGCTTTATGGAGGGATAAATAGAGCTAGGAGGATCTAAAGGCCCCTTGAACATATAACCACATTAATTTCCATGGGTACAAGGTTTAAATTATACTAGAGAACATTTCACAAGTATCAGGAGACCTCTAGGAATCTGGATGGCAGAGAGGAAGTGCATAGAAATCACTGAAAACCAGCCCTTCCGTTGATTGACATGGTACCTTAGCCTGCCTTGCCGCTATGAACACTTGCGCTGTTATTTCATGCCCTGTTCCCAATTATCACTCAGAGTTCTGTATGTCCCAGCAGTGAGTGCCAATGTCATGCTAATATATCCCTTAACATATGGGTCACATTAAGCGTTGCAATTTATTGGTGTTAATTAGGTCAACAAACAGTGTTATATATTACACTTGCTGTCAGATTCACAGGTTTAGAAGGAACCACAAGGG
The DNA here is from genome assembly GCF_020497125.1 of Mauremys mutica. Classification (NCBI taxonomy): domain Eukaryota; kingdom Metazoa; phylum Chordata; order Testudines; family Geoemydidae; genus Mauremys; species Mauremys mutica. The sequence goes on along the minus strand of NC_059078.1, from coordinate 117,389,362 downwards.
TCATCTAGTCTAACCCTCTGCCAAGATGCAGGATTTTGAGGGGAGGGATAGCTCAGTGGTTTGAGCATTGGCCTGCTAAACCCAGGGTTGTGAGTTCAATCCTTGAGGGGGCAATTTGGGGATTGATCCTGCTTTGAGCAGGGGGTTAGACTAGATGATCTCTTGAGGTCCCTTCCAGCCCTCATAATCTATGATTTGTTGTATCTAAGCCATCCAAGACAGCTCCAGTGTCAAAGAAACTTCTACAACCTCCCTACACAGTCTGTTCCATCGTGCTATTGTCCTTACAGTTAGGAAGTTTTTTCTGAAATTTAATCTATAAACTATGCTGTAGTTTGAACCCACTGCCTCTTGTTCTGCCCTCTGTGACAAAAAAATAACTTTTCTCCATCTTTTTTGTGGCAGCCTTTCAAGTATCGGAAGACCGCTATCATATTCCCCATTAATCTCCTCTTTTCCAAACTAAACATACCCTGTTCCTTTAGCCTTTGCTCGTATGGCTTGCATTAAATCTCTTTGATCATCTTTGTCACTCACCTCTGGATTCTTTCCAGTTTCTCTACATCCTTTCTACACATTGGTGACCAAAACTGGATGCAGTACTCCAGCAGAGGCCTAACCTGTGCTGAGTAGAGTGGTACTATCACCTCTCATGACTTGCATGCTGTATCCTCTGTTAATACAACCTAATATTATATTTGCTTTCTTTGCAACAGCATCGCATTGCTGACTATGCTGAGGCTGTGATCCACCACAACTCCCAGATCCTTCTCAGCAGCGCTGCTGTCGCCATGCCACTTATCCCTTTTTCCATATTTGTGTATTTGTTTTTCCCCTCCTTACATTTGTCTTTGTTGAATTTCATTGTTGTCGTCAATAGCCCAGTTCTCCAATTTATCAGGATACCACTGAATGTTAACTCTATCCTCCAAAGTATTGGCAACCCCCCGTCGCTTTGGATCATCCGCAAACTTGAGCGGTATACTCTCTATGCCTACATTCAGGTCATTAATAAAGATGCTAAACACTGGATGCAGAACAGATCCTCGTGGAACCCCACTTGAGATTTCCCTCAACCCATCAGTCCTGACAGGATGCTTTGACATTTATGTAACATTGCACGATTCCCACTCTGTTATAACAAAGAAATAAGTGGTTCTCTGGGCTAGGTCCTGAGCGGATATAAATGGTTCACTGACTTTAATGAAGCAATACTCTTTTACATGACCCGAGGATCAAGCTTTCTACTGGGTTTACTTTATAGCCAGGTTTTCTATAACACCTTTCTTTGAAATGTGCATCTCCTGACGATTCCATCTTCAGTTTTTACTAAAACTCTGAATGTCTGATGATGTTTAAGGTGCATACACAGATGGAACACGTAGAACAATGCTACCATAGAATATGTACTTTCTGTATACCTGGGGAAACTAACAAAAATCGTATCTTTACTGTTGAATATCAGAATTACATAAACATCTATGTTGGATCACAGTGTTACATTTACACGTAGTGAGGGCTAATATCAGTGAGTAACAAAGCTAATCATAGGCAGTTTTGATGCGCTGTATTTCATTTTTAAGATTTTTAATAAAGGTTATTATGTGGGATTTTGGACATGTCTCCTTCATCCAGCTTCATTCCCCATATACCCGATGCATATCATTCTCCTCTTGTTATTTTCTACACTTCTGCTGTATTTGGACTGACTGAATCTGGAAGGGCAGTAAATGTATAGTGCCTGTTCCCATCACAGACACAAGATTCTAATAAGAGACGCTATCACTGGTGATGCACAAAACAAAGAAATCCAATTGGATTTTCAGATTCCAGGTCAAGCGTGAAGGGCTGGCAATTAGGAAAAACAGATTTTACTTGTAACCTGAGCACACTTGATATGGAATCATTGAGACAGTATATTGGGAACCACATGTCAACTTCAGTAATTTTTCTGCACTTTAAACATCACATTCTGATGCAATCCCCCAGCTCCTTATCATTAGAGAGTCTTCCATCGCTAGAGGGCCAATATGTATATGCTTTGGTAAAGTTCTGGCAGACTCAACAATAATTCTCCAAATATCTTTAGTCTTTAAGCTCTTTCAGGCAGGGACTTTATTTGCATGGCAAACACTTTACCCATTATACATTGTCACGTACGTCTCTGGCGCTATTTAAACAGGAACCAATTAGAAAATGAAGCGAATGATGACGAGTCCTTTATGGATAACCCAACAATGAGCCATATTCCACCCTTAATTACATTACAATAATGCAAACTTACTGTCTTTAGTAGGGTATAGATACAGGCAGAATTTAGCCCCTTGAATATCTACATTTACTTTTTCTTTACAGCCTGGTTTCTGGCACAACGATTCTTACTAGGAATTTTCTCACAGCAAATTCCTTGGCAAGAGCAAGTACTCATTTCTTTTTTAGGAAATAACGTGATGGAACAGTTCCTACTCTTAAGCAGAGATGTGAACTTCATCCATATTCTGTAACCTTCAGCCTCACAATATATTACCAGCCTCCCATGCTATGTGCTGTGCCACCTCCTATGCTTTGTTTCCACGTAGGAAATATGGATCATGGCTGTGCAATGCAAAAATCACACAAAGGGCCTGGCTGAGTATAACCAGAGCCAGTATTGCTATACTATTTTGGAGTTAATCAGTCTCTCAGTTATGATGCTTCGTCCTAGAGTCAGCAGCTTGTTCAATTCTGCCTCTCAATTCTGACATGAGCCTTAAATTCTTCCCATCCTGCTAACAAAATACCAGTGCCGACTTTAATGCTTCTATTCAGGGCTGACGAGCATCACAGTTCAGTGACCAGTCTCTGCAGCAAGAGAAAGACGAAACACATGCTTCCCACAGGATTCAAAAAGTTTCTGGTCCACAACGTCAAAGAATTTGAGGTGCTGATGATGAGTAACAAGTCTTATTGTGCAGAGATGGCTCACAACGTTTCCTCCGGGAACCGCAAGGGAATTGTGGAATGAGCAGTTCAGCCTACTATCAAGATCACCAATCCAAATGCCAGACTGCACAGTGAGGAAAATGAATAAACGGGCTCCTCCTTTGAATTAATAATACACAAAAATAAAAAAAAGAAAAATAAGAGAAAGAAACCCATTTCAAACACAGCTTCCAGCATGTTGAACTGCAAGAAACTAAACAAAAATGGACTCTTTTTGTCTGGTTTGTTGCTGAATGCTAGTTATGAGGCTCTTGTGCAAGGATAACGTTCTGCTCTCTGAAAAATATTTATTAAAAAACCTCTCTCTCACTCAACAGATGTGCTCACTGTGTGCATTGCAAGGCATCCTATACCTGCTTACTTCAATGACAAACACACGTTTGCACAGCGTTTTACTTCTGGTGGCACTGCACAGCCAGCACACTTAAGGAAAGCAGAATCCAGCTGACTTTCTCATTGTGTGTCACCAAGGGAAGTTTTATTAAGTTTCCAGTTACACCTGTGCAAGCCCACTGCAGGCACTGGAGTTGCACAGATGCCACTGAGGGGATCATTTGAAGAAAGTGGGGTTACACAGTGTAACCTAATTTCATCCACTGAGCCTGCATTGAAGATCAGGTATAAGAAGGAAAAAAATCCAGCTTGACTCAGGTCTCACATTGGTTTTGCAGAGATGGCAGTTATTAAAAAGAACAAACATGTAGAATGAGCTCATTTCTTACGGAAATCATTAAGATGCAATAAATATGGAAACTCACATTGTAACCACACTGTAAATCTTACATCACCCTGTGAAGCGGGTTAGTATTAGCCCCATTTTTCAGATGAGATTAAGTGACTTGACCAGAATCTCACAGGATGTCTATAGCAGAACCAGGACTAGAAATCAAGTCTCCTGACACCCAGCCCTATGGCTCAACCAAAAACAAAGACCGACCATCCTTTGCACAGCTCTGAGAACGTGTTCAAACACTCCCACTAAAACTGAATGTCTGACGCTTGATTTTCTTGTCATTCTGGCTTAGCACCCTGCTAGCCCTTATCTGTAAGGAGCTGTTACAGAAAGTGTGCAACCATCAAACATATGGTTTGGCACTAGTCCTGGCCCAATTTGCATCCTTTTTGCAGGAGAGGTCCAAAAAAATCTGAATAAAATTGCAAGGGAAAAAAAAAAAAAAGGAAGACAGACACTAAGCATGAGGATAGTCACACTACACACCAACATCAAAGAACAATAGGACATAAAATGAAGGCAGGCTATAAGAAACAAAACAAACATAAAAACATCAGTCTATTCTAACATGCGTCCGGAGTATTCATAAAGTACTCTCTGAACTGACACATATGTGCAAACATGCTAAGATCACCTGAGTATGATATATTTTCTGAACTAGGGACTATGTTCTGTCCTTCTAGAGAAACTAACTAAATTTAAGAGGCCTATTTCACTCTGATTAATATAATCTTTATGATGTGTTTCAACAAATATAAACACATAAGGCTGGATAGGTTTTTATGCCCTTTGATTCATTTCAATACGCAATCATAAATGCTAGCTGGTACCTTTGGGGATTCCTTCCAACACCCTGGGGACAGTGAATGATAAACAACATCTTAGCACTCGTACCATCTAAGCAAAGGGTTCATATTCTTCATCCTTTATTCATTCTAACTACATTGTTCCCAATCCCAAAGTCACAGTAATTATTAGAGTGGATTTGACTACAACCAGTACACACATTCTCAGGAATCCTGCATTTGTAATGCTAGTTGGAGCATTCACATAACACTAGGTTCAAAATGCAAAAATCAGACACTGCAGAACAATCAGTTAGATAGTGAAGGCAGAGAAGCGTATCTAATTCTTTTTAAATAGAGTATCAGAGGGGTAGCCGTGTAAGTCTGGTTCTGTAGAAGCAGCAAAGAATCCTGTGGCACCTTATAGACTAACAGACGTTTTGCAGCATGAGCTTTCGTGGGTGAATAAATAGAGTAACTTAGAAATGTCTAACAGAGTCTCTCTCTGTCAAAGGCTCAGAGTGTACTCTAAGAGCAGAGCTTTTTATTTTTCACAATAATCCCCCCCACCCCCACTTGTCAGTTTTCTCACCTCTGACGTGCAAAATATCCAATTAGGGAGAACCATGCAAGCAGCTCCTTAAATCTTCCCCTGCCTGAACATCACTTGAGAGCATTTCCTTAAAAGCTGAGATATACAGGCATTTTACTTCCTACCTTGTTTCCTTCATCTTCATATACAATCAGGGTTTCCATGCACCATGGGAAAACTATCAGACTATCATAACTAGCATAGGGCATTCAAATACCATGAAGATGAATCTGATAGGAATAAAGACCCAGATCCTCAAAGGACCTAAACACCTTTGAAGATCTGGCTCAAAATAACAAGGCGATATCTGGCACCACTACTTACTAGCATTCAACCTGTATAGCAAGTATTTATGTTGTCCACACAGCTGCTGCATCTTTATTCTAAAGGAAATAGCTTAAGGGTGCCATTGAAATAGCACAGATCTTAAAGATTTCCCCCTCATAAGGGAACACACTTTTCCAGTCCAGATGCAGTTAATTCAGTGAATTGTAAGATACAATAGGTCTATTTGCATAAACATTAGGCTACTCCAACTTCACTGACCCCTGCATGTGGAAGATGAAGCCTTAAGTCATTTCTAGATGGTTTATGATCCTCCGTTCAGAGACTCTACCATGCACAGAACACCCAAAGCCAGTTTGGTGCAGTACTTGGATGTAAGAATAGCTGTATGCGTCACTGCTGTTGAACGAGTGCACTCACATTGAGTGCTACTTTCCCCCTATGAGAGAATCGGCTTACTAGATTCCAACTAATAAGTGCTGGACAGCCCAGATGTCTGTCCACAATAATCCTTAGATCTGTATGGTCTTCTAATGTGTTAGGAGCAAATAATTTGCAACTTGCCCTATTTTTGCTCCTGGTGGCCATTTCCATCATCCATCAAATACAAATATGTGTAATATGTCTTCATTTGTAAAGCGCCTGCTCAGAAAGTTGAGTCAGGAGTTAACCCAGCATGCGTCAAAGTCTCTGCAGGGATTCCAGACTTGTCTCCCCCCACCCCAGGAAAACCACACTGACAAGCCAGCGCAGTCAGCACACTGAGCTCTGTTAGAGACATCATTGAGCGCATCAAGACCTAGAATCTATTAGGCATGGGTCCCATTTATCAAACTGGTTCTGAAGCCTCAAACTATGGTGGGGATTTTAAGCTTCCAACCAAGCATTGCCATTTCCTGCCTAACAAACATCTTTCACCAATATCATTATTGGTCCAATCCTGCTCTCCTGGAAGTCCATAGTGAGTTTCCAGTGACTTCAATAGGAGCAGGAGTAGGACCTGAAAGTGAAACATTTACACTCTGGAAGCCTTTGAAAGTCATTTCACCACAAAATGCTTTTTCATTGTGGTCTTGTCACCTAAGCTCTCCGAACCTTCAAGAAGGATCTGCTCAGTGAGATAGAAATGAGAAGTAACCCATCTTAGGTTACAATAATTTCAAACTGCTGCAAATGGCTTCAATTTAACCACATCCCTCTCACACAGTGAAAGTCGGCCCTGAAACAACCTGGTCAAAGGTTTATTTCCACTGTAAGCTCTTTGGGACTTTACTGTCCCAAAGAGGTTACGCTCATTTCTTTTATATCTGTAGTGACCTGGCCGTGGCCTTTAAGAGTACCACAATACAAAAAGTTTGAAATAATTATGACAGTAGGAAGCATATGGAGCACAGAGTTGAACTCAAAGTGGAAATGCAATGGTATGTTTGCCTTCATTTAAGTCAGACCAAGAGGAAACGGGTCATGCTGAGAGTAGCAGGAGCGAAACAGTTGAATTCTTAGTGGTTCTTCTCAGGTACAATGGCAAGATGACTAAAGTAGCCCTTGGTTACTTATATTTTACCAAGTAAATATTCCACTGAAAAGGTGATACTTGCACCATGTACCTTTATCATTAGTGTTTTGTTATAGATGCTCTTGGTATACTAATGGGACACAAAACTATGTGATGACAACAGCTGCCATCCCCTCTTACCAGTGGCAGGAAACAGTTTAGCACCACTTATATAAAGGCACCTCCTGTAATGCCATTCGGCTGTATTTTGACCAGCTTGGTAAAGTTAAGTTTTTACAATACATTAGAGATTAAAAAATAAAGCCAAACTAACACAGAGAAATACTTGGCTAAAACCAAGTAGTAAAGGTGCTGTAAAAAGAAATATTTCTGGTCAGTAGTGGAATATTCCAAAAACGAATACATGCAAATAAGTTGTGTATTCTGTAAGCACCTGCAAGATTCCACAAGTCTTTTTGAGGCAATGATACTTTAAATTGGTTATTTGGCAGTGACGTGTCACAACCTGCTTTTCCTTATTCAGCATCCCCTACGTCCTCCTCACATTCCTCTGTAGTGTCAGAATGAAAGCAGGCTCATTGTTGGTCTCCGAATTATTGCTGAGCGAGAGTTACACCCTCTCCTGGAAGCTGCCATGGCAACCACACTTTCGCTGGGGTACTGCCAGCTTGAGGATACTATCTTGTTTTTCCATTATCAGAAGTCTGATCTTTTCAGAATGGAGCTGTCTCTCGTCAGCCTTATATTCCTTTTGGCTAAGAATCCCCCTAACTTTTGTGCAATACTGGCTGCTCTCTCAGAAAGGTTTTCCATATGATGCAACTTTGCTTAGTACTTTAGGGTTTTGGAAGCCCTGACAAAAAAAAAAAAAAAAAAAAAAAAAAGGAGGACTCCAGGATTCTACAGTATTGATCTCAAACACTGCAGCTTACACTATGGTGTCCTGTGCAATTACCATAGCCTATATTTTATCCAGGAGGAATTGCTAGCTTTCTGAATAAAAACAAATCAAGTCCATGCTACTTTTTACTACAGCAAGATGCTACACAGCCAATCTGACTGAGGCATCCAACCATTTCCATGTGTTATTATTAAACTTTTCATTTCCTCATTTTTATGCAAACAAAAAACATCTTTTAAAAACATGCAGTGTTTTCAATGTTAACTGATAAGACCAGTTGAGCTACAAGGCAGTGAAACTTTTAAAGTGATCTCAACCTTTATCAGTATACAGCAAAACCTACAGAAATAATCAAAAGAACAACATATCTATTAAAAACTACTCAAGAAAAGTTCGTAGCTCCCACACTACTTCAGTGCACAGTATCAACTAGAAACTACATAAACTTCATTTGAACTCCATTCAGCATGTAGACATAAAACTGCATTAGCTATTTTCATTTTTTCTAAAAAGCAGAATGACATTGAGCCCAGAAAGAAATCCCGCTGATGCATGAGGACATGAAAAGTATGTGAATCCATCGTCACTGTCTCTTGTGATTAAAAAACATATTCAGCCACATTACAGAGCCACACAATCTCTCCTCCCCAGCACAATATTCCCATTTCTCAGCCAGAAGTGGCATCTACATCTAGTTTTCACAAGAAGACATATACCTTCTGCTAAGACTTCTTTAGTCTAGTTCCCAGTCTTCCTCAATCTGGTGAGCCGTGCACTCCACCTCTCTTCAGACTCAGAGCACTGTGAGAAATGCCTTGCAAACAGTCCCCAGCTCATGCTCTCACTGAGCCAGCTTTCAGCGCTTCCGATTAGATAAGAGTTTCTAACTAAAACACAACCACCACCCCTTCACCCCCACTGCTCTTCAATCACTATCCAGCAGACACACCAAAAAGGAGAAACAGATTCTTCTGCCTGCCCATTAGAGACATTCTAGCAGTCGCTGGGGCAGTCCATTGTGAAAAAAGGAAAGGGGAAGGATATACTAATATTTAGTCCTGCCATGAATGCAGGGACTGAACTAGACAACCTCTCGAGGTTCCTTCCAGTCCTACGATTCTATATGCCCCTGTGAAGACAGTACCATTCCTTGGTGTCCAAGTGTGATAATATGAGGGTAGAACAACTCACCTTCAGAGAGAGGTATTGGTTTAGACTGAAATCAGAGACTGTGGGGGTTATTTAAACAGTCCTTCCAGAGCTTCTGAGGAGTTTAAAAGGTTTGTGAACTCAACAGTACAAATAAAGTGCACTTTTTTAAGATCGCACCAGTTTGAGATCATTTAGGAAATGTCCAGAAAGCCACTTTATTCCTAATGTCTTTTAAAAAATTTGCTGCTGCATAGACTTTCATTTTAACCTCATTGGGACAGTAGGAACCACTTGTGTGTGTTACCTTACCCTTGACAGGGACAGTTATTTTACACTGGGATTCTACTCCAGTTGTAGAGCCAAATTCTAACTAAAGCGAGAAGACTGAGGAAGAGCCCTGCTCATTCAGGCACATATCAATGTGCACTTGTATTTAGAGCTGTTTGGAATTATTCAACTTCATCAAAAAATGCTAGATTTGACCAAACCAAAACTTTGTGGAAATGTATCCGTTTCGACAAACCCTTTGTCAGGAAGGCTTCGCAGGTCCAGGGTGGAGCAACAGATGGCGCTATGCCCCAGAACTGCCCGATGATTAGGGCCCTCACCTCAAATGTGGTAGACCCAGGTTCAAATCCCTGATCTGAATCAAGCAGACAGAGACCATTGCTTGGTCCATAATCAAACAACCCACAGTCCATTCTCCCCAATTCCATGACGGAGCTGGCCAAATTAGAACAGACAATGACTGTTGTGTGCCTCTGTTGCTGAAGGTTTCCCAGAAGCCTGTGTCACTTATTCAGTATGCTCACAAAGCCCCATTTACTATAATAGTAATAAACCAAATTGCAGACAAGGTAAATCACAGAATTAACACAACATGCTATCTTCCATCACTCATTCACATGGCTCTTTGTTGCTTCTTTTCTCTGGATTTGTATGTTCATTCAGACCACAAGCAATCTGGATCAGGAACTGTCTCTTTTCACATGCCTGCAAAGCGCCCATCATAATTTTGGTGATATGGGAATTAAATAGCAATAGATTCTCTCACAAGTTTCATTTTTTAATTAACCCAGAATACCTTGAGAAAACATCAGAGGCAACACTTTAAAACTCCTCATAGACTCAATCTTTCTTTTGCAGCAACAAAATGCTTTGTATGCAAAAGCTGGATTTTTTTCATTTTAAAGCAAGCCAAGCCTTGACTTGTCTTATTACCACAATTACATCGACAGCCCAGAAAGTGATGCGCTTTGTGATATCAAATGGATGACTGCCATGAAAACAGCTCATCTAAACAGCACATGCAAGAAAAAGAAAAACAATGCATGCATGTTTTTTTTTAAAGTTCCTGAATAGCATTCTCCATTGTTTTAACAGGATCTACCTAATCAAAAACCCAAGCACTTATTTGTATTTACTAGGAAATGCCCATCTAGTGTAGAACTTAGACACTTTAGGGCAAAATTTTCAAAAGTGCTTAAGTGACTTAGGAGCCTAACTCCCATTTTCAGAAGTGACTGAGGCACTTAAGTCTTGTTAAAAGTCAATGCACTTAAGTAGGTAGATTACTTTACACGAGACTGGTCCCATTTAAATGTTGGTAGACTCATGGCCTTAGAGAATATTTCTTAAAACATCTTATTCTACTACCTCAGTAACACTTTATATAAACACCAAGTATTTTATTAGTATTTGTTAACTGAAGCAAACAATGACCCTAGTTCAGTGAGCATATGGAACCAAATACTTGGTTACATAAATAAGACAACAGAAAATTATTGGAATCATTGACTGCACACGCTTCCGTACCAGTGGGGAGGAGGGAGAAGAGGGAAGGAACACTTTGGAGGAAACTTGTGGGCACCTCTTGCTTGGGAAGAGCCATTCCTTAGCATCATATTCCTCTCTTCAACAAGGACAATACAAATTCTCTACAGAACTATAGCAGGCATTTCTCTTTACATTTCCAGTGTCAGTGCACCTCTAAGCTGGTGTCTAGGTATTTCTAGGTGTAGCATAGATGATGGATTCCTGAACACCAACTCTTAAAATAAGAGCATATTTCTGTATGTGCTGTGCTTCTTGTTAAAATCAGGGGAGGCTCAGCATAAACTGCCACATGGACCGTAGTGGATAGGAACTTGGCCTTTCAAGCTGAAGTTAGATGAGCCTATTGGGTCCTTGGCATTTCTCTCTTCAGGTTCATCTGTTAAGGTGGCATTGTGCCATAACTTACAAGGTGGTGAGCCAGTTTCAACAGCTCATAGGAGACAAGCAAATACAGATACAAGAAAAGAATAGTCTTCAGAACACATGATGTGATACTTCCAGAGTCAAACAATCACCAAATGGGAAGAGTTGCTTCATCAATAGGGACTGGAGCAAAGGTGGGCAAACTATGGCCCGTGGGCCACATCCGGCCCACGGGACCCTCCTGCCCGGCCCCTGAGCTCCTGTCCCTGGAGGCTAGCCCCTGACCCCTCCCCTGCTGCTCTCCCTCCCCCACAGCCTCAGCTCACCGTGCTGCCAGACCAATGCTCTGGGCAGCAGGGCTCTTGCAGAGCTGCAGCCTGTCCTGGTGCTCTGGGTGGCGTGGCTGTAGCGCCGCCAGCCACCGGTGCTCCAGGCAGTGCGGTGAGGGGGCAGGGAGCAGGGAGGGTTGGACAGAGGGCAAAGGAGTTCGGGGTGGTGGTCAGGGGGCGGGGATGTGGATAGGGGTCGGGGTGGTCAGAGGGCAGGGAACAGGGGGGTTGCATGGGGGCAGGGGTCCTGGGGAAGCAGTCAGGAAGGGGGAGGTTAGATGGGGCAGTGGGGGGAAGTCAGGTGCAGGGGTTCCGGGGGCGGTCAGGGGGACAGGGAGAAGGGGTGGTTGGATGGTCCCGGGGGGCAGTCAGGAATGAGAGGAGGGGTTGGATTGGGCGGTGGAGGGTAGGTGGGGGTTCCGGAGGCGGTCGGGGGACAGGGAGGGGTGAATGGGGCAGGAGTCCCGGGGGGCCATCAAGGGACGAGAAGCAGAGGGTGCGTTGGATAGAGGGTGGGGGCTGGGCGACGCCTGGCTGTTTGGGGAGGCACAGCCTCCCCTAACCGGCCCTCCGTACAGTTTCAGAAACCCGATGTGACCCTCAGGCCAAAAAGTTTGCCCGCCCCTGGACTAGAGCCATACCCAGCTTTAGCTAGGAGAGATCACATGCCTGCTTTTTCTTTGAGACAGTGAATATTAAGCAAGCTCTGCATTAGAAATAAATGGATAGAGAAACCAGATGGCTCAGGGATTTGTTAGCACATATGAAGCCTTTGATTTTTAGATCACCAGTTCAAATCCTGCTTGTAACAGAAGTGACCAAACGCACCAGCACAGCACTGGACTAGAAGTCAGAAGACATGGGTCTCACTACCAGTTCTGCTGTGTGACCTCAGGCAAGTCACTTCACTTGTGTGTTGCTCAGTTTCCCGCTCTCAA